>NC_141076.1:41298947-41841447 GCF_041138505.1 Cibotium barometz
AGGCATCGTAGGCAGGAAGGCATCGTAGGCGATGATAGTACATCATGCCGCTATCAAAAAGTGGACCTTGATTCATGTCAAATTGCAGTTGTTCACCTTCATATCCATCATATGGCTCTTTGGGTTTATTAATTAGGACCACGAGAAATTTTAGGAATCTAACATTGGCCACAATTCCTGTAAGATTCCTCCCTCCAGCTTTTGAGGTGTGCAGGTGTAAGAACCTCCCCTTATGATCTTATAATTATTTCCCTCTCTGAAATAAAAGAAAGATCCTATTTTACCCTATTTTGGCCTAGAGAGAGAAAATATCTAGAGAGAGGTAATTCAAAATTGAGATATTTTTGGATATAAAAATCCTCCTAGTGACTAAAATGGTTTCCCTTGAAACAAAAATTCAAAAAGAACATTTCAATGTGCAATTGGAATTAATTGAAAATAGGTAAAAAGGACCTTAGCCTAAGGGTCTAGATTTTCAAAAAAATTTGAATTATGCTCCAATTAAGGTTCCTATGAACCAATAAGATTAATCCAAATGTAGGGAGGAGATAAATTTAAGAATAAAAGAAAAATCCCCAAAAATGAGTAAATGCTCACATAAGATGAAGAGTTGACTGAGTACAAATTTTATTAGTTAAAAATTAAGAGATATTAGAGGAAATGATGCATTTTTGACACCTCAGTGTGGGGATCTCCCCTCATGAAGGAGGTGCCTATTTCACATGTGTGGGGGAGTTTTAAAGTAAAAAATAATGAGATATTTTTATCTCTCCTCTCTCCTATTTCAACTAGATCCAAAAAGTAAGCTAAACTGACCTAAAAATGGTCAAAAATTGACCAAACTAATTTGGAAAATTCGAGAATTAGTTTGCTTGGTTAGAGGCTCACTTTTTCCTATAAATAGAAGCCTCCTCCTTTGAAAAAGCTTAATGGTGTTTATGCACTGTTACTCTGTTCCTGTCATCCTGAACCATTTATATTGAATTTCTTGATAATTCAATTGTTTTTGGCTTAATCCTCTCCAAAGTAATTGGTGGCCACTCTTGCTTCAAACAAGAGTAGAACCCTCAATCCCTCAAGCCAAAGGAAAGCTTACAACTCCATGTAAGCTTACAACTCCTTGTAAGCTAAATTTTCTTACTTTCTTAATTTTAAATCTATGGTTTTCTTGATTTTCTTGTTTTATAGTTGATTGAAGTAAATTCTAATGCTATGCCTTGATGAAAAGGCCACCCCCTTCTCTTCTTTACAATTCATCCTTTCTGAATCCTAGAAAGATTAGTTAAAATTCTTATTATTTACTCTCTTGATTTCAGAAAAGTGAGTAGATTAGAGTCATATACATCTAGCTTGGGTTAAATTAAGTTGAAATTAGAATGAGAAAAATGAGAAATGGTCAGCCATACAAACGAGGTTATGGTAAAATTTTTTAAAATTTTGTGGAAAAGAAAGTTTGTTTTTATGTTATTCCAAAAGAGTAATTCCCACCGTTTGTGCATTCTAAAAGAAATATTCTAATTACTCCATGTACATATTCATCTATGAATATGCATGGATATCACTGATATGAATTATTAGAATTGATTTTTATGCATAGAAAGATGCAAAATGGAATTTTTTTTGTTATAAAAGTGTTATTTTCATTAAATTTAGTTTCTTTGCATAGAAAGATGCATAAAGGATTTTTTATTTCAAAAGTGTTATTCTCATTAAAATTGATTTTATGCATAAAGGATTTATTTTTATTTCAAAAGTGTTATTCTCATTAAATTTGATTTTATGCATAGAAGGATGCATAAAGGATTTATTTTTATTTCAAAAGTGTTATTCTCATTAAAATTAATTTTTATGCATAGAAGGAGGCATAAAGGATTTATTTTTATTTCAAAAGTGTTATTCTCATTTAGAAGGATGCATAAAGGATTTATTTTTATTTCAAAAGTGTTATTCTCATTAAAATTGATTCTATGGATAGAAGGATGCATAAAGGATTTATTTTTATTTCAAAAGTGTTGTTCTCATTAAATTGATTTTAGGCATAGAAAGATGCATAAAGGATTTATTTTTATTTCAAAAGTGTTACTCATTAAAATTGATTTTATGTATAGAAAGATGCATAAAGGATTTATTTTTATTTCAAAAGTGTTATTCTCATTAAAGTTGATTTTTATGCATAAATAGATGCATAAAAGGATTTATAAAAGTGTTATTCCCATTGAAGTTTATTTTTATGCATAAGTAGATGCGTAAAGAATCTTTATATCAAAATTAGAATTCTCTCAAATTCTATGAAGAATAGATGTAATGAGATGTGATGAGATGTGATGTGAATAGAGGTGATGAGATGTGAGGTAAATAGATGTGATGAGATGTGATGTGAATCAGATGGATGGATAGATGTGATGTGAATAGAGGTGATGAGATGTGAGGTAAATAGATGTGATGAGAATCAGATGGATGTGAATGGATGGATGGATGGATGTGACGAGAATAGAGGTGATAAGATGTGAGGTGACGATAATAGATGTGAGGTAAATAGATGTGATGAGAATTAGATGGATGTGAATGAATGGATGGATGGATGTGACGAGAATAGAGGTGATAAGATGTGAGGTGAATAGATGTGATGAGATGCGATATGAATCAGATGGATGTGAATGAATGGATGGATAGATGTGATGTGAATAGAGGTGATGAGATGTGAGGTAAATAGATGTGATGAGAATTAGATGGATGTGAATGAATGGATGGATGGATGTGATGAGAATAGAGGTGATAAGATGTGAGGTGAATAGATGTGATGAGATGCGATATGAATCAGATGGATGTGAATGTATGGATGGATAGATGTGATGTGAATAGAGGTGATGAGACGTGATGTGAATAGAGGTGATGAGATGCGAGGTAATTATATGTGATGAGATGTGATGTGAATCAAATGGATGTGAATGAATGGATGGATAGATGTGATGTGAATAGAGGTGATGAGATGTGAGGTAAATAGATGTGATGAGATGTGATGTGAATCAGATGGATGTGAATGAATGGATGGGTAGATGTGATGTGAATAGAGGTGATGAGATGTGAGGTAAATAGATGTGATGTGAATCAGATGGATGTGAATGAATGGATGGATAGATGTGATGTAAATAGAGGTGATGAGATGTGAGGTAAATAGATTAGATGAGAATCAAATGGATGTGAATGAATGGATGGATAGATGTGATGTAAATAGAGGTGATGAGATGTGAGGTAAATAGATGTGATGAGAATCAGATGGATGTGAATGAATGGATGGATGGATGTGAATGAATGGATATGGATGGATGGATGGATGTGATGAGAATAGAGGTGATGAGATGTGAGGTGAATAGATGTGATGAGATGTGATATGAATCAGATGGATGTGAATGAATGGATGGATAGATGTGATGTGAATAGAGGTGATGAGATGTGAGGTAAATAGATGTGATGTGAATCAGATAGATGTGAGGTAAATAGATGTGATGTGAATTAGATAGATGTGAATTAATGGATGGATAGATGTGATGTGAATAAAGGTGATGAGATCTGAGGTAAATAAATGCGATGAGATGTGATGTGAATCAGATGGATGTGAATGAATGGATGGATGGATGTGATGAGAATAGAGGTGATGAGATGTGAGGTGAATAGATGTGATGAGATATGATGTGAATCAGGATGTAGATGAATAATATGGGATGTGAATGTGTATGTGAAGAATGGATGTGAATGTATATGTGAAGAATGGATGTAATGTGTATATGAAGAATGGATGTGAATGAGTATGTGAAAGAATGAATGTGATGAAAACGGATGTGAATGTGTATGTGAAGAATGGATGTGAATGAGTATGTCAAAGAATGGATGTGGATGTATGTGAAAGAATGGATATAGATGTGTATGTGAAAGAATGTGATGTGATGTAAAGAGATGTGATGTGACATGAATATATGTGGATGTGAAGTGATAGATATGAATGTATGGATAGATGTGAGAAGTCGTACATGTGAATGATTGAATGGATGTGGATGAATGAGATGAGATGTGTATGAACGAGATATGATGTGGATAGAAGTGATGTGATATAATGTGGACAGAATGTATGTGATGAGATGGTTTATGAGAATGTATGTGGTGGATATGAACGAATGAATGTGATGGATATGAATGATGTGTGATGTGACGTAAATGGAGATAGATGTGATGTGTGATGTGAACGAATATGATGTGATGAGATGTGGATACGGGTAGGTGCAAGCGAATGAGATCTGATGCAGATAAATGAGAAAAGATGTGATGAGATGAAAAATGATGTGATGAGAATGGGAATATATATCAAATAAATGAGAATTGATGTGGAACAATATGATGGAAAGACGAGAGTTCGTTATAGAAACTGTATTTATGACCTGTTCTTAAATGACTGTTTTATGTCAAGAAATCTGGGGAAGCATTTTGATCATCTTGTGAATGAGGTCGTGGAGACCTAATCTGATAAAGTTGCAACACCTGATAGAGAGTCAATGGAGGACATCTCACATGCAAGGTCGCGTGAGGTCTTGACCAGCCTCAGTTTGATTTAAATGGTGAGCTTCTGGTATGCTGGATGAGATACCAAGGAAGCGACCTATGAGTGAAGCGCTAGGTGACCTGTGAAGGATCCTAGAGGGTGCTAACCATACGGTGCTTGGGCTCTGGGTCACTGAAGATACCCACACGTGCATCGTGCAAGATATTGGAACAAGGAGTAAAAGTTGTTTTCTGAATTTGGGCATGGATTTGGTTGATTGACCTTGCTGGTCATCAACGAATGAGTCCATGGCTCTTTTATATGGATTTGCTGGTTAATCTTGCTGATCTTCAACGAACATTCCATTTTGATTTTTATAAGTGAAAATATTACCGGTTACTATGAGCTAGGAACTATCGAAAAGGCCCCTGAGTGGACAGGTGGTGAGCGTTTTGGTTGCCAATGATGCCATAGGTACACCGATGAAGGAAAAATTGGAAATTAATGATTCAACTAGATATTTTGGAGGAATGTGATACGTGACACTATGGTTTCATTAAATGATTGTTTTAAAGACAATTAATTTTGTGAAAAAGTTGATTTTAAAGACAACTGATTTTGTGAAAAAGGCATTTCATATTGGGTGTGTAAGTGGTGTGACTAGTTTTAAGTTTGCATGAATATCCGGCTAGGGGGCCTAGGAACTCTTTTCCCTGGTACCCGAGACAAAACCTAACCAAATTCCTAAATTTATCCCATCACTATAGTGGTTGGGCGGTTGGCTATCCCACGGGATTGATGGGGTTAGGCTGGACTGATGGATTTCTAAAATGCGTCTCAATTCTGTTATGGTACGATAGATGAAGTAAATCTCGAACAAAAATTGTTCTATGGAAAAGAATCAACGACTATGCCTCTCAATGAGAAAAAAAGCGTTGGTCTCTATGATCCAAGTGCAATCTTTTCCTTGATCTGACTATGGGACTTACGGGTTCGGCTAGATCAGTTTCGTTAGTTAGGGCTTTTGACTATGTTAGAGTAAAAATATCCTCGAGGAATCGCCCGTTCTTTCCGGGCGAGGAAAGTTTTTTCGGGTTCGTGATTTTGGAAGAACTTAGGGATAAGTCTCTTGTCCAGATATACATTGGCCGAGGCCCCGAGTGAGGGACCCTGCCCCGCGTAAGAAGTGCTACTTCCACTGCTAGCACCCCTGAATTCGTTGCGCGGTGGGGATAGGGATCTTCCAATTCCTGGGTCCAGGATACGGTGCCATGCCTGTATCCAAATTAGTATCTATTTTCTTTTCTCCCGTATGTCTGTAAAGATTGCAGGCATGAAGATTGGGAAGTTGTAACAAATATGTGAGTCGCACTGCTTGGCCTCCTGAAACTCTAGTAGAGTCCATCTTCTCTTTAGTGGCATGTATAATGGGTCAACTTCTTGAGTTGGTGGCACACACATATTTATCCATGGCTATACTCTGGAATTGTTAAGAATTCCTCTCTCTAGTTTGGAGATGTACTCCAAAATCTTCTAACTTGGGCTGTGCATCATTTGTGATGATAGTTGCACAGCCCCCTCGTGTGTGGATTGGGTGCGCTTTCCATATCTGCGAAAGCGATAACTGATCATGAAGGTAACTATTCAGATTTCCAGCAGGTCGGCTAATTATGAAATATCTCATTTTATTGATTTAAAATGGAAAGCAATGATGAGAAAAAAGGCTCCTCCTTCATGAGGGGGAATCCCCATTTTGAGGTGTCAAAAATCTATTTTTTAACTATTTTCCTTGGTCCTTCGTCCACTATTCATCTTATGTGAGTATTTACTCATTTTTGGGGGGTTTTTATTTATTTCTTCAATTTATCTCCTCCCTACATTTGGATTAATCTAATTGGTCCCTCAGAACCTTAATCCAAAATTTTCAGAAAATCTGGACCCTTAGGCTAAGGCCTTTTGAGCAGATTATAATTTATTTCTAATTCACCTTAGGAAATTATTTTTAAACTTTTGTTTTGGGAGAATTTAGTTTAATAAGAAAGGATATTTTTCCATCCAAAGATATCTAAAAAATGAGCTACCTCTCTCGAGAACATTCTCTCTCTCTAAGCCAAAATAGGTAGAAATAAGATCCTTTTTTATTCTGAAAAGGGGATTGATTACAGGGGAAGAAACTAGACATCTTGAGGGGTTGGGGAGGAATCTTACATTCTCTCCGACTTGAAAAGCGCGAGATGTCCTCATCTCGCAGGTGGAGTATGATCTCTTTCATCTTCTTCTTCTTCTTCAATTACTTCCAGCGTTACTGCCTTGGAAGTGGACAGCCGATTTAAAAATATCTCTTTGCCTTCCCCTATTTTGAGGTGGAGGTCTTGCATTACTTTGGATTGAGACTACGGGTTGGTTAGAGGGTCTACCTCTGGGATTTTCTTGATTTTGGCGGATAGAAACCTGATTACTCTGGAAAGAAGGAGCTGGAGTCTGGAATCTTCATCCTTGATTTCCCTGCCCCAAAAACCTTGATCCAAAAGGTGTTGTGGGCAATCCATACTGTGATGTCCAAATCCTTGATAGTTATAGCATTTCACTCCCTTGTTCAAGGGTGGAACTTCTGAAGTTGAATTCCAGGGGATTGAGTTTCGAGAAAAGGATATTTCTTCCATTCTAGATTTTCCCATATCCTGGACTCTACCCTGATATCTTTTAGGCAGCGGAAGGTTGGAATCACCTTTTGGAATCAAAAACCTTTTGAAAGGTGATGGTGCTAGCTTTGGCGGGACTTTGACATCAAAGGCCTTGGTGAAATCCTTCGCCATCCGCACTGCTTTAGCCATGGAAACTGGCTTGACATTCTTCACCAGGATATTCAAAGGTTCATTCAGTCCCCGAATGAACCTGGCCATCAGCTGTTTTTTATCCAGCGGTGGTGAGAATTTGAGGAGGAGAGCGAACGCTTAGTGATATAATTCAATAGTTCTTCTCCCCTAGGTTAACTCTAAGAATTCGTTCATCTTTGTTTCCAAAAAGCCAGGAGGACAGAACCTTGTCCTTATGTAATTTTTGAGATCATTCCATGTCTGGGTATTCTGATCTAGATGGTTTATCTTGCAATGGTTTCTCCATGCCACTCTAGCTGTTTCTACTATCTTCAGTCTTGCAAGAGCCATTTCGCTCTTCTCATTGTACCCGGTGACATCGAAGTACTCTTCCATTGCTTCGATCCACTTTTCCATAGCCTCACCCAAGTTTTCCCCTTCATGCTTGAAAGGTCCAGGCTGCGATCTATGAAGAGTTTTACGAACATCCAAGTCGAGCTCTTCCTCGTTGAGTTGGGGGTTATCATTTCTACCATGATGGCCTCGATCCATACTCCTATTCAATACGAAAATTGTTGTTAAGTCTCTTTATTTATGATTCAAATGATTCTAAGGTTCTTTAGATTGGTGAGTTCCTCACAGAATCATGGGATAAATATATTCATATAGAACTCACTATCAGATAACAATTCATTCATTCATATCTTTAACACAATAATGGTCCATTAGATCAAAATTTCCATCTGAACAGTCCTCCATGGGGATTTCAATTATACAGATTTTTAATTTGTCATCCCTTAACTTGATCCACTGGGTCAATTGTTAACAGTAGCAATTTGTCAGCATAATCCATTTATCTCATAGTGATTTGAAGTCATTATCATCATTCCAGTTATGAACATCATCACAGGGATTCATCCCATTCATCCTCATTAAGGTTTTGTTCAACTTGTTACATTTCAACCAAAATTCAGGAATCATCATTTTTCAATCAGAATCCAAAATCAACTCATCAGTTCTCAACTAGAATTTTAAAATCATATCAACCACATTCAAATTCATCATCTGGATAGCATTTTTGCTTATAATTTCAAGATCTTAGATTTACTCGTATATACTACCAGTAAAGAGCTGCAGTATACCCTTGGTATATACGGGTAGTCACCGTCCTTAGAATTATTAGGTAAATACCATCATGTCTAGGCCTCAAGCAAGTCAGGGATTCCATATAATTGCAGTACTTCCATCTGAAGACCCAATCACCAATTTATAAATTTCAGTCTAAATAACAATTTGTATGAATTTATCACACAATTTGTATGAATTTATCACACAATTTCAACCTTTTACTGCTACTTCATCAATTTTTGACATTTTGGCTTCTTAGTTGATCCACTTTAGCCAAATTTGCTCTGATACCAGCTATAAGGTCCCTGTCCCCACCGTGCAAACGAATTCACGGTCGCTAGCAGCGGAAGTAGCACTTCTTGCGCGGGCCAAGGTCCCTCACTCGGGGTCTCGCCCATAGATATCCAGACAAGAGACTAATCCATCGATTCTTCCAAAACCGGACCCAGAAAAACATCCCATTGCCCGAAAAGCACGGGTGATTCCTCCAGGATAATTTTTTTTCTAACATAGTCAAAAAGTCTTAACTAACTGAACTGATCTAACCAAACCCGTAAGTCCCATACTCAAATTAGGGAAAGATTGCACTTGGATCATAGAGACCAACGCTTTTTTTCCTCATTGAGAGACACAGTCGTTGATTCTTTTCCATAGAACATTTTTTGTCCGGGATTTACTTCATCTATCATACCATAATAGAATTGAGTCTCAATTTAGGGATCCATCAGTAACCCCATCTAGTCCCATGGGTTAGCCAACCGCCCAACCACTATAGTGATAAGATCCAATTAGGAATTTGGTTAGGTTTTATCCCGAGTACTAGGGAAAAGAGTTCCCAGGCTCCCTAGCCGGATATTCATACAAACTTAAAACTAGTCACACCACTTACACACCCAATATGAATTGCCTTTTTCACATTTTCAGCTGTGAAAAAGGCAATTCATATTTTTTCAGTACTAGGGAAAAGAGTTCCCAGGCTCCCTAGCCGGATATTCATACAAACTTAAAACTAGTCACACCACTTACACACCCAATATGAATTGCCTTTTTCACATTTTCAGCTGTCTTTAAAACAATCATTTATCAATGAAATCATAGTCATTGATCATAATCCTCCAAAAATTTTTGTTTGAATTTAAATTTTCGGTTGAATTCGAATTTTTGGTTGAATTCAAATTTCGAATAATTCCTTCCTCAGTATACCTATGGCATCATTGGCAACCAAAACGCTCAAAGCCTATCCACTCAGGGGTCTTTTCGATGGTTCCTACCTCATAGTACTTAGCAATATTCATATATCAAAATGGAATCTTCGTTGAAGATAAACCAATAGATCTCCATCAGCAAGATCAACCAATAGATCCATATAAAAGAACCATGGACTCATCCGTTGAAGACTAGCAAGGTCAATCAACCATATCCATGCCCGAATTCAGATAACAACTCTTACTCCTTGGTCCAATATCTTCCATGATGCACGTGTGGGTATCTTTGGTGACCCAGAGCCCGAGCACTGTATGGTCAGTACCCTCTAGGATCCTTCGCAGGTCACCTAGCACTTCACTCATAGGCCGCTTCCTTGGTCCCTCATCCACTGTACCGGAAGCTCACCATTTTAATCGAACCGAGGCTGGTCAAGACCTCGGCCGACCTTGCTATGCGAGACGTCCTCCATTGACTCTCCGTCACCTATTGCAACTTTATTAGATTAGGTCTCCACGATCTCATTCACAAGATGGTCAAAATGCTTCACCAGCATTCTTAACATAAAATAGTCATTTAAAAAAAATAGGTCATAAATACAGTTTCTATAGCGAACTCTCGTCTTTTCACATTGCTCCACATCATTCCTCATTTATTTTATCTCTATTCCCTTTCTCATCACATCATAATCATTCACATCACAATTCACATGACACCACATCAATTCTCATCCGTCACATTCAATTACATCACATCCATTTACACCCATCACATCAATTCTCGTCCGTCACATTCAATTACATCACATCCATTTACACCCATCACATCTCATTCATTCATATCCATCACATTCGTTCATTCATACCACCACATACATTCTCATAACCATCCCATCACATACATTCTATCCACATTATATCACATGACTTTTGTCCACACCATATCTCATTCATATCACATCACTTCTGTCCACACCATATCTCATTCATACACATCCATCCAATCGTTCACCTGTGTACGACTATCCACATCTATTCATACATTCATATCTATCACTTCACATCCACATATATTCATGTCACATCACATCATTTTTCATCACATCACATTCCTTCGCATACACATCCACATCACATTCTTTTACATACATTCACATGCATTCTTTCACATACATCCACTCACATCCCATATTATTCATTTACATGCTGATTCACATGACATCACATCTATTCACCTCACATCTCTTCACCCCTATTCACATCACATCTATCCATCCATTCATGCACATCTATCTGATTCACATCACACATCTCATCACATCTATTCACCTCACATGTCATCACCTCTATTCTCATCACATCTATCCATCCCTTCATTCACATCTATCTGATTCACATCTATCTGATTCACATCACACATCTCATCTATTTACCTCACATCTCATCACCTCTATTCACATCACATCTATTCATCCCTTCATTCACATCTATCTTATGCACATCACACATCTCTTCACATCTATTTACCTCACATCTCATTACCTCTATTCACATCACATCTATTCATCCCTTCATTCACATCTATCTGATTCTCATCACACATCTCTTGACATCTATTTACCTCACATCTCATCACCTCTATTCACATCACATCTATGCATCCCTTCATTCACATCTCTCTGATTCACATCATACATCTCATCACTTCTATTTACTTCATATCTCTTTTAATTTGTATATTATCTTTCTCGAAAAGGCGGTGATATTTCAATTACTAATTTACTGAATTTCATTCATTGAATATTCACTTAATTGATTTCTAAATTAATCATGAATTTTGATGAGAAATAATTTAATCATTTATCTGAATTTTTTTTGTCTTCGATAGATTTCCTGAATTTTCTCTTTACAAACCGAGTGAATATGAAACGATAGAATTTTTCCTCTCAGAGTATTTACTTATTCATTTATCAAATATTCATGGAAATTAAACATAGAATTAAAGAGAATCTAATTTTGATATAAAAACTCTTTATGCATCTATTTATGCATAAAATCAATGTAATAGTAATAACACTTTTAAAATAAAAAGATTTCCAATATGCATCTTTTTATGCATAGAAATTGAATCTGATGAAAATGACACTTTTATAATAAAAATATTTCCATTCATTTCCTACACAATGCACTACCAGAATGCAAAGGCAATCATGAATCTTATGTAATGGGAGCTGAAACTCCAAGAGGAAGGAAGAAACAAAGGTGCCAAAAATGTTATGGTCTACCTCACCTCCAAGAGGGAACTCAATGCATTAACCTAAAGGAAGAGCAATAGAACACAACTATCATAGGGCACTTACCAATGCTTTGAACTTCAGTCCCCTTGAGGCCTCCAAGCTCACTTGTGAAGCTCCAAACCTCCAAGCTCCTCCTCCACGTTGTCACCGTAGAGTTGCTCACACCATCGTATAAGGAAATCACTCTATCTCACTCTCCCACACAAGCATGAAACATACAAGCATAGAAGAGACACTAATGCTACAATGCTCTCTCTCAATCTCTCTCAAGACACAAGGAAGAGATCTTAATAGCACAAAGGGGGATTGTGTATTTTCATTATGAGAAAATGCCTTATATACATTTGGTCCTTATTCACACTTGGGCATCCAAAACTTACTTAACTAAGGCCTTGGGTAGATAATATCTCATAATGTACAACTTTATAGTGCCTTTTCATGACACTTTTTAATGTCCTCAATTCAAGGAGCATACTTGTTAATCCAGAATGGGATTAACAGCTACCACAGACACTCAGCCCTCTAGCCCTCTAGCCCTCTAGCCCTCTCAGCCCTCTAGCCCTCTAGCCCTCTCAGCCCTCTAGTCCTCTCAGCCCTCTAGCCCTCTAGCCCTCTAGCCCTCTCAGCCCTCTAGCCCTCTCAGCCCTCTAGCCCTCTAGCCCTCTCAGCCCTCTTAGCCCTCTAGCCCTCTAGCCCTCTAGCCCTTCTAATTTTTTCTGATAGTTGATAGTCCCTAGACTATCAGACTAGGATCACAAGCAGTTCTCACCCACTCAGATAATCCGGCCCAAAATCCCTACACCTTCAAATGATGATATTGATAATCAATTGACTCAAAACTAACTCTTTGCCTTCTTAATTGATTTTAACTCAGAATCAATATCCTAGTTGTCAAACTAGCACACACAATGGTTTAACCTTCACAATCTCAAAAATGAAAACCGCACATACACCACCACAAAAACATCAAAATTAAATATAACACCCAAATCCTTTGTCTTCTTCAGATAAACAAAACATATCAACATCTCAACATCCCTAAGACATGGGGCTTCAAGAAAGAAGAAAATATAAAAACTTTCAAAGCTCCTCCACAAGTAGACCGCAACAAGAATTCTTCATAGCTTCATCTTCAATAGCTACTCTCAAGGAGAATCTACACTGGGTCAAGTCTCTAACAGAGGTGCTTTTCTAAGGATCCAGTGGACTCACCACCTAGCTGGTTCTCTAGTCTCCAGCCCACCCTTTGCTCTGACATAGTCAATCCCTTTCACTGTGCTGTCTTCTTCTTGTATAATTGAACAATATTGTAGATATTCCAACCTGCAACTACCGTGAGATTTTCTAGAGACCACTCTATTGTAGTCTGCACTCTTCGTTGCGGTAGCATGAACCTTTTCTGTTATTAGGAGAGTCTCTGAAATTCATCTTCTTCAAGCCACGTCGCTGCATGTGATTTTTCGAGATACTTACGTCACCCTTCTTCCTTGTGGTCACCATCCTCTTTGTATTTCCATTCCCGCACATGCAGTTCTTCACCCTTGGCTACCACACATATTTTCCCTTCTATGCTTCACCATAAACCATCACGTGTACAAATCAACCATTCATACTTCATATTTGGAGAGGGTTCATTTTGCTCCTCACAACGTGCTTCATTGCTATATTATGGGCACCAACATAGACCCAAAGCCCAATCCACCACCCAAGATATGGCTAGTTGTTATGGGCAACAATAGTCCATTTATGCTCCAAGATTAAATCTGCTTCCAACACATACTCAACCACAAAAAACTTGCAAGTAAGGGGGTTAGTTTCAATATACATTGTATGTTCAAAGTACCCCAAACTTGGCATGTTCAAGTCTTGTGTAAAGGTAATCCCTTTAGGATGTTCCGTGAGAGTGTTGGTTGACCTAGCAAATCCCATAGCTCGAGGGTCGTGAGATTGTGTTCTCGTGTTGGATAAAGTTGTGCTTGAGCTGTGGTGATTTTATTTGCAATTTCCAATCCAACCAAAATCCTAGGGATCTTTCCTATAAGATATGTTGGAAGTTCTAGCTCGTGCAAGGTTTCTTCCTCCCGTAAGCAATTGTACATTTCCTGCAAGAGTGTTCAAGGTGACTGTTTGCTTGGATTCATCTAGTGAATACAACAATTCACTTATCCAAGGTCCACCAAAAAGATGACATCATGCTCAAGGGATTCTAGAGAAACATGGAATGTAAATTCCATATCACCATCGATTGTTTGAGTAGTGTATCTAAAGGAGCTTGGAACTTCAATGTTTTGTCCATTGGCTCCTCTTGCAAGACTATTTCTTGTAGGGATAAGTTTAGGTTGTCCCAATGACACCCAAGTGTCTATTGTCACGATGTTATGACTAGGCTCGAGGGCTAATCAATGCGTGTTTGCACTGAACATCAATTCCTATAGGGAAATCCAACCATACCATGATAGAATCTTCCAAAGGAAGCATGGATGTTTTGGTTATTGTTTCGGTTTTAGACCCCGTTTTTGTTTCATATTCCCATTCACTTTCATCTTCTGTTTGGGTCTCAGCTTTTTCAAGAGTACCCAATGCATACACTGGTACACTTGAATCTTTGACAATTCTTAATGAGGATTGTTTGGAAACTTGTAAATCCTCATAGTCCTGTTTTATGGAGTTCATTATGTCCTTGTATAACTCAGGTTGAGCCATTAAAGGTTTAAGTGTTGATGTGATGTTGGCTTTATTATGAGAGAAGAGCATTCCTCCGAATGAGGTTTTGAGAGACTGTTTTGATCTTGTAATAAGGAAGTATATTCATTATGGGAAGGTGGATACCAGGTGGAGAGCAAGAATGTAGAAGGTGTTATGTGCACCCCACCTAGTAGAGTGGTGGGACTATAAGGTCCTTTAAAACAACAAGCAATAAAGAACTACCATATAGGTCCACTACTAACACGGAGGCAGGTGGCTCAGGTATGCAAACTGGCATAAGAGTCAAGTACCGATATTAGAGGAAGCGACAAAAAAATTTCACTTTGAAAATGAAAGCTACAACGGTAGAAGAAGTGCAGAGGATGGAGAACAAGCATGCAGTTTTCAAGATTGAATCATACAGGGATGATGCACATGTTGGAAAATATGATGTGCATGTAAAGGACAAACTGTGTTGTACGTGTGTAGATTTTGCAGATAGAGAATCCAAGAAGAAGCCGTATCTTGCATGCAAACACTTGTACTTCATTTATTTGTGTGTTCTTTGCTTAAGCCATAATAAGAATATGTTCATCCACCAACCTATCCTATCGGACTTGAAGCTCTATAATGTGTTATCTCATAGGAGAACCCACCCTAATTTAGACCATTGAATGCATGGAATGTCACATGTCCTATAGTATTTTAGGACTTTTGTAACATCAGTGGAAGCGTAGAGGGTTTGATTGTGGAAACTCTTTCTCTCTCCCCTTCCCTCCCTCTCTCCCCTCTCGCTATACGGATTGATCATTTTTAAGTATGTGAGCTATTGCAGAACATGGTCTTCTATTGATGAATAATGTTTCTATTACAAGCATTAAATAGTTAGAAATCTTAGGAAAATGAGAGAGGAACAAGGAGTTAGAGAGATAAGACAAAGGCAAGGTGGGCCACAAAGCACACGAACCCTTATATGAAATTGCATGTACTAAAAATAATAATACATACTCGCTTTTCTCCAAAACAGTAAAAAAGATGTCTTTATTATTGACATTAAAAAAGACGAAATGTATTTTTAGTTTTTTTGTTGCAAAAGTAGAGTACACCACTTACACTACTATAGGTATAGAGATAAGCTCCATAGCACTTTATTAATCACCATTGCCACCAAGCCTTGTTAGTAGCATACACCACCCATGTATCATAAGCACTTTGCTATTAACATTTAAGATTAGTAAAAGTAAACATAGGGTTAGAATTTAGATTATGAAAAATAGAATTGGAGTATATCTTGCCATTACCACATCTCTCCTCCTCATACTATACAACATTCAACTTTCCTTTTCGTTTTACTGGGGTTGTGTAGCCATGAACAAAAACCATAACAATATTCCTAGCCAGCACATAATAACCCACCAAACTATTAATATTTGGTAGCATATAATAACTACCAAAAACCATAACAATATACCTAGCTAGCATATAAATACCCACCAAACTGTTAATATTAATATTCCCATGAGACTTAATGAAGCCCCAAGGCCCTGCAAACTGCCTCAACAAAGGAGTGAGCTAGCAAAGTGTATTCATCAACAGGACCTCTAGTGCCATCATGAGGATGAACTCATATTACTATCCCAACCTTGCTTAGAAGATTATTCCTAAGTCTTTCTCTTCTTCCTGCCAACACAAAGAGATATTTCAGAACGGCAACTCATTGATCAGATCAATTTGGATGATGAGACGAAATGATACCTAGAACGAAACTACTTGAAGGAAGGGGTTCGTATAGTGTGTGGGGGGTTAGTATGGTGTACCGATGGAAAAAAAAACAATAATTTTGACCTTGCTTTGGCCAGCGCTTCCATAACCTTTGCAAATCTAGGGATCAAGTTCAAGCTCGTCAGAATCCTCCCTGCTTGACAAAGAAGTCATCCAGACTAGTTTTAAAAAACTCTTGGTCTGATGACAGACCGCGTGCGCCGGTTTTCAAACTATGCGGACGCGCAGGTGCCTTGTGCCGAACCCGAAAGGCAATAGTTCTCCCGACTCATCGTATTTGAACTTCACAGCTCTGAATGCGAATGGAAATGGTTGTGACTTAGGGGCAGTGATAAGCAGGTTTCCATCCTTTTGCCATGAGGCGGACATCCCCACTTCCGGTGAGCTAGTGATTCCTGTCTGCGTACTTATGTCCAGCCCGTTGGGCTTTTGCTTTATATATAAATAACCTTGTCAAAAGTTTCTAAGGTTTACACATAACAAATCTTTGCCCAATAAAAAATACTAATGGGATTATACACATAACAACTTGTGTACACATGCACATAAAGTAATCTTCTGCATATTTGCACATAAAATAATCTTATGCACATTTACACATAAAATAATCTTGTGCACACTCGCACATAAATTAATCTTGTACACACTCACACATAAAATCTAGGCACATGATAGGCTACAAATGATTAATAAAATTCCAATACATGATAAGCTTATGATTTCATCTTCGCAGCACCACTCAATCCACCATCCATACGCACCTGAATCGGTACCCTCGTATAGTAAGACACCTCAATTGGTACCCTCACACATCTCAATCCATATACGACAACTCAATCGGTACTCTCACACATCGCATTACCTATACTCATAGACATAATCCACGTTAGTTCAACAATCGATTCAACGCATTAGTTAATCCCAAAGTTGTCATGAGAAATAGGCAACCATAATATCAACGTAGTACCAACAAGCACAATACGCATGGTCGTCCTCGATATAAAATAAGAAATACAATTTCCAATACTCAAGAGTAATTCTCATAGCATCCTCTGTTGTTTGGGTTGATATTGTCCTCAATTACATAAATCCATGAGAGGATAGCTTCATGATTGGTGTGAAAAACTTAATCAAGACATAATGGAGATATACAATAGTGTAATCAAATGAACGTATATGAAATAAGTCTAAGTGTCCCATACCACAAAGGTGCATTCCATATATACACATAAGATGGTAAAAGATAGAAGACATAAATGTGTCTAGTGTATCTACATGAAATAAATCTAATATCCCATGGTTTTTAAGTTATTATAGCCTCTCTTTTGGGATGTTTATAATTTTTGAACTATGAATCTCGGGTAAAGTTATAAGTGTCGAATCTAAATATTATCGCGTAACATACACTTGCACAAATTAAAAGCATAAACCTTAATAAACAAAATTAAATAAACAAAGTGATATGGCGAATAGAGTAGAGGTCACCATCGACACAAGTGTGGGTTGAATCTCCCCTGGATGAGTGTGGCCCTTGTATCACTCACCCATATTTATATGCATTAGAAAAATCTTGCTTTTCTCAAAAAGATAACTAATTCCAAAAAACAAAGCACAAGTGCCTTTTGAGTTTATGAGCATAAAATCTCTACAAAAATATGGCAAGCAATAATATAAAGTCTTGGGCCTACCAAAAGTATAAAATACTATTTGGTATGTACAAAGGTATGAGAAGACCATATTAGGGAGTTTGGAAAAATCCCATTACTTTGGAAATTTACTTTTCAATCTACTTTTTGGTGTATCTTGAGCATACCAATTCCAACGTTATCAGGGAATATGTATTTAAAACCTACTCTTCAAGAGCTTTCCAACAATATGCCAGACGAGGGGGTTTTGACAAAATGTTAAAAGGGTTCACTATGTCCTCCATTTTTTGATCTTGCAAAATGGGAATCGAGATTTTTCCAAACTCCCTAATATTGTCTTTGAGTCCTTAGACTTAGAAATATATTAATGCCAAAATATGAAACCATAAAAGGTATTCACTTGTCTTCCAAAATATCTCATAGCAGTCCAACAGATGCTCCACTCGCTTGCTGCGATTACCACATAATCCGCCACTCAATCATTGCCTACATCCAAAATAGTGCACACAATTGATTTAACACATTGATCTTGGCCATATCATACCACTGTACATAGCTAATTAAACACATTGATCCTTGTAAATGATATAAATAAAAGATGCATCCAAATAAAATATCTCAAAATAAAACAATGGGCACTCCCATAGAGGTTACATTTTGTTTTGGCTACAAATAAGGCTAAAATCATCAAAACTCTTGAACACTTTAATAGCTTTTAAATAATAAGAGTCAAGAAAAATGTTAAAGTATTAAGCTTTAAAAAACTTTATAGTTTGGAGCTTTGAAAGATCTTTTTAAAAGCATAAAGCTAAAGAATTTTAAGTCTTTTAAAATTTATTGGGATAAAGCTTTTAAAGAAAAGCACTTAATCTTTTTAAAGAAAGCATATGAACTTTTGTAAACCTTTAATATTGAGCTTGTAAGCTGATTCTTCTTCTTCTTCTTCTTTTTAAAAAAAAAGGAAACTTATAAATTTTAAAAGATTTTTAATCAAAGCTTTCAAAAGGTGGTACAACTCAAGCACGAGCTTGGAACAAAATTCATCATCAAAGATTACTATATTGAGCACACTTTCATGATTTTTCTAGCATTTCTTTTTATAGATTAAATCAAGGGTTTCAAGCACAATACATCATCAAGGATTCTCATACTTTAGGCTTCTTTTTCGATTCTTTATAAGGCTAAATACCAAATCAAAAATGCCTCATATCTTATAAAAGGGTTCCTTTTCAGAAAATAACAACCAAGGAATACAAGCAAGAAGACAATTTCAAAGGTTTTTTTCAAGGTTTCTTTTTTGTAGATTTCATCAAGACATTTTTTCCACGAGCTATTCATGACGATGACAACTTCTCTCTCGACCAAGAGGGTAATTTCAAACAAAAAACATCGTTGATGATCTAGGTATGCCTAAACCTATTGAAAATAAAGTTTCACCTCATATACTTCTATAATAATGATAATAATAAAATTAAAAATGATGAGAATAAAAGAAAAAAGAAGTAATATATGCTAAAATTAGCTCCTAAATTTTATGGAACTTTGAACATTATAGAAGAAGAATATCTGGTGACTAAGTCTATCATTGACCACATGAGACCAACACTACATGCACTGGTAACACTTTGTCAAATATCCTAAATCATCCTATTGAATATGCCAGATGGATGCCAGAAAAGTTTTTCCATTCTTACCAAAATCTCATCCACTCTTACCATCCATGCAATTGAGGTCAATTGCAACCCAACCAAGAGGAAATGTAACCTCTATGGCGACTCCCTTTATTTTATTTCAGGATATTTTATTTGGATGCCCTTTTTATTTATATCATTTAACAAGATTAATGTGTTTAATCAGCTATGTCCACTAACTAATATTATTTTGGATGAAGGAAATGATTAAGTGATAGATTATGTGTTATTTGTAGGTGGAATATGTGTTGGTGGACAACTATGAGATATTTTGGAAGACATGTGAATACCTTTTTATTGTTTCATATTTTGGCATTAATGTTTTTATAATGCTAATTCCTCATACCTTTATACATACTGAATAGTATTTTATATGTTTGATAGGCCCAAGACTTTATACTATTGCTCACCATATTTCTCTAGAGCTTTTATGCTCATAAACTCAAAAAAGACTTCTGCTTTGTTTTTGGAAGTTATCTTTTTGAAAGCAAGATTTTTCTAATACGTATAAATATGGGTGAGTGGTACAAGGGCCACACTCATCGCAAGGGAGATTCAACCCACTCTTTCATCGATGGTGACCTCTACTCTATTCTCTATCTCGCTTTGTTTATTTAATTTATGTTATGCTCTAATTTTTGTGTTAAGAAATTATAATTCCTTCTCCAAGGTTCTTAAAGGTCCTAACGCTTACACATGCATTAAGGGTAGTGATAAGTTTATGACTAAGAATAGGCTCATGCATACACTATCTTTAACAATAGGTTATATAAGAAGTTACTTATAAGCTATGTATATCATCCTATATAGAAGCTATATACACTTGGGGTAGATATCTCAGGTTGATTTCCCACCTCTAGAACCATTGAACCTTGGCCCTTGACTTCCATTTGATCCACGACCCTTCTTAGGGTTTGAAGGACTTGGTGCGAATCTCGAGTTTCTATTTGATGGGTGTGTCATCATTGGCTTTTGAAAATCATCACATGGGAAGTCCTTAGCAAAATCCTTTACCATCTTGATGTCTCAAAAATAGGTGTTAGCTTCACATTCAGAAAAAGAACACTTAGGGTGGACATTTGAGGTTGATAACTCTCCCCACTTCATGGACCATTGAACCTTGGCGCTTTACTTCCATTTGATCCATCGCCCCTCTTATGAGGGTTTGAAGGATTTGGTGAAAACCTATGGGGTAAGCTCCTCTTTGATGGGTGTGGTATTGTAAGCTTTTGAAGATTTGGGAAGGCCTTTGAAAACTCTTTTTCCATGACAGCTTTAGAAATAGATGTTATCTTTGCATTCTTGACCAATCTATTCAATGGAGGATTCACCTTTCTAATAAATTGATATAACAAAGTTTCCTAATCCATTTGTGGGGAAGAGAAAAGGAGATTAGAGAACACCTAGTCATATATACTTTCCCTTCTAATGTACCTTATCCTCCCAGAAACCAGGTGGGGCTAATCACTATAGACTTGCCCTTACAAGAATTCATTTATCTTATCCTCTCAAAAATTAGGTGGGGCTAATCACTATAGACTTGCCCTTCCAAGAATTCATTTATCTTATCCTCCCAGAAATCGGGTGGGCATAATCGATCATAAAGATAATCTCTTCCGATATCCCATGCCATGTCACTTTGATCTAGTTTGTTGGTTTCACAATATTGCTTCCATCCAACTTTGGATACTTTGGTGACTTTTAGTCAAGCTAGCACTAGTTTACTTTTCTCATTATAACCTGCTACGTTTAAGTACTCCATATTTCATCCAGGACTCCATGGTTTCTCCAAGGCTCCTTCCCTCACCCTTGAAAAATGTAGGTTGAGCCTCTCGTACATCATCATGGTTAAGTGTCTTATTATTATTCTATGAGGTTAGTCGGGTTGCAGTAGTTAGTGTGATTCTCATGATTCTTATCCAAGCAAGGAGAATTCTATTATGATTTTGTTACATTATTGCATAACACACAATAACTTACTGTGTCCCTTTAAATTTCAAA
Source organism: Cibotium barometz (assembly GCF_041138505.1). Classification (NCBI taxonomy): domain Eukaryota; kingdom Viridiplantae; phylum Streptophyta; class Polypodiopsida; order Cyatheales; family Cibotiaceae; genus Cibotium; species Cibotium barometz. The sequence goes on from NC_141076.1 coordinate 41,320,730, forward strand.
ACTTATACAACAAGAATTAATAGAAAATTAAACACAATTATCATCAAACTAATACATCATTAGGGATTCTCTCCGAGAGATTCAAAGTAATCAAGGGAGGTGATAGTATCCAACAATTACAAATTTTGCTTGGAGGAAGTACAATGAGAGATGTATCCATATAAGGGTATTGGGTGCTACCAAAAACTCTATATTCTTCTACTAATTATAATTTCTCTAATATCATTCACAATCTAGCACGATATGGCCTTAAACCAAACCTGACAGTATTTTACTAGCCTTCACCTTTAAGAATCTCCTTTCCTCAACTCATTTGTGTGTTGATAGAGTCGCTTTGAGTGAGACACTTTGAGCGCCTCTATTTTTTGACCATTATAGATCAGAGACATAGGTGGTACTTGTGAGAGTGAATCATGGTGAGTTTCCACTAAGATGAGAGGTTGGCAAAGAACATTTCTCTTATAATGAAACTTCATAACTTGTTCCTGCTAGAGAACAAGTTATGAAGAACATATGGGATATTCTTTTCCATGATGCTTTTATGGAGATTGATATAGAGCATCGAACAAAATTTCCCTCTATATTTTCTAAAGTTTCCAAGCTTACTCTAAGATAATCTTATTCTCTTGTGATGATTAGGTAGAAGCTGAGATTAGTGAAGAAGTATATCATATAGGGAAATGAGCCCCTATCTCTTGGGTAGCTCATTATAAGGGTAAATTCCTTGAGATTATACCACTCTCATCATAAGTTTATATCAAATGAACGTGGAAGTGAGCTTACATTATTTGGAAGTCATGCTAGAGATTAATAAGGTAAAAAGCTCAAGATTTAGAAAGTATTTTAGATAGGATAGTAAAAAAGGGAATTAGGCTAGTAAATGAGTGGTGAATGGAGGCATGCTCTTACTATGGCTCACAAAACTAGATAATTACCTATACGCATAGATTTTACGCATCTGGCCTTGGATAGAGATAGGATAGAGAGATGCTATTTAGAGTCCAAGGAATTTGACTTTGGTCACAACACTACCAACATCTTTAAATGCCTACTAAAAGCTCTTCCGAATGCTATCACACTACAAGAGAATCAGTGTTTTTTGAGGTTTAGTCTCCACGCCTGGTCGTGTCGTCGATATGTGCGTCGAAATAGGCATCGAAATATACATGGAATAACCGTCGAAATATGCGTCAAAAATTTAATTTTTTAAAAATTGAATTTATATATAATATTAGCTAGTTCCCACCCTCGAGTGTGTTTTAGCCTTATCTTTTTACCTCTTTACAAGCATATGTGTCTATGAGAGAAAGAGAGAGAGAGAGAGAGAGAGAGAGAGAGAGAGAGAGAGAGAGAGAGAGCTAGAGAAAGATATCATAGAGAGAAAGACAGATAAAGAGAGACAGAGAAAGAGGGAGGGGGGGCGAGAGAGAGAGGAGGGTAGAACTTCCATCATGCTCTTTGAAGGAGAACAAATGCTGCCTCCTCCTTCTCATCACTAAGGTGCAATCAATAAAGTGCCCTGTTTTACAATGAAATTAAATTTCATCATCAACTTGCTCATCCTCAGTGAGATCCATGGCTCCAAATAAATCTATTTTTAGAAATACTCCATCATTATTGTCAATTGGTGGAACCGATTGTCTTGTAGTAGTAGAAGGTAATTCATCCATGTCATCATCCTCTTCTAGCTCTAGCATGAGAGCTGTCGATGCATTTGTGGATTATCTCTAGTGTCTTTTTCTCGTTCAAGATGTATTTGCTCAATGAGTACACCTTCATCGGATCCTAATCCTGTGTGAGCCTCACCTACTTCCTCAACTATTATGTCTTCTTCTTGTTCTTCTTGTTGTTCAATAGGTGCTATTGGTGTGTGCTCAATCATCACATGATTTGGGGAGAGTTCCTTAGCATCTGGCAAACAATCAATTGCTATTTTTACCTCTTCAAATATTTGTTTTCCATGTGGATTTATTTGGATCACAAACAACCATTATTACCTATCAGGTCTTCCACAAAGATGACTTGCGCACAGTGCTCTGGTAGCACAAATGTGTCCCTTTGGTCACAGTCCATAGCATTGTGCGATCTACTTGAAGAAATCCACACTTGTCTTTGCGTAGAGTTACTTGCGCTCTTTGAGTTACCAACTTGAACCATTTCACATCAAAGATGAACATATGAAACTTTTTGAATCCAACCTTGATAATATCTTGGATTGTTCCACAATAATCTAGCATGTCTACTTCAGTATTGCCAAACTTGCACTTTAACGACTTTCTTGCATGAAATTAGCTTTCACACCACAATCAAATGTTCTTCTCTTTTTATCTATTCCTTCTACTCGAAAGTGACGTCCGCGTGACCAAATTGCCCCAAACTTATGATACTACAAGCATAATAAATAAGTACTTTTATTGTATAAATTCACTAAAGCACAACATAAAAGACAACGCATAGATATCTCAAACTCACATACATGAAAATCACAACCATATGCAAGATCCTCCTCCTCATCACGTATTGATTCACCATTGTGTTTAGCTTGTAGGATGGTTTTCTTGAGTAATTTATTAGAAGGAAAGTCTGGAAGAAGTGCAAGTTCTGTTGGGTATAGTAGTGTGTGCAAGTTGTTCGACTCCTTCTAAAACTGAAACGAGCTTGGTCCCTTTCAGCCTTCACCAAGTTATATCTCTCGATCCATTTCACCATAGCATGTGAGTTTAAGATGCAAACTTTATTGATCTTCTCCATAGCATGTGAGTTTAAGATGCAAACTTTATTGATCTTCTCATGCAATGCTACATCCATTGTTCTCACAAGGCCTTTCCCTTATGGCTCTTCCCCAACTAGTCGATCGTCTTCTTCTTGTGTCCATAATCTTGGCATACTGGGATCTGACGTACTGAGAAATATTCCCCATATTTTTGTATTATCATTGCAAACTCGATCCATTTCTCCATAGCATGTGAGTTTAAGATGCAAACTTTATTGATCTTCTTATGCAATGCTACATCCATTGTTCTCACAAGGCCTTTCCCTTATGGCTCTTCCCCAACTAGTCGATCGTCTTCTTCTTGTGTCCATAATCTTGGCATACTGGGATCTAACGTACTGAGAAATATTCCCCATTTTTTTGTATTATCATTGCAAACTCGATCCATTTCTCCATAGCATGTGTTTTTAAGATGCAAACTTTATTGATCTTCTCATGCAATGCTACATCCATTGTTCTCACAAGGCCTTTCCCTTATGGCTCTTCGCCAACTAGTCGATTGTCTTCTTTTGTATCCATAATCTTGGCATACTGGGATCAGACGTACTGAGAAATACTCCCCGTTTTTTTGTATTATCATTGAAAATTCGTCGACGTCGAGCCACTTTGTATTTGCAGCAAGTATATGGGCAAAGTGTCTTCTCCTCTAAATCAACAAAATTTGAGGGTGTGGCGTCATCTCCATGGTTTCTATATTGATTTGCAATGGGAGCGAATGCTTTTTTTTGGAGGGGAATCCTCCCTTAAGTATTTGTGGAGGGTGGTAGAGTCGGTGATAGGTAATTTGAAATGTTGGGGGTGCGCAAGATCTAGAAAGATTTTGAATTTGAATGAAAAGTAGCGATCATCGAAATAAGCATCGAAAAGGTTGCAGAAATAACTGTGGAAAAGGACGTCGAAATAGTGTGAAAAAAAGTGTCGAAATATCTGTCAAAAAAGCATGGGAGATTTAATTTTTTGACGCTTATTTTCATGCTCTTTTCAACTACTTTTTGATGCTCTTTTCCACCCTGATTTTGACACTTTTTTCCACGGTTATTTCGATGCATATATCGACGGCATAAGTTTTTATAGTAAAACGGAACCTCTCTTTTTTATTTGCATTTTATTTCGTGCACGATTTGTCGACCTCATCAGGTACACCTCCTTTGCCCTCACTCCCCTCTCCTCTTGGTTACATATACATGTGTTGTAAAATGTCCGTGTGTGTGATTAGGGGTAATTTTCTTGTTTTTTGCTTTCTTCTTTGTTTTGTAGGTTCTCTCTCTCTCCCAAGCTCTTCTCCACTTCCTTACCACTCAAGCAGGTTTGTCTCCTTCTTTTCCCTCCCTCCCCTCTCCTCTTGGTTGTGAGATGTGTGTGTATCAGGGTTGAGGGATAATGAATGTTTTTTTTTTGTTCTTTGTTTTATAGGTTCTCTCTCTCTCTCTCTCTCTCTCTCTCTCTCTCTCTCTCTCTCTCTCTCCCCCAAGCTCTTCTCCACCTCCTTACCACTCAAGTAGGTTCGCCTCCTTCTTTGCCCTCCCTCCCCTCTCCTCTTGGTTGTGAGATGTGTGTGTATCAGGGTTGAGAGATAATGAATGTTTTTGTTTTTTTATAGTCTTTGTTTTGTAGGTCTCTCTCTCTCCCAAGATCTTCCCCACCTCCTCACCACTCAAGCAGGTTTGCCTCCTTCTTTTCCCTCCCTCCCCTCTCCTCTTAGTTGCATGTGGGTGTGTTGTGTGTTGTGAGATGTGTGCTCTTATTCATGTGTATGCTCTTATTCAAGTGCCCATGTGGGCGTTGTTATGTGTGTGTAGAAACATGTCTCGCACTCTAGATGAGACACCGGCTTACTCTCCATCCTTCTCTCCATATTCCATGTCACTTGACCAATTTATGGGTTTTTTAGCAGAATCCATACCCAAGCAAAGAGCGATGGCACAACAATATTTTGGGAGAGGGGAAGGCACTTCGGCCGCACAATCGGGCACCACCACCACTCGCTAACCCTAGTTCACCTATAGAAACCCCACAAACAGCCACCAAAACCCCTCCCTTAGGTCAGTCGTGCAACACTCACGGACAACGCTTGAGTGGTGGTGGAGGTGGAGGCAGTTGTTGTCCAAGAAGTAGGGGAACAGATGGGTCTACGCCCCCACATGAGCGACCTTCCCCATCTAGATCTACGCTTGTGATTATCGCGACGTTTCGACACACAACCCACACCCGTCTCGATGGGAAAAAATATTACACAATTGTCAATGGGTAATGTGGTTTTGGATAATGTCGAGCAAGAGATGAAGAGACATATCCGTGAGTTTTGCCACATTGTCTTTGCTAATGACTTTATGACCAAAGTTGGATAAAGCTAAGAAAGATAGTCGAGCAAGAGATGAAGAGACATATCCGTGAGTTTTGCCACATTGTCTTTGCTTTATGACTTTATGACCAAAGTTGGATAAGGCTAAGAAAGATAGTCATTAATCAAATCAAGGATGAGTATAAGCCGGCCGTCAGTAGTGATGTCGTCCCCATAAGGTGGATAAAGGACCACATGGTGGATGTCATGAAACATTAGTAGGAAGATGTGACTAGGAGAGTGCCGGTAGGGGGTGAGAAGCCTTGGTACATCAGCACCGAAGATTGGAATGAGGAGAAGCAAAAGTACGCAAGAAATCCCCAATGCTACAAGCAGCAAGAGGATGCGGAAAAAACCCGAATGGAGAGTGTAGGAAGATCTCACCTTGGAAGCGATGGTTGGGACACATTCCATGTCTACTTTGTAAGTATCAATGCTTATCTTGTATGTTTCATTTGATGTTATGTCTACTTTTTAAGTGTCAACGCTTATCTTATTGTTTTGGTACTTTTAGAATCAAGTGGTTGGTCGGCCAGCAACAAGAACAGGAGAAGAGGAGGACATTGCTCGCCACCATAACACGTACTTTCTTTTGGAGAAGCTTGAGAGAGAAGGTTCCAACATCAATTGGGAGCGCATTGCAGAATGGTAAGTGCAGTAAGCCTTAACCTTATGATTTGTATACTTGCTTTGCCATGTCATGTTAGATCGTTGTTTTGTATACCAAGAAAAAACGTCTTGTATGGTTTTTTTAGGGACCAATACCTGACCCTGAGTGAGAGCTCCGCATAGAGTGGCCTTGCCCATGTCTTTCCTCTTCTACATACATATTTTGGTCATCTCACATCTTTGTTTGAGCTTGTATAGCTTGTATGCAACTACTTTATGCAATTTTGGTCATCAAGTATAGCTTGTATGCAATTTTACTTTATGCAATTTTGGTCATCGAGTATAGCTTGTATGTAATTTTATGCAACTACTTTATGCAATTTTGGCTTATCTCGTCATAGCTTGTAATATGGTCTTTGATATGTAAATTTCACATCTTCTCATATAATTTGGCTATTGTTTGCACTTGTGTACAATGTACCTACTTTGTAATGTCAAAAACGTTATGGCACTCCAACTTTTCCAACAAATTCGCTTCGTTCTTCACATCAGAGTACATTTGTCTTTGGTACTCTATAAGTTTGGCATAATGGTGCATCTGGCTGCAAGACTGTAGTTGGATGCACCATTATGCCAAAAAACAAATTATACCTGCACACGTCAAAATAAGCGTCGAAAGTTTCCTAAATCCGTCGCATCGAAAGTTTCTTGCATCCGTTGAAAAAAGTGTCGAAAGTGTTCTACATTGGTCCAAAAAATCATCGTAATAGTAGTCAAAATAGTCGTCAGAATAACAATGGAAATAGCAATCAAAACGTCCTTCAAAATAGGAAATAAGCATGGAATGGACATCAAAATATTCATGGAAATGGACGTTGAAATTTAGGTGGAGCCTCTCGTACATCATCATGGTTAAGTGTCTTATTATTATTCTACGAGTTTATGCATAAGCGTAGGCTCATGCATACACTATCTTTAACAATAGGTTATATAAGAAGATACTTATAAGCTATGTATATCATCCTATATAGACGCTATATACACTTGGGGTAGATATTTGAGGTTGATTTCCCACCTCTAGGACCATTGAACCTTGGCCCTTGACTTCCATTTGATCCACGACCCTTCTTAGGGTTTGAAGGACTTGGTGCAAATCTCGAGTTTCTATTTGATGGGTGTGCCATCGTTGGCTTTTGAGAATCTTCACGTGGAAAGTCGTTAGCAAAATCCTTTACCATCCTGATGTCTCAAAAATAGGTGTTAGCTTCACATTCAGAAAAAAAACGTTAGCATTTGAAGATCTGAGAAGGCCTTTGAAAACTCTTTTGCCATGATAGCTTTTGAAATAAATGTTGTCTTTGCATTCTTGACCAATCTATTCAATGAAAGATTCACTTTTCTATTAAATTGATATAACAAAGTTTCCTCATCCATTTGTGGGGAAGAGAAAAGGAGATTAGAAAACAACTAGTGATATATACTTTCCCTTCTAATCTACCTTATCCTCCCAAAAACCGGGTGGGGCTAATCACTATAGACTTGCCCTTACAAGAATTCATTTATATTATCCTCTCAAAAATCGGGTGGGGCTAATCAATATATACTTGCCCTTCCAAGAATTCATTTATCTTATCCTCCCAGAAATCGGGTAGGCATAATCGATCATAAAGATAATCTCTTCCGATATCCCATGCCATGTCACTTTGATCTAGTTTGTTGGTTTCACAATATTGCTTCCATCCAACTCTGGATACTTTGGTGACTTTTAGTCAAGCTAGCACTAGTATGCTTCTTTCATTATAACCTTCTATGTTTAAGTACTTCTCCATATTTCATCTAGGACTCCATGGTTTCTCCAAGGCTCTTTCCCTCACCCTTAAAAAAACTACGTTGAGCCTCTCGTACATCATCATGGTTAAGTGTCTTATTATTATTCTACGACGTTAGTCGGGTTGCAATAGTTAGTGTGATTCTCACGATTCTTATCCAAGCAAGGAGAATTTTATTATCATTTGGTTACATTATTGCATAACACACAATAACTTACTGTGTCCCTTTAAATTTCAAACTTTATATAACAAGAATTAATAGAAAATTAAACATAATTATCGTCAAACTTAATACATCATTTGAGATTCTCTCCGAGAGATTCAACGTAATCAAGGGAGGTGGTAGTATTCAACAACTACAAACTTTTCTCTCAGAGGAAGTACTATGAGAGATTTATCCATATAAGGGTATTGGGGGCTACCAAAAATTCTATATTCTTCTACTAATTATAATTTCTCTAATATCATTGGCAAGCTAACACGGTATGACATGAAACCAAACCTGACAGTATTTTACGAGCCTTCACGTTTAACAATCTCCTTTCCTCAACTAATTTGTGTTGATAGAGTCGCTTTTAGTGAGACACTTTGAGCGCCTCTATTTTTTTCATCATTCTAGATCAGAGACATAGGTGGTACTTGTGAAAGTGAATCATGGTGATTTGCCACTAAGATGAAAGGTTGGCAGAGAACATTTCTCTTATATGAAACTTCATAACTTGTTCCTGCTAGAGAATGAGTTATGAAGAGCATACGGGATATTCTTTTCCATGGTGCTTTTTATAGAGATCCATATGAGATAGAGCATCGAACAAAATTTTCCTCTATATTTTCTTAAGTCTCCAAGCTTATTCTAAGAGAATCTTATTCTCTTGTGATGATTATGGGGAAGCTGAGATTAGTGAAGAAGTATATCACAAGGAGATGAACCCCTATCTCTTGGGGAGCTCATTATAAGGGTAAATTCCTTGAGTTTATACCGCTCTCATCATAAGTTTATATACAATGAACATGGAAGTGAGCTTACGTTATTTGGAAGTCATGCTAGAGATTAATAAGGTAAAAAGCTCAAGATTTAGAAAGTATTTTAGATAGGATAGTAAAAAAGGGAATTAGGGTAGTAAATGAGTTGTGAATGGATGCATGCTCTTACTATGGCTCACAAAACTAGATAATTATGTATACGCATAGATTTTATGCATCTGGCCTTGGATAGAGAAAGGATACAGAGATGCTATTTAGAGTCCAAGGAATTTGACTTTTGTCACAATGCTACCGACATCTTTAAACGCCTACTAAAAGCTCTTCCCAATGTTGTTACACTACAAGAGAATCATTATTTTTTGAGAATTTGTAAGATTCCTCCCCAGCCTCTCAAGATGTCTAGTATCTTCCCCTGTAATCAAGTCCCTCTTCAAAAATATAAAAGATCTTGTTTCTACCTATTTTGGCTTAGAGAGAGAAAATATTCTAGAGAGAGGTTATTCAAAATTTAGATATTTTTGGATGGAAAATATCTCTTCTTAATATTAGATAAAATGGAAAAAATCCCTCCAAATAGGAATGTATTTAAAAAATTTGTTTTGGCCATAACTTGAACATGCAAACTCCAAATTTGTCGGACAAAGTAGATCTAGATTCTACTTTTCAAGCTCTTTCCAATGATATGTCACATGAATATGTTTTAACAAACTTTTGGATGAGTTTACCATACCCCCACTTTTTTCATGGGAATGGGATTTTTTCCACTTTATCTAATATTGACTTATATTAATATTAAAATAAACTCCCTCAAAACAGAAGTTCAAAAAGATTTTCATAAGGTGCATTAGAAATCAATTATAATCTGTTCAAAACGCCTTATTCTAGCCTGTCCAGATTTTCCAAAAAATTTAAATTAAGGTTTTGAGGGGCCAATGAGATTCATCCAAATGTGTGGAGAAGATAAATAGAAGAAATAAAGACAATCCCCCCAAAAATGAGTAAATACTCACATAAGATGAAGAGTGGACTAAGGACCAAAGGAAATACTAAAAAAGGAGAATTTGGTATATGTGTTTTCTAAGGGAAGTTCGGTTGCAACAGCTGGCCGGGGAGTGTTCAAAGGATGGCTCACGCGGCGAAAACATGCCCAGGTCTTGACCAGCCTAGGTATGGTGTAAAATGGTGTGCTTCCAGTACGATGGGCAAGGGCCGACGAAGCGGTCCGTGAGTGAAGTGCCAGGACACCTAAGGAGGATCATGGAGGGTTCTGACCAGGCGATGCACTTAGGACACCCATGCATATGTCGTGGAAGATATATATATGTATGATGACGAGAAAATTATTGTAATCTGTTACTGGATCTCATTGCTGACTTGCTGGTCTCAACACAGAGTCCAGAGTGATACTATTTTGTGAGAAACAAGGATTGAATGAAATTTTTGAGTTATGACAATTGAATGGAAATTTTGAGTTATGACAAGGATTTAATGGAAATTTTGACTTATGACTTTGGGTGAGTACTTGTCTAGTTCTACCAATTCCTGTTGGTTGCCATGGGCCGGGAGTTTTAATAATAAAATTGATCAACAGGAATATACTTAGAACTCAAATAGTTAAAAAATAACCTGAAGACTTCTCAAATGAATAGATCAACGGCTGTGCCTGATTCAATTAGGAAAAAAGCGTTGATTCCTTCAAGTAAAGTCTGTAATAGTTTCTCTTCTATCTGGTTTATTCAGATGAAGGTTAGTTCAGTATCTTGACCTCGTTAGAAAAATTCGTTAAGAAATTCAAAATTGTGGAATCATTCCGGTTTTCCAGGCATGGGAATTTTTCCTTGTTTCGGTTTTCGGAATGACCACCAGCTTAATCTCGTGCCCGGACATTCAAGGGCGAGGCCCCGGGTGAGAAACCCTGCCCTGCGCAAGAGAAAGCTATTGAGATTCAAGCTCGATGTCAGCGTGTGCCAGCTGCACTACTATGTGCTGGCATGTTAGGTAGGAACATGTGTGAGACATAAATGACCGCGTCCAGCTGGTCATAGTGTGTGGACATTAGCTAGGGTTAGCTGTGTGGACATTAGCTAGGGTTAGCTATGTTTGGACACAACGCATAGTGTGTGTTGTGTATTATGGATTATGGCTTTATGCATTGTGTGAGAAGTGAGATGGCTTCCCTCTATGGTTAGGGTTTGCAATATACATTAGGGTTTTCTCCTGTGTGTGTGTCTCCTCTCCCTCTATCTATTTTTCATCATGGTATCAGAGCCTAGTGCTCTCTATTAGGGTTTATGAGTGAGTGACAGAAGAGGGAGAAGAAGCTGTAAAGAAAAGCTGGGGAAGATTAGGGGCACTAGTGGCACTCAAATTGGGGTATTTTGAGGGACACTCTCTCATAACATGTCCTTGCTGCTTTCCATTGATGCTGTGAAGATTGGAGCACACTGATTTCTATCAGATCTGAAAGCTTGGCCTACCGGGTAAGGTCTCCTAAACACCCTTGAGCGGATTGCAGGTGATTCAAGCACAAACAAAGCAAATTAGGGTTGTCCAAAGCAAAAGAAAATTCTAGTTTTTTGCAAGCTTTCCATTGGAGCTTGGAAGCGGTGATGTATGGTGAAAATAGATGCAATCTGGCAAAGAAACATGTATGTGACAAGGATTAATGTATTGGCAACTCATGTGTAAGTCCTACACTGAATTTGGAGCAAGTATGATGCATTTGAATGATTAAAAATTACTGGTTTTGAAGCTCTCACAAAACAGAGAAAAAGAGTCACTTGGTGATGAAATTAGAGCTATTTTTTGGCAAAAATGAGACAATTGTTGGGTTACACACATGCCTTGGAGTATTAGGCATCTACACATGCTATCAATTGACACTATAATTAGCCCAAATACCCTCAAGAGTAGGCGGCACAACTCATACAGAGAAAACAGAGTAGTTTTTCACATATTTGCTAAGTGGAGGCCACAAATCAACTCTTGTGTTTGATAAAATCAAAAATCGGCTTAGCAATTGTGTGGTACATACACTTGAGAAGGAAGGTACATGATTGGATGGAGCAATTATGATCTATGGAGCTGGAAATGAGCTGATTAAACAGGTTGTGTACTGTCATTAGTGAAACAGAGTGTGATTAATCAACTAATTACTCTCTCATCTTAAACAAGTCTAATTCCTTTTACATGGAGTTAGTTGACATCATTGCTTAGCAAATGAATGCCTGGTCTCCCAATTTGGACAAGCATTGAAGAAATTAGAGGAATTCTACTACTAGTTTTACTGGTTTTTCTCAAAACAGAGAAGGGGGTTTGACAAAATTGGTATGTACGCACCTTGGTTGGTGTTGATATGAAACATTGAGCTTGTTTAGGTGTCAATGCAAGTTATACACACTTGATTGAACCACTACATTGCAATTTGAAGCCTTGGAAAGCGCGCCAAAATAGGGTACCTTGGACTGCGTATGCCAATTCATTTTGGATGCAATCAGTTTGATTTTCAACATCAAAAGTGAAGTTCATTGTATACTTTGGAGTATCTGGAACACTCATTAGAGTATGGTTGAGCTGAGGAAGGCTCGTTTACAAATTTGGACGTGTGCGGAAGGTACATTTGTATTGAGTAAATATGTCAGATAACCCAGTACAAATTGTGGGTGAGAAGTTGGATAGGAAGAACTTCCAGGCATGAAAGTACAGGTTTAAACGTTCTGAAGGGAAAAGGTTTTTGGAACCTTATTATAGGTGGTGAGCCAGAGCCAGAACTACCCCGACAACCTACATAGCAGCAGGTTATAGCTCATAAAGCAATGGTCAAAAAGAGCATACAAAGTTTTGCATTATCTGTCTATATGTATCTCGGATGCTACACTCATACATATACATGATGCTGAGAATCCCAAGGATGCATGGGATACATTGGTAAAGCTATTTGATACAGATACTAGTGCTCGCAAGACTCAGTTTTGCAAGACAACAGATTCATAATGTGAAACAATGGAAAGGAAGGAGCATCCATGATTATGTACAAGAGATAAAGAAGTATGCAGATGCATTGGCAACAATTAATCCCCCCATGCCTGATGATGATTTGGTAGACATTACCTTGTGTGGTCTTGGCAAGGAGTATAAGTCTTTTGATACATCCATCTTGGTTCAGAGTACAGGTTTACTAGACTGATGAGTTGGTTTCACTCTTGCTTGTTGAGGAAATCAAACTCAGTGACTCCTTTCATGATGCATCTACTAGCCATGATGATAATGGCAGAAATCAGGCTTTCTTTTCACAAAGAGGATTTAGAGGCAGGGGGAGATTTGCATCACGTGGCCGTGGTAATGGTCGTGGATGGCGAGATAGGTCACCCCAACAGAATTTTCGGCCTACATATGGTGCTAGAGGTGGTCGTGGATATACATCTCAGAGAGGCAAAGGTAATCCTGATGGTAGAGGACGTGGCAAGGCCAACAAACATCTATGCAAAATGTGGAATGCCATTACTGTGGGAAATTTGGTCATATGGCACGTGATTGTTTCCGCAAACAAAATGATTTGAGAGGGGGTAGAGCACAACATGGTGGACATTATGCACAACATGGTGGAAATTATGCATCAAGCAGTAATGATGGCAGTGCAAATCACTTGTTTGTCATGAAACATGTTGTGGGATCTATGATGTCGAATGGTGAAAATGATGACACTTGGTATATGGACTCTAGAGCATCAAACCATATGACTTTTAATGGTGAATGGTTTGAGCATATGAAGCCTATGGATGTGAAAGGCAGAAACAGGAGATGATACCCAACATGCTATCACACATGTTGAAAGTGTACCATTGGTTATGCACAATGGTGAAACAAAGTCTATGGCAGATGTCTTGTATGTGCCTTCTATTACAAAAAGTTTGGCCTCAGTTGGTCAAATGGTGGAGCAGGTATTATAGGTTTGTTCCAACGAGCATGGTTGCTTCGTTGAGGATTTCAAAAATGGATGTAGAGTCATTGCCAAAGGCAAGAAAGAAGGCAGGTTATTTAAGCTGGATGCTGGGATTCTTGAGTTGAAATCAGCCATGTTCTCTAAAAGCTGAAATGTGGTACAAGACATTGACATGTGGCATAAGAGGATTAGGCATGTGAATATACAAAGGTTAAAGAACATGCAGGCAAGAGGCATTGTTAGTGGGCTGCCTAGATTCAAGTATGATGGGAATATGCATGTTTGTGATGCCTGTCAGTTTGCAAAGCAGGCAAGGTTGCCATTTCCTAGAGGAGGCAACATGAGTAGGTAGGCCACTTGAAATAGTTCATAGCAATGTATGGGGTCCTGCACAAAACCCATCCATTAAAGGCAGCTTATATTATGTGACATTCATTGATGATTTCAGCAGAATGTCTTGGATTTACTTTCTCAGAGAGAAAAGTGAAGTGTTGGGAAAGTTTATGGATTTCAAAGCTTTTGCAGAGAAGCAATATGGTTCTTGGATAAAATGTTTGAGGACAGATGGAGGTGGTGAGTACACCTCACATACTTTTGAGCATTTCGTGAGAAAGCATGGCATAAGAAGGCAGTTTGCAGGTATACACCTCAGCAAAATGGTGTTGCTGAGAGAAAGAATAGAGTCATTTGTGAAGTGGCCAGGGCGATGCTCAATGAAAAGAGCATGCCAAACTATTATTGGGCAGAAGCATGTGTCACTATAGTGTATATACTGAATAAGACACCCACAGCAGCCATACATGGAAGTACGCCAGAGATGCAGCTTACAGGTTTTAGGCCAGACATTGGACACCTCAAAGTGTTTGGTTGCATAGCTTATGTACATGTGCCTGACGAGAGAAGGAGGAAGTTGGATCCTAAGGTAGAAAAGTGTGTGTTTGTTGGATATGCACAGGATTGCAAGGCATATAAATGCTACAATCCACAAACTAGGCAAGTGGTTATCTCACGAGATGTGGTGTTTAATGAACTTGCTAGTTGGTACAAAGCAAAGGATGAGGGTGTCATTGATTCACTTGATGTTGATGTGCATGTGAACTTGCCACAACAAGTTTTATTTCTATGTCTGGGCCAACAGAGTCTGAGAGGAGCACTATACGTCCATGGTTAGGATGCTTGAGGCATGAGAGTGTGAGCACTAGGAGTAGTGCTGTGGATAAAGGGAAAAAGAAAGTTGAAGGAATTGGAATTACAGGTTATGAGTTGTCAAGTTCAGAGAGTTTGGATGAGGAACTTGGCATATCCATCTTACGCACACCTGGTGCAAGGCAGGATAGATATGTGCCTCTATATGCTAGAGTGACAGGTGTTCAGAGAGATCCGCATGCATTGTTGTTGCGAAGATCCCAAAGGTTTAGGTATCCAGACAGGTTGACATATCGTGATTTTGCTAAGCATTATGCATATATTACCTCTTTGCTGAAGCATGTGGAACCTACATGCTATACAGAAGCTATTCGAAAGCATGTATGGGAGAAGGCAATGGATGTTGAGATGGACGTATTGGTTCATAAAATGAAACATGGGATTTGGTTGCATTACCATAGGACAAAAATGTTATTGGTTGTAAATGGGTTTACAAGGTGAAATGCAAGTCAGATGGTTCCATTGAACACCATAAAGCAAGGTTGGTAGCTAAGGGTTATGCACAAACCCAAGTCTTGGACTATGATAAAACATTTAGTCCAGTTGCAAAGATGGGAATAGTGAGAGCAGTCATTGCTATGGCTGCAGAAAATGGTTGGGAAATGCATCAAATGGATGTGAAAAATGTAGTTCTAAATGGTGATCTACAAGAAGAAGTTTATATGGCACAGCCAGAAGGATATGTACACCCGAGGTATCCCACTCATGTATGCAGGTTAAAGAAAGCATTGTATGGTTTGAAGCAAGCACCTCGTGCTTGGAGTGATAAGATGAGCCGATATCTTATCTCCCTTGGATTTCACGTTTCTACAACAGACTCTTCACTCTATGTGAAGAAAACAGATCATGGGATTCTCCTACTTGTCATCTATGTGGATGACTTGATTGTCACAGGGGATCATGCTACAGACGTTATGCATGTGAAGAAGGCATTGAGTGGGAAGTTTGACATGAAAGACTTGGGTGAATTAGAATATTTTCTTGGAATTGAAGTGATCAAAGACCATGCAGGTACATGGTTAGTACAATGCCAATATGCATTGGATATGTTGGCAGAATATGGGATGATAGGGTGTAAGCCAATGAGTACACTTTGGAGCAGCTTTGGAGCAGAATGTGAAGTTGCGGGCTGATTTTGGTGAAGAGTTGGATGATCCATCTATGTATAGAAAGATGGTTAGAAGTCTTATTTACATGACTATCACACGCCTGGATCTCAATTTGCTGTGGGGCTAGTAAGCCGATTTATGCAGAGCCCCAAAAAACCTCATTTGGATGCAGTGAGACGCATTATGCGATATGTAAAGACCACTGCACATTATGGGCTTCTTTATGAGCATGGTAAAGGCTTGGATATACATGGCTACACAGACGCAGATTGGATAGGTAGCTCGTATGATAGGAGGTCTACTAGTGGTTATGCCTTTACACTTGGAAGTGCCGTGGTGAGTTGGAGTAGCAAGAAGCAACCTACTGTTGCTTTATCTAGTACAGAGGCTGAATACAGGGGTGCATCCATTGCTACATGTGAAGGAGTATGGTTAAAGAATCTCTTGGCTGATTTGGGTGAGCCTATTGATGGCAAGGTTGTCATTCATTATGAGAACATGAGCAGCATACAGTTGGCCAAGAATCCAATTTTTCATGCACGACCAAACACATAGAGGTCCACTATCACTTTGTCAGAGAGAAAGTGCTGGATGGTATAGTGGATCTACAGTATGTGAAGACTGAAGAGCAAGTGGCCGACATCTTTACAAAGCCACTTAGCAGGGAGAAGTTTGAGTACTTCCGTACTATGTTGGGAGTACGTGGGATGAGCTTGAGGGGGAGTGTTGAGAGTTTTGATAGCCCAAGCTCATCTACATCTTCATCTATTGTAGTACATCATGAGCTTGAGAGAGGCTGTTGAGATGCAAGCTTGATGTCAGCGTGTGCCAGCTGCACTATGTGCTGGCATGTTAGGTAGGAACATGTGTGAGACATAAATGATCGCGTCCAGCTGGTCATAGTGTGTGGACATTAGCTAGGGTTAGCTGTGTGTGGACACAACACATAGTGTGTGTTGTGTATTATGGATTATGGCTTTATGCATTGTGTGAGAAGTGAGATGGCTTCCCTCTATGGTTAGGGTTTGCAATATACATTAGGGTTTGCTCCTATGTGTGTGTCTCCTCTCCCTCTACCTGTTTTTCATCAGAAGCTACTTCCACTGCTACCATCCGGGAATCCAGTGTGCAAAGGGGGTAGTGGGATCCCACAGGCTTAGTTTCCACGCCTGCTCGCGTCGTCGATATGTGCGTCGAAATAGACGTCGAAATATGCCTGAAAATAAGCTCAAAATATGTGTCAAAAAGTGATTATTTTTTAATTTTAATTTATATATAATATTTGCTAGTTCCCACCTTGGGGTGTGTTTTAGCCTTCTCTTTCTACCTCTTGCAAGCATATATGTCTATGAGAGAGAGAGAGAGAGAGAGAGAGAGCGAGAGAGCTAGAGAGAGAGATCAAAGAGAAAGAGATAAAGAGAGAGAGAGAGGGGGGGCAAGGGAGAGAGGAGGGTAAAACTTCCATCACGCTCTTTGAAGGAGAACAAATGCTAGCTCGTCCTCCTCATCACTAAGGTGCAATCAAGAAAGTGCCATGTTTTACAATGAAATTAAAGTTCATTATCAACTTGCTCGTCCTCCTCAGCGAGATCCATGGCTCCAAATACATCTATTTCTAGAAATACTCCATCATTGTTGTCAATTGGTGGAACCGATTGTCTTGTGTGGTAGTAGTAGAAGGTAATGCATCCTCTTCTAGCTCTAGCATGAGAGATGTCGATGCATCAAGTTATACTCATCTTGAATCTCTTCTTCTTTTGGATTATCTCTAGTGTCTATTTCTCATTCAAGATGTATATGCTCAATGAGTACACCTTCATCCAGTGTGAGCCTCACCTACTTCCTCAACTATTATGTCTACTCTCTTGTTCTTCTTGTTGTTCAATAGGTGCTAGTAGTGTATTCTCAATCATCACATGATCTAGGGGGAGTTCCTCAATATCTAGGAAATAGTCAACTGCTATTTTCACCTCTTCAAATATTTGTTTTCTACGTGGATTTATTTGGATCACAAACAACCATTTATGATTTGTCGAGTCTTCCACAAAGATGACTTGCTCACACTACTCTGGTAGCACAAATGTGTCCCTTTGGTTAGTCCATATCATTGTGCGGTCTACTTGAAGAAATCCACACTTGTCTTTGTGTATAGTTACTTGCACCCCCTTGAGTTGCAAACTTTAACCATTTCACATCAAAAATGAACATGTCAAACTCTCTAAATCCAACCTTGATAGTATCTTGGATTGTTCCACAATAATCTAGCATGCCTACTTTAGTATTGCCATCACTTGCACTTGAACAACTTTCTTGCATGAAATTAGCCTTCACACCACAATCTAATGTTCTTCTCTTTTTATCTATTCCTTCTACTTGAAAGTGACATCCGCGTGACCAAATTGCCCCAAACTTACAATACTGCAAGCACAATAAATAAGTACTTTTATTGTATAAATTTACGAAAGCACAACATAAAAGACAATGCGTAGATATCTCAAACTCACATACATGGAGATCACAACCATATGCAAGCTCCTCCTCCTCATCACTTATATATTCACCATTGTGTTTAGCTTGCAGCATGGTTTGCTCGAGCTATTTATTAGAAGGAAAGTCTAGAAGAAGTGCAAGTTCTGTTGGGTACGGTAGTGTGCGGGTTGTTCAACTCCTTCTGAAACTCAAACGAGCTTGGTCCCTTTCAACCTTCACCAAGTTATATCTCTCCATCCATTTCTCCATAGCATGTGAGTTTAAGGTGCAAAATTTATTGATCTTCTCACACAATGCTACATCCATTGTTCTCACAAGGCCTTTTCCTTGTGGCTCTTCCCCAACTAGTCGATCATCTTCTTCTTGTGTCCATAATCTTGGCATATTGGGATCAAACGTACTGAGAAATATTCCCCATTTTTCTGTATGATCATAGCAAATTTGTCGACGTCGAGCCACTTGGTATTTGCAGTGAGTACATGGCCAAAGTGTCTCCTCCTCTATATCAATCCTCCCTTAAGTATTTGTGGAGGATGGTAGTCGGTGATAGGTAACTTGAAATCGGGGACACGCAGGATTTGGAAAGATTTTGAATTTAAATGAAAAGTAGCGATCATCGAAAGAAGCGTCGAAAAGGTCGTGGAAATAACCGTTGAAAAGGACATTGAAATAGTGTGGAAAAAAGCATTGAAATATCCGTCAAAAAAAAGCGTGGAAAATTTAATTTTTTGACGCTTATTTCCACGCTCTTTTCCACTAACTTTTTGATGCTCTTTTTCACCCTGATTTCGACACTTTTTTCCACGGTTATTTTGATGCATATATCGACGGCACGAGTTTTTAAAGTAAAACATAACCTCTCTTTTTTTTGCATTTTTGTTCACGCACGTGTATTTTTCTACCTCATCAGGTACGCCTCCTTTGCCCTCACTCCCCTCTCCTCTTGGTTACATGTACAAGTGTTTTAAAATGTCCGTGTGTGTGATTAGGGGTAATTTTCTTGTTTTTTGCTTTCTTCTTTGTTTTGTAAGTTCTCTCTCTCTCCCAAGCTCTTCTCCACTTCCTTACCACTCAAGAAGGTTTGCCTCCTCCTTTGCCCTCCCTCCCCTCTCCTCTTGGTTGTGAGATGTGTGTGTATCAGGGTTGAGGGATAATGAATGTTTTTTTTTTTGTTCTTTGTTTTGTAGGTTCTCTCTCTCTCCCAAGCTCTTCTCCACCTCCTTACCACTCAAGCAGGTTCGCCTCCTTCTTTTTCCTCCCTCCTCTCTTCTCTTGGTTGTGAGATGTGTGTGTATCAGGGTTGAGAGATAATGAATGTTTTTGTTTTTTTTCTATTCTTTGTTTTGCAAGTTCTCTCTCTCCCAAGATCTTCTCCACCTCCTTACCACTTAAGCAGGTTTGCCTCCTTCTTTGCCCTCCCTCCCCTCTCCTCTTGGTTGCATGTGCGTGTGTTGTGTGTTGTGAGATATGTGCTCTTATTCATGTGTATGCTCTTATTCAAGCGCCCATGTGGGCTTTGTTATGTGTGCTCTCTCTCCCAAGATCTTCTCCACCTCCTTACCACTTAAGCAGGTTTGCCTCCTTCTTTGCCCTCCCTCCCCTCTCCTCTTGGTTGCATGTACGTGTGTTGTGTGTTGTGAGATGTGTGCTCTTATTCATGTGTATTGAAGAGCGGTTCTCTCTACCATGCAATATAGTGCTCACAAAGTACTACCGATCAACAAATGTGTTAAGAAACACAATGTCAATCCGAGGACTCGACCCGATTAGTGCATGGAGGCTTATCCCTTGAGGGAGAGCTCACATACACGAACCACCACTTGACGATTCAACCATTCAACACCTCAATCAATCTCTCAATCCCTTAAACCCACTACACTAATCAAGAGAACAAGCAATGCATGGCAATCTCTTAATCCCATTCAAACATTGATTAAATCTTAGCTTTCCCTAATGCCAGCAAACCCATAAGCGTGCATCTACTAACCCACAAGCTTAAGCAAGCATAGAATGTAACATTCACAAACCCACAAGCTTATAGACAGAGTCTATCCATGAATAACTCATTGCCAATGAAGTGGGCAAGAGCTTGCATCAATGGAGACTACACACACACACACACTACAAGCATGCATACACAAGAGAAAGAAAGAAGCATTCAACTAATCATCATAGATTAATCTACTTCAATGATGCTAAAACAGATTAAGAGAAAGAAGTGGAGCTATACTCATTGAAGCTTGATGCTCATTAGAGTACAATAGAGAGAATGAGAGTGTTGTCATAGCTTGAGAGCTCAATCTCAAGAGCTTCACTCAATAGCTTATGAGAATGGCCAAAAACATCCTCTTTCTTTAGCTAACATCTCTTTTATAGAGATGTCACTAACCCTAACCCTAGGCCTCTTTCACACATGGGCGGACAACCCCATAAGTGAGCCTTGCTTAATACACTTAGAACTCTCATTTAGAACCCACATTGGCCTAAAACGATTTACATTGCACTTCGGCATAAGAATATGGAAAAATTATG
This sequence comes from Cibotium barometz, assembly GCF_041138505.1. Classification (NCBI taxonomy): domain Eukaryota; kingdom Viridiplantae; phylum Streptophyta; class Polypodiopsida; order Cyatheales; family Cibotiaceae; genus Cibotium; species Cibotium barometz. The sequence continues at coordinate 41,341,545 of NC_141076.1, forward strand.
TGCGTCTTTATGTTCCCATGGCTACAATCCCGCTCTCTCACATTAATTGCTTCCGGCCTCCTTCCATAATCCGTGTTCCCGTGGAACATTCCCCCCTTCCTAAATCACGCACGTCCTCGGGCGCGGTAGAAACAAAAGCTACAAAAAACAATGGAAGACAAGTAAAGCCTTTTATTGAAAAAAACCAACAAATGACAATCTCACACGTGAGCATGCAAGTGAAAGGCCGATTAGAGTTTTAAAGAGTGCTAAAAGAAGCGAGTAAAGACTAGTCAAAGTGAGACTAAGTGGTAGATAGTGCTATGCAAAGGCAAGTGTGTTTGTACACCACAGGCTATGACCGCAGTCTCAATGTCCTACAAGTGTTTCAGTTATTCCTAAGTGGCAACCCTACTCCTAAATATAAGCCATGGTGATTGGACCTTTCTTTCATTCTTTTTCTTTTTCTTTTTTCTTTTTTTTTCATTTTGTTTTTGTTTTTGTTTTTTTTCTGTGAAGAACAGAAGATTAAAGAGAATTATTATTTTTAGCTTGATAAAGAGGAAGGTTCCATCCCAATGAGACCCAAGCAATGGCCAAGAGACCTCCGCCAAGAGAATCTAAAGACCGCTAAGTATCTCAAGGGTGACAGACCCTTTTCTGTAAAGAGTAGAAGATTAAAGAGAATTATTATTTTTAGCTTGATAAAGAGGAAGGTTCCATCCCAATGAGACCTAAGCAATGGCCAAGAGACCTCCGCCAAATGAATCTAAAGACCGCTAAGTATCTCAAGGGTGACAGACCCTTTTCTTTCTTTTTGACATAAGGAGTACCCCATGAAGATGAGGGCATCGGTCTCGAGGGCCCATAATGTACCCAAGAGTCCTACCAACATCTATCAAGGAGATAGATTCCTTGTAGGTCTTCTTCTTAATCTTTTAGACGTCAGTGTTCACCCTATGGAAACCAAGGCATCAGCCCCAAGGTGCTAAAACAACCCAAGGTCCTACCAAGCATCTCACATGGCCGTAGACATGGCCGTAGACACGTCGTCTCAAGTCACTTCTATATATTTCTAGGGCATGTGTTTCGTAAATTTTTGTTTATCGTAACACCTAGTCCATACCTAAGAGGTAGCTACCACTAGGGATAACTAATATACTTCTAGAGCATAAGAACTTGGCATACTCCATTGATATATGTCTTACACCATCTTCAAATAGAAATATATGTCTTCTACTAAGTCCTCTAAGAATCTAGAAATCACTCACCACATAGTAACAACTAATTTAAAACTTAAACCAGCCAACTGTTTGTGAGCATGCAAACAATATATGCAAAAGTGAAAAGCACATAAAGAAGAAAAGATTATGAGTTGAATACACCTGTTGTAGTGCTCGTTGATGTGGTGCATTTGTCTTGATGCATTGCTGATGTGCAGATTGCTTCTCTTTGCTCTTTGTAGGCATTGCATGTCTCCCCCCTTCCTAATTTGTGTGCACGGTAGGTGGACTGTGGGAGCGTGTTTGTATGCTCTAGATCTTTGCAAAATGTCTTATTAACAAACAAGAAAAGAAAAGGATAAAATTTGTTATTGGTGCGCCAATCACCGAATATAGCCGAGGGAAAAAACCCAGTGGGAGAAAAGTGCCCTAGCTTCTCGATCTTATTGTGGATTTGATGAGCTTATCCTTGCACTAGCGGTGGATCAGTGTCTACTTTTGCTGGAAAGATTGTATCAATCACTTCAGGATGCAAGGACAACCCTGTACAAAATCCGGCCTCTGGAGAAGGTGGTAGAGGAAGGAGTGCTTCCTCGCGCATTGGTTCTATGGGAAGGTTAAGCAGACAATGCCGATTTTGGAATTGCTCAATATAGGTGCTCATAGTGATCTAAAATTGACATGTTGAGGCTGGGGGAAGAAGGGCTTGCAAGATAGGTGGTTGCAAGTCATTTATGCATGTATCCCTCCATTGTTGTGCTTGAACCTCCTCAAGTAATCTACGTTGATTTGGTCCTCGGTCTGGTACTCTCACATCAAGAAGGTTATGGCATTGGGGTGTAATTCCCAAAATTTGTTTCATTAAGCCCGTGCCATATCGTCGAAAGTAAGAGCGGCATAGCCAACAAATGTGTGAAGCTTCCCCTAATATGAGTCATGCACACTCTTGACAATGTGGAAATGGATGATGCTGTTGATAGAATAAAGTGAGAAAGTGATGCCCACAGCAAATTTCACCTAAGGGAGCATAGAAATACCTAGAATGAGTTTGAAAAGGAGGAGCACTATAACCACCTCGATGTTCAAGTTGAGTACTATCAGGGTCAATGCATGGTGGACATGCATCTCGCCAAGTATCCATCATGACGTATCTGGGCATAGAACAATGAAATTTAGAAACTTCAAACTTTATACACTTATATCCATCATTACAATCCCTATCAAAAACAATGTAGATAAGATCATCTAAAAAATAACACAATCCTGTAAAGGCAGAAGGAACCACATTAGTAAAAGTGAGACTATTCAAACACTGATCTACCAAAGAGCTTCAATTGTAGTGTTAATGCCTTACCTTTGGTTTTGGGTATGTCCTTCTTAAGAGGTGGAAAGGATAGCAATTGTCGAGGAATTTGAGCAAGATAAGAGGATTTAGGCAGTGAAGTGCTAGAATCTATGCTCAAAGGAGACTGTAATCTTAGATTTGTCTTAGGTACACAAGTTGATGGTGGAAGTGTGTAACATGGAGAAGTTGGGACAACTGGTGATTCAATACATGTTTGGGGAAGGTCAACACAAGGATATTTGTAGGTGCTATCACAACCATCTATCCTATCTTGAAGAGGTTGTGTTGATTTTGTTTGCACCCACCACACTGATATGAAAAACCAAGAGTGGATTTTGGAATCTTATTGATACACTCTTCTGGCTCTAGCAAACCATGGCATTTGGGAAGCCAAAGTGCTGTTGCACCCTCATAATAGCCTTGTGCTTTAAGAACATACTTTGGGACCCAATGAGTAACAATGTGAGGTTTAGACTTGGAAAAGATATGCTTTTTAGGAGGTTTAGCAAACTAGGCTAGATGGTACAAGTTTGTACACATCTTTGGGTAGGCAAATTGACAATTCCTTCTTGCCTGGCCTTCTTTGAGCAATGACTAGAGTAGTTGGAACATGCCACCCATGGCCCTCACTTGAGGACTCATCGATTATCCACATCATTTGTCTTGGAGCTTGAAGAGCAGATGTTGAAAGTGGGTTGTGTAAGGTAGAACTACCACCCTTTTGACATGATAAAACTCGTGGAGCAGTAGATCCCAAGATGCAATCAGAATCAATTTGCAATTTGTATTTTCTATTCTTCCAATCTAATGAACAATTGGTAGCAGTTAACCATGATCGACCAAGAACAACCTCTACCACTGCCTTGGACTTACTAGCCACATAAAAGGGAACTGACATCTGGTGATCCTGAATGGACATCATAATGGCACATTTTCCCTCTATAGGGTTATCTTCACCCAAGAAGATTCGTAAGTCAATAGGAATGTGCACAAGTGTTAGTTGTCCCAAGGCTACCCATGTGTCAAATGAGAGAACATTATAATCTGCACCAAAGTCAATTAAGGCAGAGACAAAGTAGGTAGTCTCATGAAGATGAAGACACACGTGAATATTGAAAGGATCGACATATTGTTCATCAGTAGCCAACTATAAGGTCAACACAGAAGTCTTGCGACGCTCCTTGGCTTTTGAAACTCTAGCTTTAGCTTCTTCTTGAGCCTGACATTTAAGAAGGTCATGTGCTTCTTTCTGTGTGTGGGCAGCATGCATTTGTTGAAGCATGGCTTCAGTTAATGGTTCATTGTATTTCTTGAGGTGACTTCCATTAATGAAGTTAGGCATTTTCTCATCTTCTAGTGTCTCTAAACGCACTGCACCACTAGGAGTAAGCTCATTAATCACAAACGATCTAGCCACGTTTCTTGAGCTTTTGCTTATGCTTCTTAAGTGTGTACAAGAGCACAAGGTCCCCTTTTTTGAATCGGCCAGTTGTTACATTTCGATCATACCATTGCTTTTGTCTCCTCTTCTTGGCATACATCCGCATTACCGCCAATAAGCGGGTCTCATCAAGCTTTTCCAATTCATCAATGCATTGAGAAAGCTCATGACCAGTCCAGTCCAATTGTTTAGCAACTCATAGAGTAGGTACAAGAAATTCAATGGGAAGAATTGCATCTAGCCCAAAAGCAAGCTCAAATGGGGTTGCGCCCACAGATGTTTTATACACTGTTCTATATGCCCAAAGAACTGAGTGCAACTTTTGCTCTCAATCAGTCCCATGTCCAAAGAATCTTGTTTAGTACTCTCAGCTTGACCATTGGTCTGGGGATGATAGGGTGCAGAACGATTGTGAATTACCATAAATTCTTGAAGTAAGAACTTTTGCTCTCAATTAGTCCTATGTCCCTCAACAATATTTGTGAGTGTTGGGCAGAGAATCTTGTTTAGTATTCTCAGCTTGACCATTGGTCTGGGGATGATAGGGTGCAGAACGCTTGTGAATTACCATAAATTCTTAAAGTAAAAACTCTATGACCTCATTCACAAAGTGCACACCTTGATCACTAACGATTTCAATAGGTAAGCCACAACGTGTAAACACGTACTCATACAAGAACTTGGCTGTGGTTCTGGCATCATTTTTGACTGTAGCCTTTGCCTCTATCCATTTGGTCAAATAGTCAGTTGCGACTATAATATATTCGATATGCGTGTGACGAGATGGAGGTTTAATGGGACCGACAAAATCAATACCCCATTTGGCAAAAACACGTGTGCTTAACATAGGCTGCAATGGCATATTGTCCTTTGTGATGGGAGGTTTGGTCCTTTGACAATCGTCACAACGTTTTACATATTCTTCGACATCCATTTGTAAGGTTGGCCACGAAAGCCCAGACCACCTAATCAACTTAGCTATGGTATTGCCCGAAAAGTGTCCACCCCCAACACCTACATGTGCATGAGTCAAGATTTTCAAGTAGTCAGCTTCACATACACACACGTGTAAAATGCCATCCTTGCCCCTCTTGTAGAGTTGGCCCTCTATCAGCATGTAGTTGGCCGCTTCAACTTCAATAGCATGCTTTCGATATTTAGGAATTGTTCGATCAGTATGACCATGCTGAAGATAGTCCACACAATATACTTACTCCAACTTGGTGTAGTTGAAATTTGGAAAAATGTGACATTATGAATTGGTTTTTGAATTTGACATGAAGCACAGTTTACGAACAAATTTTTCAGCATCCGCATGCATGGTAGGCCACCATTGCCCATCCTGAGTTATACGTCGCACACAAGTAGCAGCTAATGCATGGATTCCACCAATACCCTCATGTGTCCATTCCAAGATCTCCTCATATTAGTCAGGGTTAGGTATAAGCTGCAACACTCCATCATTACCCTAACGATATAATCTCCCTGAGATTAACTTGAATGCTCGCCATAGATCCACATTAGGACCCGCTAAACACCATATTGGGGAATATGGGAATTTCCCACAAGTTTGGGACACGTGGTCAAAAGTTTGGATTAACCATAACTTGAACACCACTAATCCAAAATGAGCGCTTTATAGCTCTTTAGATTCCATTTTTCAAGCGCTTTCCAACGATAGGTCATATGATAGGGTTTTGAGAAACTTACAAACATGTTATCCATGTACCCTTTTTTAAGTATTCAAAAATGGAAATTGGGAAATTCCCAAATTCACTAATATGGGATTGCTAGTTGTATCTGCCCACTTGTCAAAATTTCTAAGATGGGTTCAAACCATTTAGGAGCTGTCTCTATAAGGAAAAGTGTTGAGTCTAACATATCATCATCCACACCCCCCACAGGAGCTTCTCGAGAGGTGATTCAAGATAAATGATCTGCCCTAAGATGAGTTGTTCCTTTTTGGACTGCCACTTCAAAATCAAACTCAAGAAGGATGACAAACCACCTCACAATCCTTCCAGTTGCACAAGGCTCATTCACCAAATATAGGAGTGCTTGATGGTCCACAAAAAATATAAATTTGTTTGCCAAAAGGTAATGGCGAAACTTTTTCACTGCATATATCATGGACAAACCTTCTCTTTCTATTGTGGTATAATTCTTCTCAACATTGTTCAACTGTCGACTAGCATATGAGATTGCGAAATCCTTATTATGTTCTCCCGATTGAGCCAAAATACATCCAATTGCAAAGTTTGAAGCATCAATATGGACATGAAAGATTTGGTTCCAATCTGGTGCCTGTAAGATGGGTGCAGACACTAATGCTTGCTTCAACTTTTTAAAGGATTCCTCACACTCGTCAGTCTAATTAAACTTTACAAGAAGAGCATATAATGGTCTGGCTAGGACACCGTACATGTAGATGAATCGATGTAGATGAATCGACGATAATAGCCACAATGTCCCATGAATATTTGTACCCCTTTAGGGTTAATAGGCCAAGGTAATGAGACAATGATATAAATTTTATCCATATCTATTGAAATACCATTGCGAGAAACAATATGGCCCAAAATCTTTCCTTGTCTTACCATGAATTTGCACTTGTCAGGATTCAAGCATATACGATAAACTTGACACTTTTAAAACACAAGTCTAAGGTGTTCTATATGATCATCACGCTCTTGTGAGTGAACACATAAATCATCCATGAAGATCTCAAGAAATAGCCTAAGGTACTCCTTGAATACATGACCCATTAACCGTTGAAAGGTTGCAGGTGCATTTGTTAGACCAAATGGCATAACACGATAGGCAAAGATGCCATCTTCAATAGCAAAGGCTGTCTTATGTTGATCCTTCGGATCAATTGACACCACTTGATTGTAACCGGAGAATCCATCCAAGAAACTATATGCCTTTTTCCTTGCAACACGTTCCAAAACATGATCCATGATTGGAAGTGGGTAATGATCACATACAGTAGCTACATTTAACGTCTTTGTTGGAATTAGGGTTGCAGGAATGCACACACAACTTCAAGAAGATGAGGAAGCTTGAGCACAACACAGTAGTGTATTATGAGTGCCAAAAATGAAAGATAACAAGCCCTAAAAGATAATGGGCGTATATACAATGCACGGGGGAAAAAACCTCCTAGTGAGGGAAAAAGTGCCCCGGCGGTCCTAAGTGTGTTCACACACATCACTACTATAATGTGGTAACAGTCTTGAGGTTTACACATACTCGAAGTTTTCCATTTTTCTTGGGCACCACTACAATAGGGGAAACCCATTCAGTGTGTTCAATCTCAGATAAATTTTACCTTCGTACAAAATTCTCATTGTAAGTATAAGGACGTTGCTTGGAAGTCTTTGCATCCTCTCGCAATGGAATTGTATGCTGACATATGCTTGGATCAACTCCTTTTTGAGGTCTTTATAACTCCAAGCAAAAACATCGTGATACTCTTTTATTGTTTGAATTAATAACTTCTCCTCATCTAAGGACAAGTCTGTGGCAATCTACACATAGCGAGGCTCTTTTCTTGGCTCAACGATATCAATTTTTTTTCCATCTTCTGGACCATCATATGAAAACCCTGGCAAGCTTGGCTTTTGTCGCATGGGCTGTTGAAGGACAATCTTCTGATCTTGAAGAGTGTACTGTGTAAAGTTGGGGGAAACATTGAGACCTTGTTCTTGTCCACTTGAGTCATCACTAATTGAAGACCATGCAATTTTGAGCTCTCTTTTGCAATCTTGCATCAGAGTGTTTCGTTCAACCTTTATCTTTGCACTTCCTACACTCTCTTTTGAATCGGTTTGAGACTTGAGTTTTTGTGTTGGTCTCTTTGTTTTTGTTTTGGTCTCTTTGTTTTTTTACAATTTTTGCTAACAATTTTTAGCTTTTCTCCTGGTTGGAATCCATCTGATCGTTTTACTTGGTCTTTGATACTATCTTGTGCTTGGACATAGTATAGATATCCATTCTTTCCTGAGAAGTGAGGTGGTGGTTGAGAGTGTTCATTCTTAAACTCCTAGTTTTCTTTTTGTATTCTCTCACGTCGTTCCCTCTCATCTTGTTTACGGATTCTCTTATGGCTCTTACACCATTTATGTTTGGGTCAGCTTCGAGGGATCTCTATTTGAACCTCCCTTCCTCTCAAGAGTAGGCGTGCCTTTCCTAACTCTTCCTCGGGGATTATCACATCATCATCAAAATCAAAGTTCCATCCATCTTCCTTATCAGCATCATTAGCAAATTCAAGTGTTAAATCCTCCATTGAGACTTCCTCTACATGCAGTGCTATGGATGCATCCCCATAGTACAAATCATCTAGAAGGTCACGTGGTTGTACCATTCGTATAGGAATAATGTCATATCCATCTGAGTCACAAAATTGAATTGGCTTAGGTAAAGCACATGTCGATAATGTTGCAACAAGGACATGACTCCATTCTATGGGATCAATTAAGTGCTCAGGGGGGAAGGGTTGTGGAATGTATGCCTCATCTGATACACTTCGATTACCCTTAAGTCTTTTAGTGTTGAAATCCTTACATGACGCTCCACACATCCACAGATCTTCTCGCCCATCTAACAATGTAAGTCTTGAGCCCTCAGATGAAGCAGAATCAAACTCATCTATTGGAGACCTTGTTACATAACGATATGAGTGATTCTTTAGGTTGACCCTTGTGATGACAGAATCATGTCAGAGGTACAAATAATTGTATCCCCAATCTTGAATCATTTGAAATTGTCGCATGAATCTACCCAATATCACTTCATAGTTTGGATGCTTTCCAAAATCTACTACTGCAAATGTGTGCTCATATTCAATCCCACATGTGGTGAGCAATATGTTCTCTAGCAGCCCAATGGGATGTTCTAAGCTTCCATCTGCTAGCTGGAAGCACATCCTTGTACTCCTAATAGCTGGTTTGCCCCACTTTTCCCAAATGGACCTTGTCACAATGCCCATTCCTGCACCACTATCAACAAGTATTGCAGTTGAAGCAACTTTTCTAGTACATTGATGGTGACCCTTTTGTAGCAATACCTGCTCTGACAAACATGTGGCAATATCATTCCACAACTCTGGTCGAAGCTTTATCAAATCAAGCAAAGGTAAGGTACAAGCCATTGGTGCTGACAAAATAGCTTGCACGATACCCATATATCCATCTCCTTTGTCAACCTTCTATGCATGGAGGGTATCCTCAAGGTTGGAGAACAGTTCTCATATTCTCCCAAATAAGATGGTAAGGTTTTCATTGTATGCTTACTTCTAGGAGAAACAATTGTTTGAACTTCCTCCTGGATGCTTGGGCGTCTAAAGTTGTTTTCTGTGCCCCCGGTAAAATCCACTTCAGAGAATGGAGGTGAAATAATAGAGGACATATTCTCATTAAATTTCTCATGAACTACTGTCCACATCTCATTTTCCATGTCCTCGTTAGCATCAATAACTTCATCATTGCATGGGAAGGCAAGACTAGGTGGTGGTAGAATGCCTTCTTTCAATGGGGTGTCAATTGGTGTAGACTTCTTGCTATGAGCTTGTGAGATCACCTCACTATTCATTTCCCAACTTGATGACACTTCTGGTATGGTTTCTAATGTTGGCTTAAGAGAGGTGGGGCCCCGAGAGATAGGTGGAGGTGGGCTCTCAAGTATTGATTGAGCTTCCCTAATGAGTTGCTGATGTACAGCTAGATTGATCTTCTCCTCACCAGGGTTTGGGTATTCTTGAAGCTTCTTGGGTAGCTCACATAAAGCTGCAATGCGACTTCTATGAGCATCAATGATGGCATCTAGAGTCTCGTTCACCTTATCAACAAAAACAGAACCCCTTGAACTATCCTCGGTTGTAATAGCCTCATCTTGTTTAGCACTAGGCCCAAGTTGAGGTTGATGCTCCTCATGCACTTCTTGGGATGTAAAAGCTTGATCCTTCATGTTTTGTTTTGAGACTTCTTGAGAACTAGTGGATGCACTCCTAGTTTGCTTGTTGCGGTTCTTTTTCCTCCTAGTGGTCCTTTTTCTATTGGAATGTAGGGTCTTGTCCACTAGATTTTTCTTTGCATCCCTAGTTCGAGGTGTCTCATCAGTCTGTATTTCGGCATTTCGTGTCTGTGATCTAGTCATGACTCTAAGTGGCACGACATCCTCATTCTCTGATGAAGGTGGCGATGGAACTGCCTCTACAAAGTTGAGTGAGACCTTTGGTTGAGAGGTGCCTTCCTCATGTGGTTTCAGCAAACAATCCTTTGGAAAGTGTTCTACACAACACCCTAGACAATATCTTTCAATTGGTGAAAACTATGGTACTCTTGTATTGGATCGAGCTACTTGCCTTTGGTAGCAATGTGGACAATCACGAGCCCAATGGGGTTCTCCGCACTCATAACAAGGGTCCATTAGTTTGGCTTCTACTTTCCTTTGCTCCCATTTACCTGAGGGGCCTGGAGTCCTAGGTTGGTAGCCATCTAGCAACATCAAAGAATTTTGTTCCCCCTGCCAGTGCTTGGCTTGGGTATGCGGGACTTTCAAAGAGATTTTCCTTGGATGAATATGATGCATATTCCTCCTCCACATAGCTTGGGTTTACCAAGTCTCTACACAAATTTGAATTGTCGTAGTCAACAAACCTAACAAGAGCAGTCCCAGGAGCAGGAGGTTGAGCTCCAAGTACAGGTCGTGCTTGCTCTTGTGCCATCGGTCGCTTACGTTCAAAATTAATATATTGTTGATGCATTTGTGGAGCCACTGCACCCCTTTGCTGCTCACGCTCTTGTCTCATTCTTGCAATGTGAGTACATTCCTGTGTGGTGTGGGTATAATTCCAAGCACAAGCCTAGCACCACTTCTTTGTGGGTTGGTTTGTGACTAGAGGAGAAAAGGTATTACATTCTTCGGTTTTATGGTTACCACCACATGCTCCACAAAGATGAGGACCTGTAGGTAGTACATTCCTCATTCGCTGCTGTTGTTGTTGTGGCTGCATGGGTGGGTGATAGGTTTGTCCCAATCTCCTTAGTACTAGGTTAGCTATCTAGTCTGGATTTACTAGTGCGCTAGTGCGCTAGACCCTAAACTCTGGTCATCACCCCACTGATCTCTAGGTTGCACCTCGGGGCCAGTACAATCTTGGAATTTGAAGTTATCTGTGAAATCCATAGCATCATGGTGGCAACACTCATTGAAATTTGTATGCTTCTTTGCATAGAGATGTGTGTGCAGTGTTGAATTTTTGAGTCCTTTTAAAAAGAGAGAAATTAATCCACTCTGGGTGGGCTTCTCATCTTCTGGGCAACGATTAATGTACTGCTTCATCCTATTTACATAGTCTCTAACACTCTCAGTCTCGCCTTGCTTGAAAGAGTAGATGTTTGCTACTGTGTCATGCTGAATCCCCATCAAGGAAAAAGCAGCAATGAATCTCTCTTCCAAAACTCGTAAAGAAGATTTGTGTGAAGCCTCTAGTGCTTGAAACCAAGCAAGGGCCTTTCCCTCAAGAGTGAGCCCAAATCCTTCAATTTGCGTATGCTTGTCACTTGCTCAGCTCAAACTGCTTGCCTAAATGCTGCTACATGGTCATACGGATCTCTCGACCCTTCGTACTTCTTTACCAGTTTCTGAAGAGTTGATGGCCTTACTGGTCTTGAATATTCACCATCAGGCCTACGGCCTCTCACTCTCAGTGGTTCCTCTCTTTGGTAAGGTGGTCCATATGCATCCCAAATTGGTGTGGGTCCCCTATTACCTGCCTCACCAACCCTCTCCAAAGATCTTGTTACTTGCATTTCAGGAGGTGCATTTATGGGAGGCCGAGTTGGCTCCCCTACCCTCCGATTGTCATAGTGAGAGAAACGTTCTTGTGGTGTGATCTGTGGTCACACTTTTGGTGTAGGATAATATATTGGTGTTAGAGTTGGGCTACTTGCAGTGGTCCACTTTAATGTTGAGGGTCCCTCTCTAGTGAACTCTCGTAGGGGAGGAGCAACAGTTTCTCCAAGAAAGGCTGTCTCTCCTAATTTAGCTGTATTAGTTGGGAACACTTCCATGAATAATGGTTGTCCTCTCCACGTGAGCTCACGAATCTCCTTCCAATCTAAGGTTCGGTATTCATTGGCGCATTTATCAACGATTTGGTTCTTGTATCCTGCAAGCTTCTCGACTACCACCACAAGTGCTAGAGGAAGATCTAGCTCTGGCAATCTAGTTGTGGCATAATATTATTCTAAAGAGTCCTTATAGACCTCTTGAAGTGGGTCATCTTGAAAGACCTTTGTCAGTGGAATTTGTCGTACAAACTCCCATTGGTTCTCAGCCCCCTGATCCATTTTGCTCTTGCCTTTCCTGTCCCTATCCAAATTTAGATCTACAAAAAGTAAATCATCTATGGATGGCTTTGAGGACTGGGCATTGGATGGTCGAGGCATGTCCGGCTCAATGAGCCAATCATCTCTAGACTCCCTTGCTCCGGAAGGCTTTGATAAATCTAAGAACTCACTCTTAGAGAGCTCTCCTAATTTGTCTACATTCTCTCGATAATAGGTGACTTCATAGCGAACACCATCTCCACCCATGTACATGTTACCCTGGTCATTGACTAGAGGTGCTCTATCAAGCTCTGAGAAAAAGTCTGCAATCTTAACGAGATACCGTTGTTGTGGATCCCTAAAGATCTCAGTTCCTTGAGCATTCGTGTAGACATATTGAAGTCTCACATTGAGTGGTAACCCCATGATGTTGGCTTCAAATGGATTAAAAGATCTTGTGGGTGTCCTCTTTGGGGCTAAGGGATGACTATTTGACGGCCCTAGATTGTCCATAGACAATGAGCTAGTTGTCCTGGAAAGGGTATCAGATTGGGATTCGAAAAAGGTTTCAGCAATATCTACCAAATTTTCTACCGATTGGGTCCCACTTTCCTGCGTAGGTACTCTAGAAGGTGCCCTAGACCCTATGGCAGTGTCTATATGACGTCCCGACCGCAAGTGCATAAGGTCAAGCTGGATGCACCATTATGTCAAAAGAAAATTTATACCTACATGTGTCAAAATAAGCGATGATAGTTTCCTGCATCCATCAAAAAAAGCGTCAAAATTTTCTTGTATCCATCGAAAAAAGCATCGAAAGTGTTTTCATCCGTCAAAAAAATCAATCGAAATAGTCATCAAAATAGAAATGGAAATAGAAGTCAAAACATCCATTGAAATAGCAGTCGAAATAAGCGTGGAAATGGACGTTGAAATATTCGTGGAAAAATTTGTCGAAACAAGAGTAGGAAAACATGTTATTTTGACGCGTGTATATCTTTGGCTATTTCGACATTTTTTTCCACGCGTATTTTGACATTTTGGGGGGTTTTGAGCTTAGTTCTAAAGTATCGAAAAAGGTGTGGATAATGGCCCCGCCTCTTTTAGTGTCAAAGAAGTACTAATAATATACTTGTTGTATGACAAAATTAGACTTGTTCAAGTACTATGTAAGGCTAGATTTGCCCGATTCCAAGTATGATTTTGAAAACAAGATGATTTCAACCTTGAAGAGGATGTAGAAGTAGTCATTGGAAATTTTACCTCTCCCCTCCTAATATTTTAGAAAGTAATAACTAAAGGGCTCATAAGAGCAGCCTACCATACTAATGCACCTCCATGATTTTTCTCCTTAATTTTTGGCAAATAAACATATATACCAATCTTCTAACCATGATTTTTTTCCCTTTCATACTCAAAATTAGCTTAAATGTGCATGAATCCACATATTTTTATCTCTACTCACAATTTAATTGATTAATGCACTTACACATAGATGTGCTATTATTTTACATATAACCCCTTATTATTAACTCTACTATTTTATTTGATATTTATATTTTATTAAATTTTAAGATCACAAATTTAGCTTTCTCTCACTAAACTATTTTAATAAGTTAAAATTGTGTAAGGTGCATATGTGTAGGGTGAATATGTGCACTTGTGCACACTTTGCAGGTCCTAATAAAATTTTTAAGATTTTTGATTGCAACTTCTCTTTACATCTTTGATTTTGCACAAATTTAGCTTTCTCTCACTAAACTATTTTAATAAGTTAAAATTGTGTAAGGTGCATATGTGTAGGGTGAATATGTGCACTTGTGCACACTTTGCAGGTCCTAATAAAATTTTTAAGATTTTAGATTGCAACTTCTCTTTGCATCTTTGATTTTGTATTATTAATGTTTCATCATATTTTCTAGAATTAGAATATTTTCTCTCCCGTGGTCACCAGTTTTTGCCGTTTGGTGAGTTTTTGGGAGGCTACATGGGGGAGTGGCAGTTTTTGGGGGGGATGCATGGGGGAGTGGCAGTTCGGCACAATCATTGTTCTAGACGAGGATGATGTGGTCTTTGTTGAGCCAGTGTGAATGCTAACCTGATCACCACCTTGGCCAACGTGCTGAGTACTGCGTTGTTTCTTTTGGGATGTGGCCTTCGTTAGTTTGGTCTACAACCATGTGACAACATTCAATGGGATAGTCGATATCTTCCCATGTTGAATGCTCAACACGTTGAGATTGTGGAGTGAAAATTTGATTACAATGGGAAATACTTGTAGTAATGGTCGATTCCATAGCTGTTTGTGACATTGTGGTGTCACTTAAAAGGCATTTCTTTTGAGGGCAACTAGCCACTCGATGGGGTCCTTGGCAGAGAGGAAACATAGAAGAGGTGGTTCCCCTACTACGGGTGCATCTATAGTGTGCAAAATTGGGTGAGGGTCCATGGGAGGCACCGGCAAAGGGAGATAATGAGGTATGGGTGCCTCAGGGATGGTGGAGCCTAGGGCCTCCTGGGGTTTAGCAATGGACCTATTTTGAATCTTTCCATGAGAAATAGGGTGTGCCTGGAGAGGCTGGACTAGAAAGATGGGCACCATAAATGGCTTTCTTGCCTTCAGGCAATTGCACTAAATCCCAAGTCTCATTTCCATATAGTGCATCCATCTCCTCATCCATAGCTTTCTCCCAACACACATTTCCAAGAGCCTCATCAATGCATGTGGGCTCTACAACTTGTACAACTTTTGCCATGTATGCATAGTGATGTGCCACATAACCATCATAGGTAAACCTCTGTGCACAGGATTCTTCACTGTTCCAGATCTTTGCAGCTTTGCATTCATGGCTTCCATAGCCTTCTTTACACCAGGTGTTCTCATAGGTCGTACCCCAAGATCCTCATCAAGGCTCATCTCTGAGCCACTAGACTCTCCATCAACATGAGAATGCTTTGCAGAAATGTCAGGCATACTAAGGGGCTCAACCACTTTCTCTTTACCTTTATGTAATGTGCTAATCACATTTGTAGGACTGGTATTATGACGTATTCGGCCACTCCATGGTCTATCCACTGAACCACTAGATGAGGACTCTCCTGGTCCACTCAAAGACTGTGATTGTTGCTGATTCGTATTCTGTGCAACCACATTTCCACTCACATCAGTCCCAACAACTTCTTTTTTAGCAGCATACCAGCTGCTCATCTCATCAAAAACAACATCCCTACTTACCCTCAACTCACGTGTAGCAGGGTTATAACACCTGTATCCCTTTTGCTCAAGGGAATACCCAATAAACACACATTTTTCAACTTTTGGATCCAGCATAGTTCTCAGCTGCTGTGAGTTCCCTATCTCCACCGCGCAATGAAATTAGAGGTTCTAGCAACGAAAGTAGCACTTCTTGCACGGGGCAGGGTGGTCTCACACTCGTGGTCTCACACTCGGGGCCTCGCCCACGGATATCCGGACAAGAGACTAATCCATCAGTTCTTCCAAAACCGATCCCAAAAAAACTTTCCTTGCCCAGAAAGCACGGGCAATTCCTCCAAGATAACTTTTCTCTAACGTAGTCAGAAGCCTTAAAACTGAACAGATCTCACGGAACCCGTAAGTCCCAAGTCAGATCAGGGAAAAGATTGCACTTGGATCATAGAGACCAATGCTTTTTTCCTCATTGAGAGGCACAGCTGTTAATTCTTTTCCATAGAATAATTTTTGTTCGGGATTCAGTCCCGTGGGTTAGCCAACCGCCCAACCACTGTAGCGATCGGATCCAATTAAGAATTTGGTTAGGTTTTGTCCCGGGTACCAGGAAAAAGAGTTCCCATGCCCCCTAGCCGGATATTCATGCAAACTTAAAACTAGTCACACCACTTACACACCCAATATGAAATTGCCTTTTTCTCAGTATCAGCTATCTTTAAAACAATCATTTAATGAAACCCTTGTGTCACTGATCACAATCCTCAAAATCTCCGGTTGAATCCTTATTTCCAATCATTCCTTCATTGGTATACCTATGGCATCATTGGCAACTAGAACGCTTACCACCTGTTCACTCAGGGGCCTTTTCAATAGTTCCTAGCTCATAGCTAACCGGCAATATATTCACATATCAAAATAGAATCTCTGTTGAAGATCAACAAGATCAACCAACCGATCCATACAAAAGAGCCATGGACTCATCCGTTGAGGACCAGCAAGGTCAACCACAACCAGATTCATGCCCGAATTCAAAAAACAACTCTTACTCCTTGTTCCAATATCTTCCCCGACATACGTGTGGGTATCTTCGGCGACCCAGAGCCCGAGCACCGTATGGTCAGCACCCTCTAGGATCCTTCGCATGTCACCTAGCGCTTCATGCATAGGGCGCTTCCTTGGTCCCTCATCCACTGTACCAAAAGCTCACTATTTAAATCAAACTGAGGCTGGTCAAGACCTCGATCAATCTTCTACGCGAGACATCCTTCGTTGACTCTCCATCTCAGCAGTTGCAACTTTAACAGATAGGTCTCCACGACCTCATTCACAAGACGATCAAAATGCTTCCCCAACATTCTTGACATAAAACAGTTATTTAAAAACAAATTTCATATACAAATACAAATCCAACAATATTTCCATTTTTTCTCATCACTCCACATCCTTTCACATTAGTCCCCATATTTTCTCATCTTCCCACAATTTTTTTTTCATCGATCCCTATCACATCATATCATTCCCACATCAAATCACATCCAATCGCATCATCCACACAACAATCCACATCATCTATACATCCATCCACATCATCCATACATCCATCCACGCCAATCCACATCATCCATACATCCATCCACATCAATCCACATTATCCACACATCCATCCACATCTTTCATACATCCATCCACATCAATCCACTACATTACCCACACATCAATCCACATCATCCATACATCCATTCACGTCAATCCACATTACCCACACATTAATCCATATCATCCATACATCCATCCACATCAATCCACATTATCCACTCATCCATCCACATCACTCCACACGTCAATCCACATTACCCACATATCAATCCACATTCATTTCATAAGTATTCCCATTCTCATCTAATCACATCTTTTTCTAACTCATCACTTATTTCCTCATTTATCCTCATTAGATCACATCTACTTGCATCTACCCATACATCTCATCACTTCACATACATTAACATCTATCCAATTTACATCGCACCTTATCACATCCATTTCACATCACATCTCATTCATTCACATCCCGATTCACATGCTAGCACATTCATTCACGTCCCTTATTGTTCATTCACATCATGATTCACATGTGATCACATTCATTCACGTCCCTTATCGTTCATTCACATCCTGATTCACATGATTCACATGTGATCACATTCATTCACGTCCCTTATCGTTCATTCACATCCTGATTCACATGTGATCATAGTCATTCACGTCCCTTATCGTTCATTCACATCCCGATTCACATGTTATCACATTCATTCACATCCTATATCATTCATTTACACCCAGATTCACATGACATCACATCTCATCTATTCATTCACATTTATCTGATTCGCATGACATATCATCACATCTATTTACTTTTCATTCTCATCACATCTATTTACTTTTCATTCTCATCACTTCTATTCTCATCACATCCATCCATCCATCCATCCACTCTTTCCCATCTATGTGATTCGCATTACATCTCATCACATCTATTCACCTCACATTCTCGTCACTCCTATTCTCATCGAATCTATCCATCCATTCATTCCCATCTATCTGATTTGCATCACATATCATCACATCTATTTACCTCTCATTCTCATCACTTCTATTCTCATCACATCCATCCATCCATTCTTTCCCATCTATCTAATTTGCATCCCGTCTTATCACATCTATTTACCTCTCATTCTCATCACTTCTATTCTCATCACATCCATCCTCTATTCATTCTCATCTATCTAATTCATATCACATCTTATCACATCTAGAAATAACACTTTTATAAAAATTTGTTTATACATCTACTTATGCATAAGTTCAATTTTAAGGAGAATAACACTTTCAAAATAAAAACAAAACTTTTATGCATCTTTTTATGCATAAATTCAATTTTAATGAGAATAGCTCTTTTGAAATTTAAAAAAAAATCTTTATGCATCTTTCTATGCATAAAATCAAAATTGATGAGAATAAATAACTCTTTTGAATTAAAAAAAATTCTTTATGCATCTTTCTATGCATAAAATCAAAATTGATGAGAATAACTCTTTTGAAATAAAAATAGATTTCTTTATACATCTTTCTATGCATAAAATCAAAATTGATGAAACTCTTTTAAAATAGAAATAAATTTCTTTATGCATCTTTCTATGCGTAAAATCAAAATTCATGAGAATAACTCTTGAAATAAAATAAATTTCTTTATGCATCTTTCTATGCATAAAATCAAAATTGATGAGAATAACTCTTTTGAAATTAAAAAAAAATTCTTTATGCATCTATGCATAAAATCAAAATTTGATGAAAGTAACACTTTTATTAAAAAAATCTTCTATGCATAAATTCAATTTTAATGAAAGTAACACTTTTATAGAAAAAAATTCTTTTATGCATCTATTTATGCATAAAAACCAATTTTGATGAAAGTAACACTTTTATAATCAAAATATTCCCAATATGCATCTTTCTGTGCATAGAAATTAATTCTAATGAAAATAACACTTTTATTATAAAAATATTTCTAATATGCATTTTTCTATGCATAGAATAAAAATAACACTTTTAGAATACACAAGCGGTGGGGATTACTCTTTTTGAATAATGAAAGATAAAAATTATTTCACAAAATTTAAGAAAATTTTTCCATAACTCCTTTGTATGGCTGACTATTTTCAATTTTTTTCATTCTCAAGTTACTTAGAAATTATCCCAAATGGTTTAAAGCATTCTAAACTAATCAAATTCCACTTTTTAAAGAGAAACAATATGAAAAATTTAATTCTAACAATTTGATTACACATCTAGCATAAAGAAAGGCTGAATTCAAGAATGAAGAAAGAGGAAAAGCCTTTACAACAAGGCATAGCATCGTTTTTCATTTTAAAGAAAGTAAAAATTAGAAAACCATTAAATGGAATAAAGAAAAAGTAGGATTTCTAGCTTACATGAATTTTTTTGAGCTTTCCTTTGGCTTGATGGTTTGAGGGATCTACTCTTGTTTGCAACAAGAGTGGCCTTACCAATTCGTTTGAAGAGGAAATGGTCAAAAACTAATGAATTATCAATAAATTCATTGTTTTTGGCCCTCGGGAGGAGTAGAGTAGCAGTGCATAAAACACTATGAACCATTTACAAAGGGGGAGGCTTCATTTATAGGAAAAATTGAGCCTCTAACCAAGCAAACTGATTCTAGAATTTTTCCAGATCAGTTTGGTCAATTTTTGACCATTTTTAGGTCAGTTTAGCTTACTTTTTGGATGTAGTTGAAGCAGGAGAGAGGAGAGATGAAAATATCTCATTATTTGTGAGTTTAGAACTTAACCACACATGTGAAATAGGCGCCTCCTTCATGAGGGAAATTCCCCCACACTAAGGTGTCAAAAATGCATCATTTCTTCTAAATATCTTTTCTTTTTTAACTAATAACCTTGTCCTTAGTCAAATCTTCATCTTCTGTGAGTATTTACTCATTTTTGGGGGGATCTCCTTTTATTCTTTAATTTATCTCCTCTCCCAACATTTGGATTAATCTAATTGGTCCATAGGAACCTTAATTCGAAAATTTTAGAAAATATGGACTCTTAGGCTAAGGTCCTTTTTACCTGATTTTAATTTATTCCAATTGTACATTGGAAATTTCTTTTTGAATATCTGTTTCAAGGGAAACCATTTTATACACTAGGAGGATTTTTATATCCAAAAATATCTCAATTTTGAATTACCTCCCTCTAGACATTTTCTCTCTCTAGGCCAAAACAGGGTAAAACAGGATCTTTCTTTTATTTCAGAGAGGGAAATAATTATAAGATCAGAAGGGGAGGTTTTTACATTTGCACACCTCAAAAGCTGGAGGGAGGAATCTTACATTCTACCCCACTTAAAAAACACGAGATGTCCTCATCTCGCAAAATTAGAGGAGAACTCTTTTCCTTAAGATCCAACTGATTCTGGGGTTCCTTATATTCTAGTGAACCCAAGAGAATCCTGGGATAAAGATCCCTTATATAAAACTCATCATGAGATAATAATTCACTTAGATCGTATCATTCAAATCCTTATCACAATAATGGTCCATTAGATCAAATTTTCTATCTGAACAGTCCTTCATGGAAATTTTCAATTATAGAGATTTTTAATTTGACATCCCTTAACTTGATCCACTGGGTCAAGTGTTAACAGCAGCAATCTGCCGGCTAGCACAATCCACTAATGTCATAGTGATTTGCTGAAGTCATTAACGTCATTCCAGCTTACGAACATCATCACACGGACTCGTCCCATTCATCCTCGTTGTGGTTTTGCTTAGTTTATTACATTTCAACCATAAATTGAGGAATATTCATTTTTCAATTAGAATCCAAATCAACTCATCAGCTCTCAACCAGAATTCAAAATCATATCAACCACATTCAAATTCATCATTTGGAAAGTATTAATGCTTATAATTTCAAGTCTTAGATTTACTAGTATATACTGCCAGTAAAGAGCTGTAGTTATACCCTCGGTATATATGGGTAGTCAATAGTCCTTGGAACTATAAGGTAAATACCATCATGTCTAGACCTCAAGTAAGTCAAGGATTCCATACAACTACGGTACTTCTATCTGAAGACCCAATTACCAATTTTTGAATTTCAATTTAAATATCAATTCGTATGAATTTTTTCACACAATTACAACATTTTATTGCTTCTTCATAAATTTTTGACATTTTTGGCTTCTCGGTTGATCCTCATTAGTCAATTCGCTAAGATACCAGCTGTGAGGCTCCTATCCCCACCACCGCGCAACGAATTCAGGGGTTCTAGCAGCGGAAGTAGCTTTTCTTGCGTGGGCCAGGGTCTCACACTCGGGGCCTCACCCACGGATATCTGGATAAGAGACTAATCCATCCGTTCTTCCAAAATCGATCCCGAAAAAACTTCCCTTGCCCGGAAAGCATGGGCGATTCCTCTAGGATAACTTTTCTCTAACGTAGTCAAAGCCTTAACTAACTGAACAAATCTGACCCAACCCGTAAGTCCCAAGTCAGATCAGGGAAAAGATTGCACTAGAATCAAAGAGACCAACGCTTTTTTCCTCATTGAGAGAGACACAGCCGTTGATTCTTTTCCATAGAACAATTTTTGTCTAGGATTTACTTCATCTATCATGCCATAACAGAATTGAGTCTCAATTTAAGGATCCATCAGTCCAACCTAACCCCATCTAGTCCCGTGGGTTAAAACCACTGTAGTGATGGGATCTTATTAAGAACTTGGTTAGGTTTTGTCTCGAGTACCAGGGAAAAGAGTTCCCAGGCCCCCTAGCTGAATATTCATGCAAACTTAAAACTAGTCACACCACTTACACACCCAATATGAAATTGCCTTTTTCTCAATATCAGCTATCTTTAAAATAATCATTTAATGAAACCATTGTGTCACTAATTACAATCCTCAAAATCTTTGGTTGAATCCTTATTTCCAATCATTCCTTCATCGGTGTACCTATGGCATCATTGGCAACTAGAACGCTCATCACCTGTTCACTCAGGGGCCTTTTTTATAGTTCCTAGCTCATAGTAACCGGCAATATATTCACATATCAAAATGGAATCTCTGTTGAAGATCAGCAAGACCAACCAACCGATCCATACAGAAGAGCCATGGACTCATCTATTGAGGACTAGCAAGGTCAACCAACCAGATTCATGCCTGAATTCAGAAAACAACTCTTACTCCTTGTTCTAATATCTTCCCTGACATACGTTGTCGTGCCATGGCACGTCTATGGTGTGAAACCATGCATGTGACGCCATCAAATACAAATCCAGATGCATGGGGTTAAGTGCCATGATGAGTCATTATATGATGCCTGAGTATATATGTTCATATTGTAAATGAGGTTCAATAAGATGAGCTGAGGCTGAGCCAAGTCTCGAAGCCTCTGACAGTGTGGTGTGAATTGTGGAGGATTTTTTTTATGCTTATGGAGAATTTTGGAGTTAGCAGACACCTTGTGCCTTGATAGGACTGGATTATGCTTGTGGGTTTGACTGCTTTATTGATTCGATGAGATGGTGAAATGCTCATAAGCCGTGCCTATCATGGTTGAGTTGATATTAACACTGAGACAGAGAACTTTTATGGTACATAATGGTTGTGGTCTTGATCGTATGCTTTAGATGGCAAGGTCATATATGTAATAAGGATGCCAAATGAAGCTTTCTTTGATGTGGTGTGGGAAACCTTAGCAAGGTTATGGTGTGAAGAAGGTTGATTTTTTTTTAATGGTTATCACTTGAAAAATATATGCGTGGAATGGTAGGCGCAGTGAGAAAATTCAAAATGGGAAAAGCGCGTTTTTAGCTACAAAAGGTGGTGTGGGGGCCGGTTTCCTCGCGGGAAAGAGGAGAAGAACCAGAGAATTGCAGGCGGCGCATAACAGAGTTTGGGGGAACGTCTGCAGAAACGCGAACCAGTGTGATATCAACCAGAGATTTTTGTTTCAAGGAGATACCTACTGTTCATAGCTTGTAGGTGCTAGAAATGAAGAGGGAAATGAGTATTACATGAAGAGATCCTTTCAGCTAATTCCATGTTCACAGTCTGCGCTGAAGCGACTGTTGCATCCCACGTTTCTCCATCGCGTAATCAGCACTGAAGCGACCTTTTGAGATTAACAAAAATAAAATCAAAGTGTAAATTCGCTGAAACGTTCAGATAAGTTTTTTTTTTAACTACTTCATTTATTTTAGAAAAAGGTGTATGACTCATAAGTCTTAAAAGGATTTGGAAAATGGAAAAAAGCTTTGGAGAACAAGTTAATGGTTTTAGAACTTGGCGTTTTGTGGGAAAAAGGTATCTAAAGCACATTTAAATCACGGGAAGTTGGTCATGCTTCTGCTTGATTGAGTTTTGGAAATCATGAGCATGTTATAGCTATGCAGTATGCCATCTTTTGCTTGTGAGATGTTAGAATATTAAGGCAGGTTTTCAGGTGATTAAGAACATCTTGAAATGATGGTTTTGATGGCACTGGATGTAAAGAATGTAAATGGTCACATGTATGTTGGAAAAAATTGAAGATTAAGCTATGCCTACATGTGATTAGTTCGAGGGATTTGGAAAAGGGAACCAGTGAATCTATGCTTGGAAAGGAACAAGTACTTGGTACGCAATTTTGTGCAATCATCAGGATGAATTCAAGGATGTATTGAGGTGAATTGACATATGTAAATGATGCTAGAAATGGATATATCCTATGCTCCTTGGGGAAATCTTGTGAGCGAGTCTCCTTGTTAAATTTGGCACCTACTCTCACAGCTAGAAGTCACGTACTTTCCTGGCTATACTGCTCACGTCACGACAGCTTTTTGGTGAACCCGACGTGAAACTGCTGGGGTGAGAGTGTGGTGAAATATACAGGGAAGCTATGGCTGAGAATTATGAGGGTCAGGGGGTTCATTTTGACCCCGGAGTTATGCAGATGTTTCAGATGTTTACCATGTACATGCAACAACAACAAGCTGCTGAAAGGGGACAAATTTCCACGATCAAAGCATTACAATCAATTGTGAAAAAGATGGATCATTTTGATGGGAAGGACATTACAAAGTACCTGCGCAATTATATAAAGGAGATGGAGCTAAACAGGGTGACTGAGGAGGATATGGTTCAAAGTTTTGAGCTGGTATGTGTTCCTGAAATAAGAGAGCGCATAAGAGGATTGCAGACAGCACATGGTGGCAGAAATTGGGAGGAGTTCAAGCTTGCTTTAAAGGATGAATATTTCATGGAGGATTCTGAGTGAGTGACCAAACGAACTTTCTTGGAATGGGTCACAAAACCTAAAATGGGAATTTCTGCCACAGAATTGCTAAGAGAGTTTGAGAAGCGCTATGCCCAGTTGTCAAGGATAGAGTATACAACTTTGGACAGAGAAAAAACAGAGCTCTTCTTACAAGCAGCTGGGAAAGATCTCCAGGAGAAATTGAAAATCCTCCTTGAGGATAAGGATACAGAGCAAGGATTAAAGAGTGATTGGAATGATGTTGAGGATGCAGTCACTATGTTAGCAAAGCGAGAGCGGAGGAGGGATAAAATGGTGATGGGCTCTGCAACCCCCATAACTGCTGTTACCCCTGAGAATCTACCCAAACCAGCTGCTACAATTCCAAAGGTAGATGGGCCGATGGATGAGCTTATCAAGGGTATGCGTGACCTAAAATTGAAGATGTCCAGGATTGAAGAAAAAGGTCTACCATTGGGGCAGGCTTCTATGCAAAGGCCTCAAAGCAAAGAAGGGTTTACATATAGATGCATATGGTGTGATGACCCAGAACATGCAAAGAAGGATTGTGCTAGCTATAAAGAAGCTCTTAAAAATCAACTTGTGTTTTTCAAAGATGGGAAAATCCATCTTACAGAGACTGGTCTTCCATTGAGTACAAACTTTGGGAAAGGAGGGATGAAAAAGCTGGTAGAGGATATGGCTGCTAGTCATGCCATTTCTATGGTTGAGGCAGCAACCTATGGATTAAAGGTTGGTCAATTAAAGCAGGGATTTGAGAATGATGAGGATTATGAGAATGAGGATTTTTGGCCATCAACAATGGAATTAATTGCGTCAAAGAAAGTGTCAAAGCAAGCTTTGCATGAGGCAGGTGATTGTATACGTCTTGAGACTGGCTGGGAGGAGCCTGTGGATTCTTTATCTATTCATGCCTATATTGCCAAATGCCAAAATAATGAGGCACAGGTAGAGGAGAAGCGTAAAAGGGAAAATGAGGAAGGAGGGCCATCAAAAAGAGTTACACGTGGAAGTGAAAAGAAGGATCCTGGGCCATCACATATGCCTCCACAGCATAGCAGACCTCCACAGGATGTTTCAATGGAAGAAGTGCCACAAAAATAAAGGAGAAGGGTAAAGGGAAAAGTCCACTCTACAAGCTTCAATCTGATATTGAAGCTGCAACAGATCTCAAAAAGGTGCTTGAAGAGAGGATTCTAAACAGCAGGGTGGAATTCACACTAGGGGAAGTCTTGTCTTGGGGATTGCAAAGAAAGAATTTCATGATGAGATAATTGATATTATACGAAGAAAAAGGCAGTCCATAATTGAATCTATTCCATCACAAGGGGAGGCAAGCACTTCCAAGACTCATGGAGTACAGGTACAGAAAAAGGAAGAGAGAGAAAATGTGGTGGAATGTAATCACTCTACTGATGGGGCACGACAAGTGCGCTTTGTGGAAGAGGATGATGAAAAAGAAGTTCTTACAAAGAGTCATTACTCCAGGAGCCATTGGGCAAGAGCAACCACTGAAACCCTTGTCAAGATAGGTGATTTGGAAGAGCCATATGTCGCTCTAATTGATCATGGGTCTAAAATAAATCTTATGGCTAAAAATCTCTACAACAAATGTAAGTGGCCAATGGATGTGGATCATGGGTGGATGATTAAAGCAGCTAATAACTCATCTGGAGAGCTTTATGCAGCATGTCCAAATGTAAGGGTAACTATAGGGGATGTGAAAGATGATCAGAATTTCTTTGTTCAAGAGATGTCATCGTATCCCCTTATCCTTGGGCAACCCTACATTACAGCTGTGAGGATGGAAACAAAAGTTTTGGACGATGGCTCGGCATATGCAAGAATAAGGAGTAAGGATGGCAAAAAAAGCTGTTCAATTTTTGACAGTTTGCATTAACCATGAAAGGAATCGTGAGTCTCTTCGGGCACAGTCACTCCCAAAGATAAACAGAGAGTTCATGAATTACAGGGAGATGAGGGATTTTGGCCAGGTGCCATTGTAAAGCGGGATTCCAATGGTACAAGGAAAAATGAGTTCTCGCAGGACTCAATCAATGTAAATAGTATTTCAGCAAATTTTCAGGGATTCTCCAACTATGGGTCACTGGTTTTTGTAAAAAGCAAGGATTTAAAGCGTGGCATGCGAAAACATATACAAAATGAACAAAAAAGTTTTGAGCAGTGTGGTCTTTTGGGGAAGAATCAGTTTATTTCAGGGGTGCTTGATGAGGTGTCATTTGTAGATACTATGGATGTGCTTTTTGATATGGCAAGAGCATGCTTACAGGGTGGAAATGAAATGATAGAGGTGTCATCTGTGGAGATGTATGATATAATCCAGGAATTCGAGGGGGTGGAATGTAAAAACATGAATTGTGAGATGGATGCTCATGTTGATACAAAGTACAAAACGGTTGCAAAGAAGGTGAAACCAGTTGCCTTGCCCTTGCCACCAGGAAGCAAGGAGAAGATAGATGAAGCTTCTATGCAACCAAATCTTAGAGATCCGAAGAAAATTGGGCATAAATTTACTCAAGAAACTCTAAAAGAGCTGAAGATTGGTGAGAAGGATTTTCTGTTGCCAGTTGAAAGGGAATGGTTTGAGGAGATGCTTGTAAAACATGGGAAAGCCTTTGCTTTTCAGCCGCATGAGATAGGCTGTGTTGATCCAAGTGTAACAGCACCAATGGTGATCTTTACTGTTCCACATGTGCCCTGGAACCTGCAGCCAATTCCAGTACCAAAGGCTCTCTTGCCAAAGTTGATGGAATTACTAAAAGAAAAGATCAGGATGGGAATCTTGGAGCCATCATGTGCCCCATATTCCAACAGATGGTTTACTGTACCAAAGAAAAATGGGACATTGCGCTTTATTCAAGACATGCAACCTGTAAACAAAGTCACAATTAGGAATGTGGGAGCAGGTCCAATTGTGGATGAGTTTGCAGAGGCATTTGCAGGGAAAGCTATATAATCTATGGGTGATCTGTATTCGGGATATGATCAGTTCCAGCTGGATATACAAAGCAAGGACTTGACCACAATGAGAACTCCTTTGGGATTAGTAAGGATGTGTACCTTACCACAGGGAGCCACCAACTCTCAGTGGCACATATGATGAATGGAATGAATAAAGTCTTACGAGACTTCATACCACAAAAAACTATGCCATTTTTGGATGATGTGCCAATAAAGGGCTATGATGAGAAAGACAAAGATGGGGATTTGGATTCAAAGGGGTGCCGCAAGTTTGTGGCAAATCATATAAAGGATTGTGACATGATTCTATCCAGGCTTGAAGAAGTGAATCTTACTTTATCTGGGCTGAAATCAGTGTTTGGAGTTGGTGAAGTGCTAATAGTGGGACATCTTTGTAGTACTAGTGGACGCCGACCTTGTCCAGCCAAGATAGATGCAATACAAAGAATGAAAGAGACATGCATTAATGTTACAGAGCTGAGGAGATTTCTTGGAGCATGTGTCTTTTATGTTATTTGGATCCCACATTATGCACATGTAGCAGATCCTCTTTATCAACTTTTGAAGAAAAATCAAAAATTTCTGTGGAGTGCAGTACATATTAAAGCTATGCGGAAGCTGAAATGTTTGCTCCAATCATCACCCACTCTGAGAAAGGCAGATTATGAATGTGGCAGGCCTGTGATTGTTACAGTTGATACTAGTCCTACTGGGATAGGATGGGCAATAGGACAAGATGATGAGGATGATCATAGGTATGTAATTAGGTTTGGAGCAAAGGTATTAAGCTTTCGGCAACGAAAGTATCCACAGATCAAGAGAGAGTTATGGGGAATAGTCACTGCTCTAAAATGTGAAAAAGAATATCTTATTGGGGCATCTGTACTTGTGGAAACTGATTGCTTGCCACTTCTTGGGATGATAGCAAGTTGTACCACTCCAGATATTGCTATGCTTAGGTGGATTGCTTATATCAAGTCACTAAATCCTGAGTTTGAGCATATTGCGGGAAAAGATAATCCAGTTGCAGATATGCTATCAAGAGCCAGGTATGAAGATGAGAAAGAGATGATTAGGGACATTGATGATGTGGGTACAAAGTTCTATACTACAGCATATGCAAAAGGGGACCATATTTGCCTATCAAATGCACTTGAGTCTTTTATTGAGGAAATATATGAAGGAGATTGGTTGCTTATTGGTCAATATTTGAGTACTCTGACAAGGCAAGAAAATTGGTCTGACTCAGAATTTAAGAGGATCCGCAGAAAAGCATATGGTTATTTCCTAAAGGATGGGTACCTCTGGAAGCATCCTAAGCAGAGGAATGCTATGCCACAGAGAGTCATATGTGATAAAGAGACTCAAGGAAAACTTGTGAAAGAATTTCATGAGAGTCTCTGGGCTGGACATAGAAGTGTGTGGGCCACCTTTACCAAAATAAAGGAAAAATATTGGTGGAAAGGAATGTACAAGGATATTTCCCAATATGTGGAAACATGCATGGTATGCCAAATGTACTCAAATGTGCGGCATCGTGATGGCCTGCAACCAACCTACCCACCTGCCATGCACTATAAATGGGCAGTGGATCTAGTTACAATGCCTTTGGGAATTTGGCAGATGCGGTATATTGCACTTGCAAGAGAAGATTTGACAAATCAGGTAGAAGGACGTGCTCTTAGAACAAAGAGTACGGAAACAGTATGCAAATTTCTCTTGGAAGATGTGATCTGCCGGTATGGTTGTATTGGGAAAATAACAGCTGATAGGGGTGAGCTAGATGTTGAAGAAGCAAGGGAATTCTTCTCTAGAATTGGTATCAAACTGTCCCTAACATGTGCTTACAATCCTGAGGGCAATGGAAAAAGTGAGCGAGGACATCCTCCAATCATTAAAGCTTTGGCTAAGGCATGCAGAGAAAGAATGCGAGAGTGGCCAAAGCTGCTACCATATGCCTTGTGGGCTGACCGTACAACTCATAGCTCAGTGACAAGATACATGCCTGCAGAATTAATGTATGGTCAGAAGCCAGTGATGCCAGTTGAAGAAGTAGTTCTAACTTGGAATGTATTGCCCTGGGTGGAAGGATTGAGCAGAGATGACCTCCTTGCATTGCGAATAAGACAGTTGGAGAGGAGGCCTGAAGATGTAGAGATATATCTTTTTCCATTTCAACACACACACACACACACACGTATACATGCATACATCCAAACAAATGTGAACTTTG
Source organism: Cibotium barometz (assembly GCF_041138505.1). Classification (NCBI taxonomy): domain Eukaryota; kingdom Viridiplantae; phylum Streptophyta; class Polypodiopsida; order Cyatheales; family Cibotiaceae; genus Cibotium; species Cibotium barometz. The sequence continues at coordinate 41,371,136 of NC_141076.1, forward strand.
AATGAAATAAATCACTTTCAAAACTTAAGTTTTGGAATGTAAGGGACGAGTAAAAAGGAAGTAAATGTTACAAATAAAACACTTTCCTCTTGATAGCCATTTGGTGCACATAGGGGTGCATAAGTTGCTTTAGAATATTCTTATAGCTTCGAATGGCTATTTTTTACACACACACACACACACACACACACCCACCCACAATTACAACCTTTTACTGCTTGTTCATAAATTTTTGACATTTTTGGCTTCTCGGTTGGTCCACTATAGCCAATTTGCTCTAATACCAGCTGTAAGATCCCTGCCCCCACTACGCAATAAATTTGGGGGTGCTAGCAGCGGAAGTAGCACTTCTTACGCGGGGTAGGGTCCCACACTCGGGGCCTCGCCCACGGATATCAAGACAAGAGACTAATCCATTGGTTCTTCCAAAACCAAACTCAGAAAAGCTTCCCTTGCCCGGAAAGCATGAGCGGTTCCTCCAGGATAACTTTTCTCTAACGTAGTTAAAAGCCTGAACTGATTGAACTGATCTAACCAAACCCGTAAGTCCTATAGTCAGATCAGAGATGGTCATAGGGGCATGAATTCGACTTTAGAGAAGTTGGAACGGCAATATTATTGGCCAAAGATGAGGCGAGATGTGTTTTCATATGTACAACACTGTGATATTTGTCAAAAGGTGAAAGCTTCTCGTGGGAACAAGAGAGGGTTGTTACAGCCCTTGCCAATTCCTAAGAGACCTTTCCAAGATATTTCGATGGATTTTGTCACGAATTTACCTCCCAGTCCGGGTAAGTGTAATACTCAGTGCTTAACTATAGTTGATAGATTTAGCAAATTTGTTATGCTTATTCCATGCAGGGCCAATGTGACCGCCGAAGATGTTGCCCATTTGTTGATTGGGGAGGAACGTGAATGGATGTATAGATGATGTGGATTGATGTGTGGGTAATGTGGATTGATGTGGATGGATGTATGGAAGATGTAGATGGATGTGTGGATAATGTGGATGGATGTATGGATGATGTGGATTGGTGTGGATGATGTGGATGGATGTATGGATGATGTGGACTATTGTGTGGATGATGCGATTGGATGTGATTTGATGTGGGAATGATATGATGTGATAGGGATCGATGAAAAAATAATAAAATCATGGGAGAATGAGAAAAGATGGGGACTAATGTGAAAGGATGTGGAGTGATGAGAAAAAATGGAAATATTACCCACACATCAATCCATATCATCCATACATCCATCCACATCAATCCACATTATCCACTCATCCATCCATATCAATCCACACGTCAATCCACATTACCCACATATCAATCCACATTCATTTCATAAGTATTTCCATTCTCATCTAATCACATCTTTTTCTAACTCATCACTTATTTCCTCATTTATCCTCATCAGATCACATCTACTTGCATCTACCCATACATCTCATCACTTCAAATACATTAACATCTATCCAGTTTACATTCACATCTCATCACTTCACATACATTAGCATCTATCCAGTTTACATCGCATCTTATCACATCCATTTCACATCACATCTCATTCATTCACATCTTGATTCACATGCTAACACATTCATTTATGTCCCTTATCGTTCATTCACATCCTAATTCACATGTGATCACATTCATTCACGTCCCTTATCATTCATTCACATCCCGATTCACATGTTATCACATTCATTCACATCCTATATCATTCATTTACATTCCGATTCACATGTTATCACATTCATTCGTATTCTGTGCAACCACATTTCCACTCACATCAGCCCCAACAACTTCTTTTTTAGTAGCATACCAGCTGCTCATCTCATCAAAAACAACATCCCTACTTACCCTCAACTCACGTGTAGCAGGGTTATAACACCTGTATCCCTTTTGCTCAAGGGAATACCCAATAAACACACATTTTTCCGCTTTTGGATCCAGCATAGTTCTCAACTGTGAGTTCCCTATCCCCACCGCGCAACGAATTTAGGGGTTCTAGCAACAAAAGTAGCACTTCTTGCAAGGGGCAGGGTGATCTCACACTCGGGGCCTCGCCCACCACGGATATCTGGATAAGAGACTAATCCATCAGTTCTTTCAAAACCGATCCCAAAAAAAACTTCCCTTGCCCGAAAAGCACGGGCAATTCCTCCAGGATAACTTTTCTCTAACGTAGTCAAAAGCCTTAAAACTAAACAGATCTCACGGAACCCGTAAGTCCCAAGTCAGATCAGGGAAAAGATTGCACTTGGATCATAGAGACCAATGCTTTTTTCCTCATTGAGAGGCACAGCTGTTGATTCTTTTCCATAGAACAATTTTTGTTCGAGATTCAGTCCCGTGGGTTAGCCAACTGCCCAACCACTGTAGTGATGGGATCCAATTAAGAATTTGGTTAGGTTTTGTCTCGGGTACCAGGAAAAAGAATTCCCAGGCCCCCTAGCCGGATATTCATGCAAACTTAAAACTAGTCACACCACTTACACACCCAATATGAAATTGCCTTTTCCTCAGCATCAGCTATTTTTAAAACAATCATTTAATGAAACCATTGTCACTGATCACAATCCTCAAAATCTCCGGTTGAATCTTGATTTTCAATCATTCCTTCATTGGTGTACCTATGGCATCATTGGCAACTAGAACGCTTACCACCTGTTCACTCAGGGGCCTTTTCGATAGTTCCTAGCTCATAGCTAACCGGCAATATATTCACATATCAAAATGGAATCTCTGTTGAAGATCAACAAGATCAACCAACCGATCCATACAAAAGAGCCATGGACTCATCCGTTGAGAACCAGCAAGGTCAACCACAACCAGATTCATGCCCGAATTCAGAAAACAACTCTTACTCCTTGTTCCAATATCTTCCTCGATGTACGTGTGGGTATCTTCGGCGATCCAGAGCCCGAGCACCGTATGGTCAGCACCCTCTAGGATCCTTCGCATGTCACCTAGCGCTTCATGCATAGGCCGCTTCCTTGTTCCCTCATCCACTGTACCGAAAGCTCACCATTTAAATCAAACTGAGGCTGGTCAAGACCTCGATCAATCTTGCTACGTGAGACATCCTCCGTTGACTCTCCGTCTCAGCAGTTGCAACTTGAACAGATAGGTCTCCACGACCTCATTCACAAGACGATCAAAATGCTTCCCCAACATTCTTGACATAAAACAATTATTTAAAAACAGATTTCATATACAAATACAAATCCAACAATATTTCCATTTTTTCTCATCACTCCACATCCTTTCACATTAGTCCCCATCTTTTCTCATCTTCCCATAATTTTTTTTTTCATCGATCCCTATTACATCATATCATTCCCACATCAAATCACATCCAATCGCATCATCCACACAACAATCCACATCATCCATACATCCATCCACATCATCGATACATCCATCCACATCATCCATACATCCATCCACACCAATCCACATCATCCATCCACATCAATCCACATTATCCACACATCCATCCACATCTTCCATACATCCATCCACATCAATCCACATTACCCACACATCAATCCACATCATCCATACATCCATTCACGTCAATCCACATTACCCACACATCAATCCATATCATCCATACATCCATCCACATCAATCCACATTATCCACTCATCCATCCACATCAATCCACACGCCAATCCACATTACCCACATATCAATCCACATTCATTTCATAATTATTCCCATTCTCATCTAATCACATCTTTTTCTAACTCATCACTTATTTCCTCATTTACCCTCATCAGATCACATCTACTTGCATCTACCCATACATCTCATCACTTCACATACATTAACATCTATCCAATTTACATCGCATCTTATCACATCCATTTCACATCACATCTCTTTCATTCACATCCCGATTCACATGCTAATACATTTATTCACGTCCCTTATTGTTCATTCACATCCTGATTCACATGTGATCACATTCATTCACGTCCCTTATTGTTCATTCACATCCTGATTCACATGCGATCATAGTCATTCACGTCCCTTATCGTTCATTCACATCCCGATTCACATGTTATCACATTCATTCACATCCTATATCATTCATTTACATCCAGATTCACATGACATCACATCCCATCTATTCATTCACATTTATCTAATTCATATCACATATCATCACATCTATTTACTTTTCATTCTCATCACATCTATTTACTTTTCATTCTCATCACTTCTATTCTCATCACATCCATCCATCCATTCTTTCCCATCTATGTGATTCACATTACATCTCATCACATCTATTCACCTCACATTCTCGTCACTCCTATTCTCATTGCATCCATCCATCCATTCATTCCCATCTAACTGATTCGCATCACATATCATCACATCTATTTACCTCTCATTCTCATAACTTCTATTCTCATCACATCCATCCATCCATTCTTTCCCATCTATCTGATTCGCAACCCATCTCATCACATCTATTTACCTCTCATTCTCATCACATCCATCCTCTATTTATTCTCATCTATCTGATTCATATCACATCTTATCACATCTAGAAATAACACTTTTATAAAAATCCGTTTATGCATCTATTTATGCATAAATTCAATTTTAAGGAGAAAAACACTTTCAAAATTTAAAAAAAAATTATGCATCTTTCTATGTGCATAATATCAATTTTAATGAGAATAACTATTTAAAAATTTTAAAAAAAATCTTTATGCATAAAATCAAAATTGATGAGAATAACTCTTTTGAAATAAAAATAAATTTCTTTATGCATCTTTCTATGCATAAAATCAAAATTGATGAGAATAACTCTTTTGAAATAAAAAAAATTCTTTTATGCATCTTTTTATGCATAAAATCAAAATTGATCAGAATAGCTCTTTTGAAATTAAAAATAAATTTCTTTATGTATCTTTTTATGCATAAAATCAAAATTGATGAGAATAACTCTTTTGAAATAAAAATAATTTTCTTTATGCATCTTTCTATGCATAAAATCAAAATTGATTAGAATAGCTCTTTTGACATTTAAAAAAATTTCTTTATGCATCTTTCTATGCATAAAATCAAAATTGATAAGAATAACTCTTTTGAGATAAAAATAAATTTCTTTATGCATCTTTCTATGCATAAAATTAAAATTTGATGAAAGTAACGCTTTTATATTTAGAAAAAATCTTTTATGCATAAATTTAATTTTAATCAAAGTAACACTTTTGTAGAAAAAAATTTCTTTTATGCATAAAAACCAATTTTGATGAAATTAACACTTTTATAATCAAAATATTCCCAGTATGAATCTTTTTACGCATAGAAATAAATTCTAATGAAAATAACACTTTTAATATAAAAATATTTCTAATATGCATTTTTCTATGCATAGAATACAAATAACACTTTTAGAATACACAAGCGGTGGAGATTACTCTTTTTGAATAATAAAAGATAAAACTTATTTCACAAAATTTAAAAAAATCGTACCATAACCTCCTTTGTATGGCTAACCATTTTTAAATTTTTTTCATTCTCAAATTACTTAGAAATTATCCCAAATGGTGTAAAGCATTCTAAACTAATCAAACTCCACTTTTTAAAGAGAAACAATATGAAAAGTTTAATTCTAACAATTTGATTACACATCTAGGATAAAGAAAGTCTGAATTCAGGAATGAAGAGAGGGGGAAATCCTTTCCAACAAGGCATAGCATCAATTTTCATTATAAAGAAAACAAAAATTAGAAAACTATTAAATGGAATAAAGAAAAAGTAGGATTTCTAGCTTACATGAATTTTTGTGAGCTTTCCTTTGGCTTGATGGTACTCTTGTTTGCAACAAGAGTGGCCACCAATTCTTTTGAAGAGGAAATGGTCAAAAACTAATGAATTGTCAATAAATTCACTGTTTACGGCTCTAGGGAGGAGTAGAGTAACAGTGCATAAAACACTATTAACCATTTACAAAGGGGGAGGCTTCATTTATAGGAAAAAGTGAGCCTCTAACCAAGCAAACTGATTCTAGAATTTTCGAGATCAGTTTGGTTAATTTTTGACCGTTTTTAGGTCAGTTTAGCTTACTTTTTGGATCTACTTGAAGCAAGAGAGAGGAGAGATGAAAATATCTCATTATTTGTGATTTTAAAACTCAACCACGCATGTAAAATAGGTGCCTCCTTAATGAGGGGACTTTTCCCACACTGAGGTGTCAAAAATGCATCATTTCTTCTAAATATCTTTTCTTTTTTAACTAATAACCTTGTCTTTAGTCAATCTTCATCTTATGTGAGTATTTACTCATTTTTGGGAGAATTTCCTTTTATTCTTCAATTTATCTCCTCCCCTACATTTGGATTAATCTAATTCGTCCATAGGAACCTTATTTCAAAAATTTTAGAAAATCTGGACCCTTAGGCTAAGGTCCTTTTTACCTGATTTCAATTTATTCCAATTGCACTTAGGAAATTTCTTTTTGAATATCTATTTCAGGGGAAACCATTTTAGACACTAGGAGGATTCTTATATGCAAAAATATCTCAATTTTGAATTACCTCCCTCTAGGCCAAAATAGGGTAAAACAAGATATTTCTTTTATTTCAAAGAGGCGAATAATTATAAGATTAGAAGGGGAGGTTTTTACACCTACACACCTCAAAAGCCGGAGGGAGCAATCTTATATCCTACCCCACTTAAAAAACACGAGATGTTCTCATCTCGCAAACTTAGAGGAGAACTCTTCTCCTTATTAAGATCCAACTAATTCTGGGGTTCCTTATAGTCTAGTGAACCCAACATAATCCTGGGATAAAGATCCCTTATATAAAACTCATTTTCAGATAATAATTCACTTAGATCGTATCATTTAAATCCTTATCACAATAATGGTACATTAGATCGTATTTCCTATTTGAACAGTCCTTCATGGAAATTTTCAATTATACAGATTTTTAATTTGACATCCATTAACTTGATCCACTGGGTCAAGCGTTAACAGTAGCAATCTGCCAGCACAATCCACTAATCTCATAGTGATTTGCTGAAGTCGTTAACGTCATTCCAGCTATATGAACATCATCACAGGGACTCATCCCATTCATCCTCATTGAACACCATATTGGGGAATATGGGAATTTCCCAAAAGTTTGGGACACGTGGTCAAAAGTTTGGATCAACCATAACTTGAACACCACTAATCCAAAATGAGCGCTTTATAGCTCTTTAGATTCCTTTTTTCAAGCGCTTTCCAACGATAGGTCATATGATAGGGTTTTGAGAAACTTACAAACATGTTATCCATGTCCCCTTTTTTAAGTATTCAAAAATGGGAATTGGAAAATTCCCAAATTCACTAATATGGTGTTATTGTGGTTTTGCTTAGTTTATTACATTTCAACCAAAATTCAAGAATCTTCATTTTTTAATCAGAATCCAAATCAACTCATCAGTTCTCAGCCAGAATTTAATATCACATCAATCACACCCGAATTCATCATCTGGATAGTATTAATGCTAATAATTTCAAGTCTTAGATTTACTCGTATATACTGCCAGTAAAGAGCTACAGTTATACCCTCGGTATATATGGGTAGTCACGGTCCTTGTAACTATAAGGTAAATACTATCATGTCTAGGCCTCAAGCAAGTCAGGGATTCCATACAATTGTGGTACTTCTATTGAAGACCCAATTACCAATTTATGAATTTCAGTTTGAATATCAACTCGTATGAATTTTTTCACACAATTATAACCTTTTACTGCTTCTTCATAAGTTTTTGACATTTTTGGCTTCTCGGTTGATCCTCATTAGTCAATTCGCTCTGATAACAGGTGTGAGGTCCCTATTCCCACCGCGTAACAAATTCAGAGTTTCTAGCAACAGAAGTAGCACTTCTTGCGCGAGGCAGGGTCTCACACTCGGGGCCTCGCCCACGGATATCCGAACAAGAGACTAATCCATCAGTTCTTCCAAAATCGATCCCAGAAAAACTTCCCTTTCCCAGAAAGCACAGGCGATTCCTCCAAGATAACTTTTCTCTAACGTAGTCAAAGCCCTTAACTAACTGAACTGATCTGACCAAACTCGTAAGTCCCAAGTCAGATCAAGGAAAAGATTACACTTGGATCATAGAGACCAACGCTTTTTTCCTCATTGAGAGGCACAGCCGTTGATTTTTTTACGATAGAATAATTTTTGTCCGGGATTTACTTCATCTATCGTGCCATAACAGAATTGTGTCTCAATCTAAGGATCCCATCAGTCCAGCCTAACCCCATCATGTCCGTGGGTTAGCCAACCACCCAACCACTATAGTGATGGGATCCAATTAAGAATTTGGTTAGGTTTGTCCCCGGTACCAGGGAAAAGAGTTCCTAGGCCCCCCTAGCCGGATATGCATGCAAACTTAAAACTAGTCACACCACTTGCACACAAAATATGAAATTGCCTTTTTCTCAGCATCAGCTATCTTTAAAACAATCATTTAATGAAACCATTGTGTCATTGATCACAATCCTCAAAATCTCTGGTTGAATCCTTTTTTCCAATCATTCCTTCATCGGTGTACCTATGGCATCATCGGTGTACCTATGGCATCATTGGCAACTAGAACGCTCACCACCTGTTCACTCAGGGGCCTTTTCGATAGTTCCTAGCTCTAGTAACCGCCGGCAATATATTCACATATCAAATGGAATCTGTTTTGAAGATCAGCAAGATCAACCAACGGATCCATATAAAAGAGCCATGGACTCATCTATTGAGGACCAGCAAGGTCAACCAACTAGATCCATGCCCGAATTCAGCAAACAACTCCTACTCCTTGTTCCAGTATCTTCCTCGACGTACGTGTGGGTATCTTCGGCAACCCAGATCCCGAGCAGCGTATGGTCAGCACCCTCTAGGATCCTTCGCAGGTCACCTAGTGCTTCACTCATAGGCCACTTCCTTGGTCCCTCATCCACTATACCGGAAGCTCACTATTTAAATCAAACTGAGGCTGGTCAAGACCTTGGTCAACCTTGCTATGCGAGACATCCTCCGTTGACTCTCCGTCCCAGCACTTGCAACTTTAACAGATAGGTCTCTACGACCTCATTCTCACAAGACGGTCAAAATGCTTCCCTAACATTCTTGACATAAAACAATCATTTAAAAATAGATTTCACATACAAATACAATTCCAACAATATTTCCATTTTTTCTCATCACTCCACATCCTTTCACATTAGTCCCCATCTTTTCTCATCTTCCTATAAATTTTTTTTTCATCGATCCCTATCACATCATATCATTCCCACATCAAATCACATCCAATCACATCATTCACACAACAATCCACATCATCCATACATCCATCCACATCATCCACACCAATCCACATCATCCATACATCCATCCATATCAATCCACATTATCCACATATCCATCCACATCTTCCATACATCCATCCACATCAATCCACACGTCAGTCCACATTACCCACACATCAATCCACATCATCCATACATCCATTCACGTCAATCCACATTACCCACACATCAATCCACATCATCCATACATCCATTCACGTCAATCCACATTACCCACACATCAATCCATATCATCCATACATCCATCCACATCAATCCACATTATCCACTCATCCATCCACATCAATCCACACGTCAATCCACATTACCCACACATCAATCCACACTCATTTCATAAGTATTCCCATTCTCATCTAATCACATCTTTTTCTAACTCATCACTTAATTCCTCATTTATCCTCATCAAATCACATCTACTTGCATCTACCCATACAACTCATCACTTCACATACATTAACATCTATCCACTTTACATTGCATCTTATCACATCCATTTCACATCACATCTCATTCATTCACATCCCGATTCACATGCTAGCACTTTCTATCATGTCCCTTATCGTTCATTCACATCTCGATTCACATGTTATCACATTCATTCACGTCCCTTATCGTTCATTCACATCCCGATTCACATGTTATCACATTCATTCACATCCTATATCATTCATTTACATCCTATTTCACATGACATCACATCTCATCTATTCATTCACATTTATCTGATTCACATCACATATCATCACATCTATTTACTTTTCATTCTCTCATCACATATCATCACATCTATTTACTTTTCATTCTCGCATCACATATCATCACATCTATTTACTTTTCATTCTCTCATCACATCTGTTTACTTTTCATTCTCTCATCACTTATATTCTCATCACATCCATCCATCCATTCTTTCCCATCTATGTTATTCGCATTACATCTATTCACCTCACATTCTTGTCACTCCTATTCTCATCGCATCCATCCATTCTTTCCCATCTATGTTATTTGCATTACATCTATTCACCTCACATTCTTGTCACTCCTATTCTCATCGCATCCATCCATCCATTCATTCCCATCTATCTGATTCGCAACACATATCATCACATATATTTACCTCTCATTCGCATCACATCCATCCATCCATTCTTTCCCATCTATATAATTCGCATCCCATCTCATCACATCTATTTACCTCTCATTGTCATCACATCCATCCTCTATTCGTTCTCATCTATCTGATCCATATCACATCTTATCACATCTAGAAATAACACTTTTATAAAAATCCGTTTACGCATCTATTTATGCATATATTCAATTTTAAGGAGAATAACACTTTCAAAATAAAATCTTTTATGCATCCTTCTATGCATAAATTTAATTTTAATGAGAATAACTCTTTTGAAATAAAAAAAAATCTTTATGCATCTTTCTATGCATAAAATCAAAATTGATGAGAATAACTCTTTTGAAATTAAAAAAAAATATGCATCTTTCTATGCATGAAATCAAAATTGATGAGAATAACTCTTTTGAAATAAAAATAAATTTCTTTATGCATCTTTCTATGCATAAAATCAAAATTTGATGAGAATAACTCTTTTGAAATAAAAATAAATTTCTTTATGCATCTTTCTATGCATAACATCAAAATTTGATGAAAGTAACGCTTTTATATTTAAAAAAATCTTTTATGCATCTATTTATGCATAAATTAAATTTTAATGAAAGTAACACTTTTATCGAAAAAAAATTCTTTTATGCATCTATTTATGCATAAAAATCAATTTTGATGAAAGTAACACTTTTATAATCAAAATATTCCCAATATGCATCTTTCTGTGCATAGAAATTAATTCTAATGAAAATAACACTTTTATTATAAAAATATTTCTAATATGCATTTTTCTATGCATAGAACAAAAATAACAGTTTTATAATACACAAGCGGTGGGGATTACTCTTTTTGAATAATAAAAGATAAAACTTATTTCATAAAATTTAAGAAAATGTAAGAAAGCGCATTATGGGCCCAAGGCCATGGACAACTAGTAAGTAGGTGTGAACTCTTGGGTGGAGTATAAATACCAATGTAAATGGGATTATGGCTCATTCATGATAATGTCATTTGTTCCAAGAATCAATGGTGAGCTTCTCCCGTGAGATGCTAAGTGGTGACTCCTTCATGAGCCACTCCCTTGGTGAGGGACTAACCCACCCCTGTTACTTTCTTTCATTGGTATCAGAGCATGGCTTTTGATCCATGATTTTTAATTTTCTTTTCTTCTTCTCATTTCGTGAAATTTCTACTTCATTTGATTCATGGGGGAAGGGGATATGGCTAAGGTAGAGTTTGTGGTTCAAATCTGAGCACATGGACCTAATTTTTTTTGAATGAGTGGACCAAATTGGGAAAAATTCACTAATCTTGATTAGCAGTTGTTAATCAAAAACGTTTTTCTGTTTGGGAGCTTTCTTGCGAACCCTAGCCATGGAATCTCAACATGAGCAAAGGGCATTGAGTCTCTCATGTATCTAGCAATGTTTTATGAAGTATTTCACCTATTTTCCATGAGCAATGGGGCTCCCAATGTGGCTGAAAATCACTACCAAAGCTGCCCACGTTTTTTCACCAAAGTGACCCTAATCTTCACCTCCTTCAACAAATTCAAGCATTAAGGCTTCCCGGGTGACATTGGTGAGTTGCTCCATCACTTCCTTACAATTTTGAAGCATTCTTTCAAGCTATGGAGTGAATTAGGGTTTTATTACACATAAAACCCTCATTTTCAGAAATTGGACTTTAATCATGGCCATTCATGCTCTTCTTTATGCATTATGAATGCTTGAATGCTACACATAGCCATTCAATGCTATGCCTTGCATATTGGCATAAGTGAGCATAGCTTTGGGCACATTTGGGGGATTGAATAAAATGTTTTGGGTTGGAAGCCTGCTTTTTGGTGACACCGTTTTCCATTGCCGGTTGCACGTTTTTGGTCATAACTCTCTCATACGAACTCCGTTTTTGGAGTTCTAGTACTCAAAACGACCGGCTCGTCGTTCTCTTCGAGACGAGCTATAGGTCTTGAGGTGCAGGATTCAGCAAGTGCTCTCTGTTTTCACTTTTGTACTAGATTTTCTAGTCCCGAGCGGGAACTCGTGCCCAGAACGCGACCCGAGATCACCGCTCCGTGACACTTGGATGTTGTTGATGTATGTGGAAATGTATTGACATTGCCATGAGTGGATGTGATGAAGGAAGCACTATGAACCATGTATTATGATATGAATGAGCATGAGTCATGCTATAAATCAATTGTAAGTCAACTCTACTCATTCATTTGAGCTTGTAACCACATTCCACTCACGATTGTACCCCACTTTATTCCTAGAATCTAGAATGAAGTAAGGGTACCTTGGCATTTGGAGGAGAGGCCAAGGGGAGAATGTCTTGAATCTTCCTTGCCGTTAGTGCCGGGTAACGCGGTAAGGAAGAGGATTAGGTACTTGGTGGTAAAGAAATGGCCTCAACCTTTACCTTGGGGATGTAAACTTGGTGAAGGGGTGAGAAGTGCTTGGCCGGGAGATCGGCAAGCATCGATGCGCTTCATCGACCACTTCATTCGACTTGAGCAAACAAGCAAATCCTCTACATCGACTTCTTATGCAAAAGGACAAAATTGATGCCATAAGGTCACATGCTCAGATGGAAAAATGATTGAGGATTGATTTGCTTACAGTGGTCAAATGCATAAGGATTTTAATACTTGATTGAGATGCTTTGATTTGATTGAGATTTGGTGCAAAAAGAGGGGAGACTATGGCAAAATTTTTACAAAATTTGCCTACTTGCAGCCAAGACAAATCCTTGAATTTCTAGGGGCTTTCAAAAGCTTTTCAAATCTATCCTGAAAGCCCTTTAATCTACCCGAAAACCTCTTTCAAACAAGCTAAAGATCACTCAAATCGGAGTAGTATTGAGCAGTCAAAGTCAAGAGTTGACTTTCAGATAGAATAGTTGATTGGGCAAAGGCTGTTGACTTTTTCAAATCTGTTTTTGGGGATCCTTACTCGTCTCGTCAAGAGCTTCGCATCGATATAAAGATCACCCAAATCGGATAAGAATTGAGCGGTTAACATCAAGAGTTGACTTTCAGTCGGTACAGTTGATTGGTCAAAGGCTGTTGACTTTTTCAGATCTATTTTTGGGGATTCTTATTCGTCTCGTCGAGAGCTTCGCGTCGATATAAAGATCACCCAAACCGGATACCGTTTGAATAGAGAAAAAAAAATCAAGTAAGTGGTCTTTGCAAGGAGGGATCAATTGCGCGCATGGAAATGACTAGAGGAGGTCAAAACAAGGGAGCCCGGAATGAAAATGATAAAAGACAACCGGAAGCAATGATGGCAACGAGTTCATCAACGAGGAATGAAGAAAGTTCAACCATAAAAGCACCATCTCCAGATGAATCTCAGCCAGTGGAAATGCCTCAATCTTTGGGAACTACTCCGCTAACAGTGGACATGATGTTAATGGCTATGGAGAGTATGTTTCAAAGGATTGAAAATAACCAAACAAATCGGCAACAACAATTTGGTGAGCACCTCATGGAATGGTTCGACAAGCGACACCACTACCTGGATGACGTGATGCAAAGAGGGTTAAAAGACTTGGAGAAAGCCATTAGTGAATTGGCTCCTCTCAAGCTCAACCAAGAAGCCGATATGAATGCAATGGATGGTGTACATTATGATGCCAAACATGATGGAAAGCCTTCTATGCCAGTAGAGAACAAAGTAAGACAAATGATGCCACCTCAAATGATGCCACATTCTTCTTATATGGACAAGGGCAAGAGACCTATGGGTGATGCTTCTTATGAGAGATCCAATGCCAGTACTCCAAGAACTTCATCCTTTATGCAAGATGCAAGAAGAGGGTATGAACATAAGGGATTTAAAGATGCAGGTGATTGGCAATTGGAAAATGAGCAAATGCATAGACACTTGGGTGAAGGAAGAGGATTTGATGATCCAAGAGCACGGCAGAGGGGTTCAAGAATGCATGGTGATTTTGACAATGCTGTGAAGGACAAAATCATATTTAATAAGTTCAAAGGAGAATCAAATTCTATCGAAGACTTTGAAGAGTGGGCAAACAAGATGGATCTCTACTTCGAAATCAGCCCAAGGAGCGAGATTGCCAAAGTCTACTTCGCCTCACTTCATCTTGAAGGTTTTGCTCACACTTGGTGGAGGAGGAAGCAATCTCATGGTTATGTCATCACTACTTGGGAAGAATTCAAGAATGACATGGCAGAAGAGTTTACTTCTCGCATGCAAAGGGACAATCACATTGTGGAATGGGACAAGCTAGAGCAAATCACTACCGTGAAGGAATATTCTCACAAGTTTCTAAAGCTTCTATTATACTTGGACGACTTTGATGAGCATTATCTTGTTGTCAACTATATAAGGGGCTTGAAAGCTCCTATTGGTGGTGATGTCAAGTCTCATGAACCTGCCACTTTGAAGAAGGCAATGATGCTTGCAGAAATTCATGAAGAGAAGTACTTGACAAAGTGGGCTAGACAAAGTGGGCTAGCAAAGGGAATATCAAAGGGGAAGTGATCACAAGGACTGAAATGGGTTCTCATGCAAACACAAGACCTAATCTTCCAAGATTTCCTACCGTGTATGGTAGAGGGTCTAATAGACTTCCATTTAAACCACCATTTATGTCCAACAAAGCTACATACAATGAGTCCAAGCCAGCAAATGGGGGTTCAAAAAGCAAGGTTATCAAGGAGGACCGTTTGCATGAAATGAGGCTCAAAGGTCTATGTTTCAAATGGAGGACCGTTTGCATGAAATGAGGCTCAAAGGTCTATGTTTCAAATGTGGAGAAAAATGGAACAAGGATCACTTCAAAGTATGCAAATCCAAGGATATTTCCATAAGCTACATTATCACTGAGGACAATGCTAATCATGAGGAGGAGGAATTCCTTGAATGCAATGATGCCTTAGGATGGGGAGATCCTCATGAGGGTGGAGGTTCTCATGATGATGGTTTTGATGAAGAAAATCCCGAGTTTCCTTTTGATCCGGGTGGAAAACTAAAGTTTGCTCATGACAAAATGGATGATGGGATGCCTCTATGCGTGTGGGATGAAAACAATAGTGCACATACTACCTTGTGTACAATCTCTCATGATGCTTATGCGGGAAGTAAGGGTGCCAACACATTGAGATTGAAGATCAAGGTGAATGGAAGAACAACATATGCACTCATTGATACTGGAAGCACGCATAGTTTTGTCAATAAAAGGTCTTTGAACACTGTCAAAATGCAACCAACTTCTTTACCAAACAAGCACATGGTGCAAGTGGCCAATGGTGATTCAATGGGTTGCAATATGAAGTGTCAAAGTACAGAATTGGAGTTGTCCAAGAACTACTCTTGCAAAGTTGATCTTTTGGTGATTGAGTTGGGACCAATTGACATAGTACTTGGATGTGATTGGCTGTCCACTTTGAACTCTTTTACCATGAACTTACAGAAAAGTTTCATGAGTTTTGTGCATCATGGAGGGGTTATTACATTGAATGGAATGCAAGGGTCCAAGCTCTTCATGATCAATGCTACTCAAATGAAGAAAGAGTTCAAGAAAGAGGGCTATGTTTATGTACTACAGCTTTGCAAAGAGGAAGATAATAGCAAAAAGGATTGCATCGAAAATGTGGACATGGTTAAGCTACTCAAGGATTATGAAGATGTGTTTACCATGCCAAAATCAATGCCGCCAAAGAGGAGTGTTGATCACGCTATTGATTTGGAACCAAATGCCAAACCAAGCAACAAGCCTCCCTATCGTTTGTCAAAGGTTGAAAAGGAAGAGGTGGCAAAGCAAGTCAAAGAACTCATTGACATGGGATGGGTTGAACCAAGTCAATCTCCTTTTGCTTCTCCGGTCCTACTTGTGAAGAAAAAGGATGGTACTTTCTGCATGTGCATTGATTACCGTGATTTGAATAAGATCACCATCAAAAATCGATTTCCAATACCAAGGGTGGATGATCTTTTGGATGAGTTGAAGGGTGCCACATGCTTTTCAAAGATTGATTTGCGTTCCGGATACCATCAAATAAGGATGAAAAGTGGTGATGAGTTCAAAACAGCATTTCGTACGGAAAGGGGTCTTTACCAATTCATGGTTATGCCGTTTGGATTATGCAATGCACCGGCAACTTTTCAAGCATTGATGAACAAAGTGCTTCAACCTTTCCTCTACAAGTTTGTATTGGTCTTTTTCGACGACATACTTATCTATAGCAAAGATGAGGAAGTGCATTTGAAGCACGTGAAAGAGGTTTTGGAGGTCTTGAGGCAAAACAAGTTGTATGTTAAGGAGACAAAATGTACCTTCATGGAACATGAGGTGGAATATTTGGGTCACATTGTGAGCAAGGATGGCATTTGTGTGGATCCAAAGAAAGTGGAATGTATTAGGAATTGGCCGGTTCCTTCAAACACTACTCAATTGAGGGGATTTTTGGGGTTATCTTCATTCTATAGGCGCTTTATTGCCCACTATGCAGAAATTGCAGCCCCAATGACGGACAAATTGAAGAAGGAAACCTTCTTTTGGGATGCCATTGCCAACAAAAGCTTTGAAGATATGAAGAAGATGCTCACATCAGCACCTATTTTGGTATGTCCAGACTTCACCAAACCTTTCACAATAAGGGCGGATGCAAGTGGAAGAGGGATTGGTGCCGTACTTTACCAAGACCATGGAGTCATTGCTTATGAAAGTAGAAAGTTGAATGACAAAGAAAGAGAACTCCATGTGTATGAGCAAGAGATGATTGCTATACTCCATGCCATCAAGAAATGGCACCATTACTTATATGGGAGTCATTTTTATGTGAGGAGTGATCATAGGGTGCTGAAGTATTTCCTCACACAACCCAATTTGTCTCCTAAGCAAAGAAGGTGGGTAGCAACACTACAAAACTATGATTTTGAAATCACATACACAAAGGGCAAAGAAAATGTGGTTGCCGATTCCTTGTCTCGTATGTGGGCCTGCTCATTGTATGCTATTTCTGAGGTGCATAAAGATTGGATCATGGAGATACAAGAAGAGTACTTGTTTGATGAAGAAACCTCACAAATAGTGCAGAAATTACAGCAAGGTGTATGTGAAGAGTTACCCCATTATGAGCTGAAAAATGGTCTCCTCTACTACAAAGGAAAAGTCTACTTGGTTCCTACTTCATCATTTATCAAGAAGATCATGGAAGAGATGCATTGTACTCCTATGGCTGGTCATTTGGGTGTCTACAAAACCTTTGATGCAATAAGGAAAAGTTTCTTTTGGAAGGGGATGTGGAAGAGCATTCATGCTTATGTAAGTGGGTGCCGGTCATGTCAATTGAACAAGGATCCTACACATAAACCGGGAGGTTTGCTTCAGCCATTGCCCATTCCCTAAGGAAAATGGAGTCATATATCAATGGATTTCATTACTAACCTTCCGCGCACAAAGAAAGGGTGGGACAGCTTCTATGTTGTGGTGGATAGATTGACCAAAGTGGCCCATTTCATTCCTTCCAAGGTCACATATTCAGCCCAAAATGTTGCCAAGCAATTTGTTGATGGGGTTTTCAAGTTGCATGGTATGCCATCACAAATTGTGAGTGATCGTGATGTCAAATTCATGAGCACTTTTTGGAGAACATTGTTTGAATATATGGGAATCAAGCTTACTCCAAGCACCGCCTATCATCCCGAAACCGATGGTCAAACAGAAAGAGTAAACAAATGGGTGGAAACATATCTACGCCACTATTGTCATGATACTCAAAGCACATGGGATGATTGGTTACCTTTGGCTGAGTTTGCTTACAACTCAACATATCATGTGAGCATTGGCATGTCACCCTTTGAGGCTTTATATGGTTACAAGGTCAATTTGCCTATGTTGGTGGGTACATATGAGACTTCTAACCATAATGCCAAGGAGGAAGCTGAAAGGATGCAAGCTTTGTTGCAACAATGCAAAAGTAATTTGAAGGTTGCAGAAGAGAAAATGAGACAATATGCCAATGTTCATCGAAGACCATTGGAATTCAAAGTGGGAGATTGGGTTCTTTTGAGAATACCAAAGTCAAGATATGGGTCTTTGAAGGGAAGCACCAACACCAAGCTAGCTCATCACTATTATGGTCCTTATCAAGTGATACGAAGAGTTGGGGAGGTTGCATATCAACTCTTACTTCCATCTACAACAAAGATTCATGATGTGTTTCATGTCTCTCACTTGAAAGGATATGTGGGTATGATGGATCAAATGGTTGATGAGTTACCTCCAATGAATGAACAGGGAATGATTGAATACATTCCAGAAGCTATCTTGGGTACAAGGAAAAAGGTACTTCGCACTCGTACCTTGGTGGAGTATCTTGTTCAATGGAAAGGTTTACCTAAGGAAGAAGCTTCATGGCAACCTATTTCAGCATTGGAGGGATATGAAGCATGGATAGAGCAATATGGGTTGGTGTAAATTCAGCCACATGGAACATTCTTCTCCGAATTTGGGGTATTCATTTGAGGTGTCGAGGACGAAACCATTGGGGAAGGGATGGTTTGTAAGAAAGCGCATTATGGGCCCAAGGCCATGGACAACTAGTAAGTAGGTGTGAACTCTTGGGTGGAGTATAAATACCAATGTAAATGGGATTATGGCTCATTCATGATAATGTCATTTGTTCCAAGAATCAATGGTGAGCTTCTCCCGTGAGATGCTAAGTGGTGACTCCTTCATGAGCCACTCCCTTGGTGAGAGACTAACCCACCCCTGTTACTTTCTTTCAGAAAATTTTGCCATAACCTCCTTTGTATGGCTGACCATTTTTCAATTTTTTTCATTCTCAAGTTACTTAGAAATTATCCCAAATGGTTTAAAGCATTCTAAACTAATCAAATTCCACTTTTTGAAGAGAAACAATAAGAAAAGTTCAATTCTAACAATTTCATTACACATCTAGGATAAAGAAAGGCTGAATTCAAGAATGAAGAGAGGGGGAAAGCCTTTCCACAACAAGGCATAGCACCATTTTTCATTTTAAAGAAAATAAAAATTAGAAGACCATTAAATGAAATAAAGAAAAAGTAGGATTTCTAGCTTACATGAATTTTTGTGAGCTTTCCTTTGGCTTGATGGTTTGAGGGATCTACTCTTGTTTGCAACAAGAGTGGCCACCAAGGAAATGGTCAAAAACTAATGAATTATCAATAAATTCACTGTTTTTGGCTCTCGGGAGGAGTAGAGTAACAATGCATAAAACACTACTAACCATTTACAAAGGGGGAGGCTTCATTTATAGGAAAAAGTGAGCCTCTAACCAAGCAAACTGATTCTAGAATTTTCCAGATCAGTTTGCTCAATTTTTGACCATTTTTAGGTCAGTTTAGTTTACTCTTTGGATCTAGTTGAAGCAGGAGAGAGGAGAGATGAAACTATCTCATTATTTGTGAGTTTAAAACTCAACCACACATGTGAAATAGGTGCCTCCTTCATGAGGGGAATTCCCCCACACTGAGGTGTCAAAAATGCATCATTTCTTCTTAATATCTCTTCTTTTTTAACTAATAACCTTGTTCTTAGTCAACTCTTCATCTTATGAGAATAAATTAATTCTAATGAGAATAACTCTTTTGAAATAAAAATAAAGTTCTTTATGCATCTTTCTATTCATAAAATCAAAATTGATGAGAATAATTCTTTTGAAATAAAAATAAATTTCTTTATGCATCTTTCTATGCATAAAATCAAAATTGATGAGAATAACTCTTTTGAAATAAAAATAAATTTCTTAATGCATCTTTCTATGCATAAAATCAAAATTTGATGAAAGTAACGCTTTTATTAAAAAAATCTTTTATGCATCTATTTATGCATAAATTGAACTTTAATGCAAGTAACACTTTTAAAGAAAAAAATTCTTTTATGCATCTATTTATGCATAAAAATTAATTTTGATGAAAGTAACACTTTTATAATCAAATATTCCCAATATGCATCTTTCCATGCATAGAAATTAATTCTAATGAAAATAACACTTTTATTATAAAAATATTTTATCACGTGGAAATACATGCTTTGTTTGTTTTCCAAATTGGCATGCTTCACATATTTTCTACATACCTTCAACTTTAAACTTCGTGGAAATGCATGCTTGGTTTGCTTTTCGAATTGGCATGCTTCACATATTTTCTGCATACCTTCAACTTTAAACTTTGGCAGCCCTATCACAATTCCTTTAGTCTGCATAGACTTCATTCTCTGCACATTCACATGTCCAATTCTTTTATGCCAAATGTCTGTGTCTGCAACAATTCTTGAACCATTTGCAAACATCTCGTAGCACTCACTTCAGGCATGTTTACATTCAATGTAAACATTCTGCTCACTCTGTTGCGTTTTTGCAACCAGCCTGCACTTGTCTTTAAGGTCTTCAACATAACAACCATGAGGGTTAAACCGAACATGCAAACCATGCTCAATCATCTAGCCAACTGAAACCAAATTCTTTGTTATGTTCGGAACATGAAGTACATCTGCAAGGTGGGCAATTGGATGAGTAGTGTCATCCCTTGTTTCCACAAAACCTGGTCTTTCAAGGTTTTTCATCTCCTTGAACCACTCCCCACATGACTTGTCATGTGGTTCGAAGCACCTGAATCAACGTACCATACATCATCTTTATGTGCTGCTTCAACATTTTCAAACATGGCATTAACGACATGCTGCATAACAAACAACCTTTCATTATCCTCATTGTTTCTTCTCGAGGATGCATAGTTATTTTGCTGCAACTTCCCATTTTGCATGTCAGCCTGCTTCTTATGATAATCTGCCTACACATGTCCAGGCTTACCACAATATAAAAGCATCCACGTGTATCATTATACTGCCTTTGCCAATTTCCACAACCTCTTTGACTCCCCCTATCTCTGAATTGGCCTCTTCCACCTGCATGTTGTTGTTGTTGTGAATTATGGGACTGTTGTTGTTTGTTGCTACTGGCCATAATTCTGATTACCTGTTCGGCCATCTCCTTGGCCACGTCCACGGCCTCCTCTACCTTGTCCTCTTCTTGAACTTGTGTAGAAGGCCTGTTGCTCTGAACTGTTTTTTTTTGTGAAGACTGTTGGTCTTCACCTAAGCTCTTCTCTTCTATAATCAACATAGACACCAAATTTATGAAATTGGGAATGTTTTTCGGAGTCTGAATAGACGCAACATAGACACCAAATCTATGAAATTGGGAATGTTTTCCCGAGGTCTGAATAGACGTCTTAAATGCCTTGTATTGTGGCCCAAGACCACGTAGACAGACTTCCACCTTATCATCATCATCTACTGAAACAAGAATAGATGCAAGGGATTCCACAATACCCTTGATCTTCAATGCATAGTAACATACTCTTTTTCTCCACAGTATGAAGTTCATTCTTCAACTGTATCTTTCATGCCTTGGTATTCATTTCATAGAGTTTTACCAAGGTGTCCCACGCCTCCTTGGGGGACTTGGCATCCTGTATGTGCCCAATTATGGTGATAGAGAGCCAATACATAACTTTTCTGGCTCCTTGGTTCCAATCCTTGAACTCTTTCACATTTGGAGTAGTCGAATTAATCTTCAGTATCTCCCCAGTGCGTCTTCATGCTCACCTTCTATGTAGTCCCAATAACCCTTTCCCATAAGGAAATTTGTCAACCTGAACCTCCAAGCATGGAAGTTGTTCTTATCAAGCTTCTCAGCAACAATCTAGTTTATGCCATCATTTGACATCATGCAAGACACACAAATTTATCAGAAACAACACTCTTGTTTGTCTTGCACAAACTGCTGTATTTTCTACAGCGGTACTGTACTACACTCAAATGTCACAACAACCAGTGACCTCAATGTGCATACATACACCCAATGATGGCAACTATTTTACCTCCTTCCAGCACACACAATGTTTGCACAATCAATCTATCTTCCTGCAGTTCTTAAAATAGAGTTCTGCACAGAATCGATGACTTACCTGCAGTGCTCGAAATCGCCTGCTTTCCAAAAAACAGAGGTCCTAATGCACCCGAAACGTGTTTTTTGGCCCTTAAAATTTGTGTCCGCCGATAGGACACAATAGTTGCCCTATAGCTTTCCTCCCGCGAAGAAAGCTCCTCAATCAGAGATCGCTTGTGCCGGTGCCTCCCATAGAGCTCCCGCCGTTGAGACAAGGGTGTAGTCACCAACACAAATAAGGAAGAGAATGAAGCTCTTACCCTCGTACCGCTTCTTGTGCTGCTCTTACTTGCAGCTCAGCCCTTAGCATGAACCAAGCTTTGATGCCATGAAAAGATGCAGGGGAGAAGAGAGCTTGAGCTCTTACAAGCACACACACACTCACAAAACCCTAAAAGAGAACACACAAGGTGAGAGGCTGAAAATCTTCTTCTTCTTCACCCAACACTCAACACACCATATACAAAGATAAGAGTACACACTATGAAAAGGTACTCAACTACATACATACTAGGGTTCTCTATAGTGTGAACCCAACTAAATGAGCTGGCGCTATAACTATGCCAGTCTCTAGAATGGTTGTCACACAGCCTGTCATCCCACTGGCCGCATATCACCCATGATCTCACCAACCATGCCAGTGGTGTACGTGTGGGGCCTATCCCCCAGGCGGGTCATCAGTTTCCATCGCCTTACTGTAGATGAGCTCGATATCTCAATAGTATTGGGTTGTGCAAGCCCAAGAGGAATCGATCCATTAAGTGCTTGTCACTCACTTTTTCCCTCTGTTTGCAACACAAATCAAGGTACTTAATGCCTGCAATGTAGTAGAAACACAAATCAAGGTACTTAATGTGTGCAATGTAGGAACACAAATCAAGGTACTTAATGTGTGCAATGTAGTAGCATAAGGTTTCCTCTGGTTTTTGTGCCAATTGGAACAATTGGATGATGGGGCTCCATTTGGGCCCATAGGGTGCAAAGCCAAGATTGAAGGCCTCTCTCACTACTTTAAAAGAGCTTTTGTGCCGAGGGTCCAAGGATGGAACCATTTCATTGCCATAGGGTGCAAAGCCAAGATTGAAGGCCTCTCTCACTACTTTAAAAGAGCTTCTGTGCCGAGGGTCCAAGGATGGAACCATTTCATTGCCATGCCTTCTAGGGTGAGTCTAAGGAGATAGACTTTGGTTGCATCGTTCAAAACTTTTCAAATAACTGACAAATTTGGTTAAAGACCTCTGTGTGGAATATGGGGTCTCAATTTTGTTGAATTTTAGCAGAAGTTTGATTTTTTTGCCCACATGGCTTGTGTATGTGAGGTTTGTGGGTGTAATTGTTGGGACACTTCCCTTCCTAGATCTTGTGCTAAGCTTGGAATGTGGAGTTGTGGTTCAAGGGGAGGTGGTGCAAGGGTGGGGGGTGGGAATAGATTTGTGGATAGAGAAGAAGGTACTTGAGTTTGCTCAGGGTGTCTATCCACGTTGGGGTGCATGTATGGAGGGTCCCCACTAGATGAGACCACATGTGAATGTGTTATGGTGATCATGGTGATCATGGTGTTCAATGGAATGGAGGCGCTAGGGACATACAACCATGACCAAAAGGTGTCCATGGTATGCGGGGAATCTTAGAAAAGCTTCAACAATGCACGTGTGGACCCGAAATGAGAGTTTTGGCTCTCGCGTCTCTGAATCCACCCTTAAGGTTAAAAATGGTCTTTTGAGAGGTTTTATGCGTGTAAAAATGAGCCGTGAGTTGCGGAGGTAGACCATAAGCACCACTAAAGATTTGGAAATTTTGAAAATATTAAATTTTTGTGCTTTTTGCGGGAGGTATGGCTATACGCTTTAGGTTGGTACTACCGTACGCTTAGGAACGTACGGCTATGGCAAAAATGTTTTGAAAAAAATCTTTTTTCGAGATGGTACGTCCATACAATTTAGGTTGGTACGGTCGTACGCTTAGGAAGGTACGACCATGCCAATTTTCTCCCTTAAAAAAGGGGAAAATTTTGGACTGCATGTCCATACGCTTAGGTTGGTACCACCATACGCTTTAGGTTGGCACCACCGTATGCTTAGGAAGGTACGACTGTGATAAATTTTTTAAATTAAAAAAAATACGGACGGTATGTCTGTACATTTTAGAATGGAAGGATTAGCCAATCTGTATAATTTTGCTAATTATAGGCTACGTGACGCGAATTGAGGTCACCTAGCGCTTCACTCATAGGCCGCTTCCTTAGTCCCTCATCCACCGTACCGGAAGCTTAAATCAAACCGAGGCTGGTCAAGACCTCGGCCGACCTTGCTACGCGAGATGTCCTGTATTGACTCTCCGCCGCCATTAGCAGTTGCAACTTTATCAGTTAGGTCTCCACGACCTTAATCACAAGACGGCATTACTTATTCCACATTCCATTCATATGTGTACTCATTCTTATCCAATCATATCATTTTTCATCTCATCACATCAGATTCATTCCCATCACATATCATTTATTCACATCCCAATTCACATGCCATCACATCTCATCCATTCACTCATATAGACGTCTCATCATTTCACATACACATTCGCATTCATTATTCCACATACACATCCACATTCGTACTTCCACATCCATACATCCACTTCCACATCCGCATTCATACATACATATCCATATCCACATCCATACATCCACTTTCACATGCATACATCCACATCCACATCCACATCCACATCCATACATCCATTTTCACATTCACATCCACATCCATACATCCATTTCCACATCCACATTCATACATCCCCATCCACATTTACATCCACATTCATACATCCACATCCACATCCACATTCATACATCCACACATCCACATTTACATTCATACATCCACATCTACATTCCTGTGAAGGATCCTAGAGGGTACTGACCATACGGTGCTCGGGCTCTGGGTCGCCAAAGATACCCACACGTGCATCATGGAAGATATTGGAACAAGGAGTATAGTTGTTTTCTAAAACCGGGCATGGATCTGGTTGATTGACCTTGCTGGTCCTCAAACGGATGAGTCCATGGCTCTTTTATATGGATCTGTTGGTTGATCTTGCTAATCTTCAACGGAGATTCCATCTTGATTTTTATAAGTGATTATATTGCCGGGTACTATGGATAAGGAACTATTGAAAAGGCCCCTGAGTGGACAGGTGGTGAGCGTTCTGGTTGCCAATGATGCCATAGATACTCCAATGAAGGAATGACTGGAAATAAGGATTCAACCAGAGATTTTGAGGATTGTGATCAGTGACACAATGGTTTCATTAAAGGATTGTTTTAAAGATAGCTGATGCTGAGAAAAAAAGGCAATTTCATATTGGGTGTGTAAGTGGTGTGACTAGTTTTATGTTTGCATGAACATCCGGCTAGGGGGCCTAGGAACTCTTTTCCTTGGTACTCGGAAAAAAACCTAACCAAATTCCTAATTGGATCCCATCACTACAAGTGGTTGGGCGGTTGGCTAACCCATGCGGCTGGATGGAGGCTAGACTGATGGATCCGTAAATCGAGACTCAATTTTTGTTTAGTTCGATAGATGAAGTAAATCTCGGACAAAAATTCTTTTATTTTAACCCAAAAGTGTTATTCTCATCAATTTTGATTGTATGCATAGAAAAACGCATAAAGAAATCTATTTTAAGTTCAAAAGAGTTATTTTCATGAATTTTGATTTTTTGCATGAGAAGATGCATAAAAGATTGAATTTTAATTCAAAAGTGTCATTCTCATTTAAAATGAATTTATGCATAGGAAGATGCATAAAAGATTGATTTTTATTTCGAAAGTGTTATTCTCCTTAAAATGGAATTTATGCATAAATAGATGCGTGAAGAAATCTTATATCAAAAATAAAAATTCTCTTGTATTCTATAAATAGATATGAGGATGTGAAATGAATCAGATAGATGAAAATGAACGAAGAATGGATGGAGATGTATGTATGTGAGAATGGATGTAGATATATGTATGTGAAAGAATGGATGTAGATGTATGTATGTGAAGGATGTATGTGACAGGAAAGATGTATGTGTATGTGATAAGTATGGATGTGGATGTAGAAATGTATGTATGGATGTAGATGTGGATGTGGATGTATGGATGATGTGGATGTATGGATGTGGATGTGGATGTGGATGTATGAATGTGGATGTATGGATGTAGATGTGGATGTGGATGTATGGATGTGGATGTGGATGTGGATGTGGATGTGGATGTATGAATGTGGATGTATGGATGTGGATGTGGATGTGGATGTGGATGTATGAATGTGGATGTGGAAATGGATGTATGGATGTAGATGTGAATGTGGATGTATGGATGTGGATGTGTGGATGTGGATGTATGAATGTGGATGTGAAAATGGATGTATGGGTGTGGATGTGAATGTGGATGTGGAAATGGATGTATGGATGTGGATGTGGATGTATAAATGTAGATGTGAAAATTGATGTATGGATGTGGATGTATGGATGTATGTATGTGGATGTGGATGTATGAATGAGGATGTGAAAATGGATGTATGGATGTAGATGTGGATGTGGATGTATGAATGTAGATGTAAAAATGGATGCATGGATGTGGATGTGGATGTGGATGTGGATGTAGATGTGGATGTGGATGTGGATGTATGATTGTGGATATGGAAATGGATGTATGGATGTGGAAATGGATGTATGGATGTGGATGTGGGTGTGGATGTATGAATGTAGATGTGAAAATGGATGTATGGATGTATGTATGTGGATGTGGATGTATGAATGAGGATGTGAAAATGGATGTATGGATGTGAAAATAGATGTGGATGTGGATGTATGGATGTGGATATGAAAATGGATGTATGGATGTAGATATGGATGTAGATGTGAATGTGGATGTGGATGTATGAATGTGAATGTGGATGTGGATGTATGAATGTGGATGTGAAAATGGATGTATGGATGTGGATGTACGAATGTGGATGTGTATGTGTAATAATGAATGCGAATATGTATGTGAATGGATATGACATCGATATGTACGAATGTGGATGTGTATGTGGAATAATGAATGCAAATATGTATGTGAATGGATATAACGTCGATATGTATGAATGTGGATGTGTATGTGGAATAATGAATACGAATATGTATGTGAATGGATATGACATCGATATGAGCGAATGGATGAGATGAGATTTCATATGAACCAGACTGTGAATGAATGATATGTCAATGAATGAGATGTAATGAGAAATGGATGTGATGAGACGTAATGTAAATTAAGAAAGATAGGAATGGATGTTATGTGAAGTGAATGAATCTGATGTGAATGTAAAGATAGGAATGGATGCTATGTGAAGTGAATGAATCTGATGTGATGGGATGGAAAATGATGTATTTGGTTAAGAATGGATATGCATATGATTTGGATTTGGGTTAAGTAATATGGATTGACGTGGAATAATGTGGAAAGATGAGAGTTCAATATAGAAACTGTATTTGTGACCTGTTTGTAAATGACTGTTTTATGTCAAGAATGGATTGACGTGGAATAATGTGGAAAGATGAGATTTCAATATAGAAACTATATTTGTGACGTGTTTGTAAATGACTGTTTTATGTCAAGAATGCTGGGGAAGTATTTTGACCCTCTTGTGATTAAGGTCGTGGAGACCTAACTGATAAAGTTGCAACTGCTGACGGAGAGTCAATGGAGGATGTCTCGCGTAGCAAGGTCGGCCGAGGTCTTGACCAGCCTCGGTTTGATTCAAATGGTGAGCTTCCGGTACAGTGGATGAGGGGCCAAGGAAGCGGCCTATGAGTGAAGTGCTAGGTGACCTGCGAAGGAAGCGGCCTATGAGTGAAGCACTAGGTGACCTACGAAGGATCCTAGAGGGTGCTGACCATACGATGCTCAGGTTCTGGGTCGCCAAAGAAAAGCCACACGTGCGTCGTGGAAGATATTGGAACAAGGAGTAAGAGTTGTTTTCTGAAACCGAGTATGGATCTGATTGATTGACCTTGCTAGTCCCCCTCAACTGATAAGTCCATAGCTCTCTTATATGGATCTATTGATTGATCTTGCTGATCTTCAACGAGGATTCCATCTTGACTTTTATAAGTGAATATTTTTCGGGTACTATGAGCTAGGAACTATCGAAAAGGCCCCTGAGTGAGCAGGTGGTGAGCGTTCTCGTTGCCAATGATGCCATAGATACTCCGATGAAGGAATGATTGGAAATTAAGATTCAACCGGATACTTGGAAGTTTATGATCAGTAACACTATGATTTCATTAAATGACTGAATTAAATACATTTGAATCTAGGAAAAAGGCAATTTCATATTGGGTGTGTAAGTGGTGTGACTGGAGTTAAATTTGCTTGAAAATCTGGCTAGGGAGCCTGGGAACTCTTTTCCTTGGTACCTAGGACAAAACCTAACCAAATTCCTAATTGGATCCCATCACTATGGTGGTTTTGGCTAACCCTTGGGACTGGATGGGGTTAGGCTGGACTGATGGATCCGTAAATCGAGACTCAATTTTTGTTTAGTTCGATAGATGAAGTAAATCTCGGACAAAAATTGTTCTATGGAAAAGAATCAATGGCTGTGCCTCTCAATGAGGAAAAAAGCGTTGGTCTCTATGATCCAAGTACAGTTGTTTTCCGTGTTCTCACTATGGGACTTATGGGTTCGGTCAGATGAGCATATAAAATGCTAGTCCCTGAAGCCATATAACTTAAGGAGCAATTAAGACAGCTGTTAGAATAGGGATTCGTCATACCCACTGTCTCACCTTGGGGTGTGCCTGTTCTCTTGCAAAAGAAGAAAGATGGAATGTTGACTACAGAGGATTAAACAAATTAACCAATTAAAAATAAGTATCCTATCTTGAGGATTGATGAACTTCTGGATCAGTTAAGTGGGACCCAAATGTTCACAAAGATAGATCTCAAATTTGGGTACTACCAGATCAGAATCAAGGAATAGGACATCCGGAAGACAACATTCAATAATTGCTATGGGCATTATGAGTTCACAGACATGCCGTTTGGATTGACTAATGCCCCGACGATGTTTAATCGTCTAATGCTGACCATGTTGAATACTTGGGTTTTTGGTATCCAAAGATGGAATTTCTCCAGATTTTGCAAAAGTCCAAGTAGTCATAGATTGGCCTGAACCAAAGACAGTGAAAGAAGTCAGGGGATTCTTGGGATTGACTGGTTGGTATAGAATTTTTATACCAAAGTATGCTCTCATAGCTTCCCCCCTGACTAATCTTCTCAAGAAGAATACCCCGTTTCAATGGTCTGCCAGGTGCCAGAGTGCTTTTGAGAAGCTGAAGACTGCCTTTGTAACCAATTATGTTCTGAAGTTGCCAGATTTCTCCCTACCCGTTGAGGTAGTAACTGTTGCCAGTGGTTTTTCCCTGGGAGGTGTACTCATGCAGGAAGGTGCCCTGGGAGGTGCACTCATGCAAGAAGGTCATGTAGTGGCCTATGAATCTCAAAAACTGAGAATGCATGAGAGGAATTATGCTGTCCACGACCTGGAACTACTTTTAGTAGTCTATGCCCTAAAGTTGTGGAGACATTACCTACTGGGTCAAAGATTCACTTTGATGACAGATCATCAGAGCTTAAAGTGGATCTTCACTTAGAAGGATCTCAACATGCGCCAAAGAAGGTGGATGCAGACCCTGCAGGAATTTGATTTTGAAATCAAGTACCGCCTAGGCAAAGAAAATGTGGTAGCAGATGCCCTTAGCAGAAAAGCCTCCTTGCTTGCAATTATAGTGGTGTTAAATCCATTGATTAATGAGGCAAGAGAGAAGATCATGCAGGATAGATTCTTTGGCCCTATTGCTACCCTACTTATGTAGGAAAGCAAAACTCCACAGGAGTTGAACCGAGTTCAAGGGTACAGCCTAGATGATGGAATTATGTATTATAATCGCGCAAGCTATGCATTCCCAACGATGATGAGGGGACTAAGGGCGAATGAAGCTCATGACAGCCTTATTGCAGGACATCCAGGTTTCATCAAAACCTACATACATGTCTGTAAAGAAAAGCTTTTTTTGGCCTCGTCTAAAAAAGTATGTGCTTAATCATGTACGTCAATGTCTGACATGTCAGAAAGTCAAAGCCAAGAGAGTAAAAATGCCTGGGAAGTTACATCCATTAGACACTCCCCAGATGAAGTGGGAATGTATCAGTATGGACTTTATTACTGGATTACCTTCAGTGCAATCAGGTTACAACTCCATCTTCGTGGTAGTTGATAGACTAACCAAAGTTGCCCATCTGATTCCAATAAAAGAAACCTACACGGCAGTGGATGTGGCTAGAGTGTTCCTCAAAGAAATCTTCAGATTGCATGGCCTACCCACCAGGAGAATAGTAAGTGATCGAGATCCCAAATTCACGTCAAGATTCTGGACTGCATTTTTCGAAGCAGTAGGAACTTTCTTGGATCTCAGCACAGCTTACCACCCCGCCGAGATCGACGGTCAAACAAAAAGGGTAAACCAAGTAATCAAAGATATACTTCGGTCATGCTGTGGTAGGGAACCCAAGAAGTGGCTAAGCTATCTGCACCTAGTCGAGTTCGCTTACAATGCTTCTTATCACCGAAGTATCGAGATGAGCCCTTTCAAAGCTTTGTATGGACAAGATTGCTTAACTTCATTAACTTGGTCCGCCGACCCATTGATTAGGGTCGAGATGTCCACACAGATGCTCATCGATGACTTGGTGCCACAAATGGAGTCAATTTGCAAAGATTTAAAAGTTGCCCTAGATAGATAGAAGCAGTATGCAGATAAGAAGAGGACAGACAGAAAACTCGAAGAAGGAAATGTGGTCTTCATTCAAGTACGCCCCAAAAGAAGTTCTCTATCTCTTGGGAAGTACTAGAAGTTATCCCTAGGGATTGTGGGCCATATCTAATTACAAAGAAAGTAGGTGACTTAGCCTAGGAGCTTCTTCTGCCTCCTCATCTCAAAATCCTCATCTCAAAGTACATAATGTATTTCATGTTTCATCAAGCCCGAATCATATGCTTGATGAGGGATGAAATCTTAACTTCTTCAACCCAAGGGCAGATGGAACTCCAACCTGAAGAAATCCTTGATGTTCGAGAGAAGGTTCTCAGGAATAGAATTCAGAGAGAATTATTGGTCAAATGGAAGTTCTATCCTTTTGAAGATGCCACCTGGGAGAAAGAAGCCGAACTATTGCGGGATTACCCCCAGTTTGCGAGATGAGGACATCTTGCATTTTTTAAGTGGGAGAGAATGTAAGATTCCTCCCAAGCCCTCAAGATGTTGAGTATCTTCCCCTGTAATCAATCCTCTCTTCAGAATAATAAAAGATCTTGTTTCTACCTATTTTGGCTTAGAGAGAGAAAATATTTTAGAGAGAGATTATTCAGTTTTTAGATATTTTTGGATGGAAAAATATCTCTTCCTATTAAAATAAATTCCCCTAAAATAGAAGTTCAAAAAGAATTTCAAAAGGTGCATTAGAAATAAATTATAATCTATTCAAAAGGCCTTATCCTAAGGGTCCAGATTTTTTGAAAATTTTAGATTAAGGTTCTGAGGGGCCAATCAGATTAATCCAAATGTAGGGAGGGGATAAATTGAAAAAATAAAGAACAACCCCCCAAAAATAAGTAAATACTCACATAAGATTAAGAGTGGACTAAGGACCAAAGGAAATACTAAAAAAATGAATTTGACACCTCAGAGTGGGGACTCCCCCTCATGAAGGAGGCACCTATTTCACACTTGTGGTGGAGTTTCAAGCTCTCAAATAATGAGATATTTCATCTCTCCTCTCTCCTTATTTAAGTCTAGCTCCAAAAAGTAAGCTAAACTGACCCAAAAATGGTAAAAAATTGACCAACCTGATTTGGAACATTCTAGAATCAGTTTGTTTGGTTAGAGGCTCATTTTTTCCTATAAATAGAAGCCTCTCCCTTTGTAGAAGCTTAATAGTGTTTTATGCACTGTTACTCTACTCCTCCCCAAAGACAAAAACATTGAATTCATTAATAATTCACTTGTTTTTGACTATTTCCTCTACAAAGAATTGGTGGCCACTCTTGATCCAAGCAAGAGTAGAACCCTCAATCCCTCAAGCCAAAGGATAGCTCACAAAACTCCATGTAAGTTAGAAATTCTACTTTTTTCTAATTCTATTCTATGGTTTTATGATTTCTTGCTTCTTTTAATTTGAAATTGGATGTTATGCCTTGATGGAAAGGCTTCCCCCTTCTCTTCATTAAATTCAGCCCTTCTTTATCCAAGATGTGTAATCAATTAAATAGAGTTAAACTTTTCGTATTGTTTACTCTTAAAAAAATGAGAATTGATTAGATTAGAGAGCTAAATTTATCTTGGGATAAATTCTAAGTAGATTTAGAAAATGAAAAAATTTGAAAAATGGTCACCATACAAAGGAGGTTATGGCAAAATTTTCTTAAATTTTATGGAAATAGTTTTATCTTCATGTTATTTAAAAAGAGTAATCCCTCCGTTTGTGTAATCTAAAAGTGTTATTTTCATTCTATGCATAGAAAGATGCATATTGGAAATTTTTGTTGCCACATATATAGGCAGTGATGTGTGTGAACACACTTAGGACCGCCGGGGCACTTTTTCCCTCTTTAGGAGGTTTTTTTCCCCGGTTTGTATATAAGCCCATCATTCTAGGGCTAACTTATCTTCTGTACATTGACACAATCTAATACACTTTTGTGCTATGTGCATTCTTGCTTCTTCTTCTCCAAGCTTTGTGTGCTTTCCTGCAACCCTAATTCCAATAATTGGTATTAGAGCAGGCATCGGCTCCCAGGGCTACGCCGCCAGCACCCTCCGACTCACATTCTCCGATTGAGGTGAGCTTTCACAAGTGCTTTGCAGGTCCCTATACTCTGCAAATCAGCCTGTAGGGCTATGCGTTCTCAGAAATCGCATCTGAGGTCGTTTCGGGCTCCGTTTTTGCATTTCAAGTTCTGCACAGGTGTTTTCGTCATTTTCTGCAAAAATTGCGACAGTGCAATTTTTTGCAAAACAGGCATACATACTCTATTGTGGACCATGCTACATAGCACGAGTTGTTTTCTATTCAGTCTTTGCTTCATTACAGGTAGCTTTTGCATCAGTTTCAGTCAGTGTGGCCATGGCTGATAACAATAATGATGTATTTCGCATGTTGTCTGCTCAAGACAAACTGGATGGAGACAGCAACTACCCACTTTGGGCATACATGATGCAGCAAGTTTTGGTTGCAAAAGGAGCGTGGAACATTGTGCAGGGTACGGATGTACGTCCAGGTTCTGTGGATGTAGGATCTATTGAGGATGTTGTAGGTTCTAGCAGCTCTACTGTTGCTGCTGTTTTACCCACTGCTGAACAAGCTCGTTGGGATGGTAAAGATGCGCAGGCTCATGCCTTGATTGCACTTTCTGTCAAACGTAACATCACCCCACATATTTGTTCAGCTAAAACAGCAAAACAAGCTTGGGATATTCTAGCTGGTTTGTATGCCGGACGTAACGAGGCAAAAATCGCTTACCTGCGTAAAGAGCTAGAATTGAAGATTATGCAAGAAGATGATGACATGAATGTATTTCTTGCTGAGATTAAAGATCTCAAAGAACAGTTGATTTCTGCAGGTGAGATTATTCCTGATCATTCTCTTGTGTAGACTATTCTTGATGCTTTACCTGAGACATATCAGACTTTTGCTTCCACGTGGAGACTTCTTAATGAGGATAGACCTGATGCTGTCAAGTATGATACTTTAGTCAACAAGCTCTTGCAAGAAGCGCAGTCCAGGAAAAACAGGGCCAGGCAGCGTGCAGTTGATCAAGCATTTAGTGCTGCCCAGCAGCAGAGAAGAAGTGGTAAGGTAGCCCCTTCCACTGTTTCTTCTCCTATTAGTAGGTCTGTAACTTCTTCTCCTTCCATAGGTAGCAACAATAAGTCTGAGAAGGCTCTTGATAAAGGCAAGAAAAAGACGAGGTGCAACTATTGTAAGGCAAATGATCATGTCATTAAAAATTGCCCTAAGCTAAAGGCTAAAGAGGCAAAGAAGAAAGAGTCAAATGCAGCCACAATAGCAGATGCTTCTACAAATGCAGATTCTGCAAATGTTGTGCAGGATATAGAATGGGCATTTAGTGTGTATTGCCAGTATGACCCATCTGTACATGATGCATGTTTGGCAGTTTCTCTTGACTCTCATGTTTGGTATTTTGACAGTGGTGCTACAAAGCACATTACCTCGCATCGTGATATGTTCACTTCTCTTGAGGCTGTCCCTAATGGGAATACTGTCACATGTGCCAATAATGCTTCTTACCCAGTGAAGGGCGTTGGTAAAATTATGCTTACAACTGCAAATGGCAGCGCTTTCACACTTTCAGATGCTTTGTATGTGCCAGGGATAAAGAAGAATCTATTGTCTGTCTCTGCGCTTGCTAGACTTGGACTTGTAGTAAAATTTGTGGATGACAGATGTACTGTTCACTTCTGGTGATACGATTATTATATCTGGCACCTTGTTTCATGGGTTGTATAGGCTCAATTCTTATGACAAGTGTGTGGAAGATTCAGTAAATGCAGTTTCTGATGAAAAGGCAGTTTCAGATGCAAAACTATGGCATGCTCGTTTTGGTCATCTGAACTTTGCTAGTTTGCTACGTTTGCAGAAATTTGATATGGTTGCTTCATTGCCCCCTCTTGAGGCACCATTGAAACATGTTTGTGAAGGCTGTATTTTGGGCAAAATGCAGCGTTCTGCGTTTCCAAAGGATGGTTCTATGCGGGCCACTCGCAAATTGCAACTTGTACATAGTGATGTATGTGGGCCTATGCAAACTCCGTCATTTGGTAAACACTTGTACTTTGTGACTTTCATTGATGATTACTCAAGGCATGCATGGGTATATCCACTAAAGGCAAAGTCCGAAGTGTTTTTGTGCTTCAAACAGTTTTTGCTTATGGTTGAAAATGTATCTAATTGTAATGTGGGCACCCTCCGTTCTGATCGAGGGGGGGAGTACATGTCTAAAGAGTTTGATGCATTTCTGGCTAGTCGTGGGATAAAACACCAATGTACAGTGTCGTATACCCCTCAGCAAAATGGTGTTGCTGAGAGAAAAAACAGGTCACTTATGGAGATGGCACGATGTATGGTCAAGAGCCAAGCTTTGCCACATGCGTTTTGGCATGAGGCTGTCATGTGTGCTGCATATGTACTCAACAGGTGTCCCACTAAGGCCTTGCAGTCTATTACTCCATATGAAGCTTGGCATGGCACGAAACCTTCTATTGCTCACTTGCGTGTCTTTGGTTGCTTGGCCTATACTTTAGTGCCTATGCAACAACGCAGAAAATTGGATGATAAGGCTGTCAAATGCATTTTTGTTGGTTACAGTGCTGAAAGCAAGGGTTACAGATTGTATCATCCACAGTCAAAGCGTATCTTGATTAGTCGAGATGTTGTTTTTGTGGAAGATGCTGTGCAGCCCTTGTTATCATGTACCAAAGAGACAGGTGTGAGCTCACGGGATGTATTTGACACGTTGTTGCCTCTCTTTATAGGTGGGAATTCAAATGTAAATATTCAGCCTATGCAGATTTCAAACGACATCATAGATCAGCCTATTTCTGATGCAAATTTACAGGATGTAATTCATGAGGATAGGGCTCAAAATGAGTAGGCTAGAGGTATGCCTAAATGGCTGGTGCAAACCTTGCATGATAATAAGATTGATGCACCTATGACTAGTCGTACTCGTTCAGGTTTTCAGCATGCCTCTTATACATCAGATTATTATGCTTTGGCTGTGTCTAGTATGTGTGAAGAGGAAGAACCTCTTTCATTTGATGAGGCACAAAAATCAAAAAATTGGTTGGCTGCAATGCAAAGTGAATATGATGCTATAATGAAGAATGGTACATGGTCTTTGTGTGATTTGCCTATTGGTAAAAAGGCCATTGGATGTAAGTGGGTTTTTAAGTTGAAACAAAAGCCAGATGGTAGTGTTGATCGCTATAAGGCTAGACTTATTGCAAAGGGTTATGCTCAAGAAAAGGGCATTGATTTTGATGAGACCTTTGCTCCCACTTGTCGTATGACTACCATTCGTAGCATTTGTGCATTGGCAGCTCATAATGGTTGGAATGTACATCAGCTGGACATAAAGACTGCATTCTTGAATGGAGATTTGCATGAGAAGGTGTATGTATCGCAGCCTCGTGGGTTTGTTCAAAGAGGGCAGGAAAACAAAGTGTGTAGGTTGAAAAAGGCTTTATATGGTTTAAAGCAAGCTCCACGAGCTTTTGGTATGAAAAGATACATGCATATTTGACTGCACATGGTTTTTAGAATAGTCCAACAGAAAGCTTTTTGTATGTTAAACGTGTGGATGATGTACATCTAATCATTGCTCTCTATGTCAATGACATGCTGCTCATAGGACCAAATGAGAGTCATATTGCTGATTTTAAGGCTGATTTGAATGCCTCTTTTGAGATGTCAAATTTGGGACATTTGCATCATTATTTGGGGATACAATTTAAGCAGTGTGATGGAGGTATTTCTTTGTGTCAAACAAAGTATATTGAGACATTGTTGCGGAGATTTGGCCTTGAAGACTGCAAGCCTATTGCTACTCCAATGGAGACAGGTTTGAAGTTGAGTCTTCATGATGCTGGAGATCACTTTGATGTCACACTCTATCAGACAGCTGTTGGTTGCCTAATTTATGTATGCATTACGAGGCCGGACATTCAGTTTGCAGTCTCACAGGTGAGCAGGTTTATGCATAGCCCAGGGTCTCAGCATTGGAAGGTAGTTAAATGCATCTTTCGCTACTTGAGTGGCACCATACATCTTGGGTTGTTTTATCCCAAGGGGGGATCGTTGCCACCAGATTTTCATGCTTTTTCGGACTCAAATTGGGCTGGTTGCTATGACACAAGACTGTCCACAAGTGGTTTTTGTTTCATGCTTGATAGCTCATGCATATCTTGGTTGAGCAAGAAGCAACCTATTGTGGCCACTTCGAGTTGTGAAGCTGAGTACAGGGCAGCTTTCACAGCTACGGTTGAGTGTGTGTGGCTCAGACGGCTTATGGCTGACTTGGGTGTTGGACAACAAGAGTCTGCCACCTCTATCTTCACTGATAGTCAGAGCGCATTGGCAGTTGCGAGAAACCCAGTTTTTCATGCTCGCACAAAGCACATTGAGGTGCATTATCATTATGTCAGGGAGAGACTCTCGGCAGGAGAGATCAGCTTGGCCTATGTGCCAACACAGGACAACCTCGCTGATCTTTTCACAAAGGCGATTCCTCATGAGGAGTTCGAAGATTTCCGCAAAGCTTTGGGCTTGCTCCCCTCTGTGGATTGATCTACTTCGGGCATGGCACTCTCCTATACATGAGTGCCAGCTCTCGTTCACACCATCACTCCCAAGGGGGATTTGTTGCCATATATATAGGCAGTGATGTGTGTGAATACACTTAGGACCGCTGGGGCACTTTTTCCCTCTTTAGGAGGTTTTTTTCCCTGGCTTGTATATACGCCCATCATTCTAGGGCTAACTTATCTTTTGTACATTGACACAATCTAATACACTTTTGTGTTGTGTGCATTCTTGCTTCTTCTTCTCCAAGCTTTGTGTGCTTTCCTGCAACCCTAATTCCAATAATTTTTTTATTATAAAAGTGTTACTTTCATCAATATTGATTTTTATGCATAAAGTGATGCATAAAGATTTTTTTTAATTATATAAAAGTGTTACTTTTATCAAAATTAATTTTTATGCATAAAGTGATGCATAAAAGAATTTATTTTTATTATAAAAGTGTTACTTTCATCAATATTGTTTTTTATCCATAAAGTGATGCATAAAAGAATTTTTTCAATTATAAAAGTGTTACTTTCATCAATATTGAATTTTATGCATAAAGTGATGCATAAAAGAATTTTTTTAATTATAAAAGTGTTACTTTCATCAAAATTGATTTTTATGCATAAAGTGAGGCATAAAAGAATTTTTATTATTATAAAAGTGTTGCTTTCATCAAAATTGATTTTTATGCATAGGATGATGCATAAAAGAATTTTTTTATTATTATAAAAGTGTTGCTTTTATCAAAATTGATTTTATGCATAAATTGATGCATAAATGATTTTTATATCAAAACTAGGGTTCTCTTTAATTCTATATTCTCTTTGATATAAATGATTTTTATATCAAAATTAGGGTTCTCTTTAATTCTATGTTTTATTTCCATGAATAATTGATAAATGAATAAGTAAATACTCTGTGAGAGAAAAATTCTATCGTTTCATATTCACTTAGACGGTAATGAGAAACCTATCGAAGTCAGAATTTTAGATCAATGATTAATTTATTCTTCATAGGAATTCGTGAGATTAGTTTAGAAATCAGTTAAGCAAATATTCAATGAATGAAATTCAAAAAAATAGTAATCAAAATATCACCCCCTTTAAGGAAGAACCTTACTAGACTCAAATCTTGAATCAGGCTATGGCCAAGACCAAACTCCTTCGTCAGTTTCAAGGAAAGACGATGTGATCAGTTCAAGAAAAATACACTCAAATCACCCATCGAAATCTGAAACTAAGTTAAGACCCTTTGATTTTGATCTAAGGATCAAGGTTACAAAATTTGAGGAATTTCGTTTGGAATTAAGACCTGCGATCTAGAAGTCTTGGATACGGATTTAAGATATAATTAGTGTATTCAAAAGAAAATCAAAATTGAAAACTTGCATAGAAACCCTATTTTCTTAAAGGACTGTCTTATGCCGCCAGAATGCTGGAGGGAGCATTTGGTATATGTGTTTTTCTAAGGGAAGTTTGGTTGAAAAAATAGCTGACGGGCGGGGAGTGTTCAAAGGACAGCTCACGCAGCAAAAACCTGCCCAGGTCTTGACCAGCCTTGGTATGGTGAAAAATGGTGTGCTTCCGATACGATGGGCGAGGGCCGACAAAGCAGTCCTTGAGTGAAGT
Organism: Cibotium barometz; assembly: GCF_041138505.1. NCBI lineage: Eukaryota > Viridiplantae > Streptophyta > Polypodiopsida > Cyatheales > Cibotiaceae > Cibotium > Cibotium barometz. Next base: position 41,410,705 of record NC_141076.1, read on the forward strand.
GCCAGGACACCAGGATCCAGGAGGGTTCTGACCAGGTGATGCACGGGTTCGCAGTCCTTAGGACACCCGTGCGTATGTCGTGGAAGATATATATGTCTGATGAAAGAATTATTGTAATCTGTTACTGGATCTTGTTGACCAGCTGGTCTAGACGGAGAGTCGAGAGTGATACCTGTTTTTGAGAAACAAGGAACTTGATGGAAATTTTGAGTTATGATATCTGTAATAACTGTTTGTTCAATGGATCATTTTATAAGTTCAAGTTTAAAGAGGAGTGTGTGCGTATCTGTTTTCAAAGCTAAAGTTAAGAGAAAGGCATTCAATTATGGGTGGGTGAGTACTTATTTAGTTCTACCAATTTCAGTGGTTGGGCGGTGGCTAACCCATGGGCCGGACGGGGGGCTGGAATCAATAGAGTTTTAACACTAGTTTGGTACCAAAACAGGACACTTGAGTGTCCTTTTTCGGGGGTTGCGAAAAAAAATCAAACTCCTAATTTAGGCTTTAAAAACCAAAATGCTTCATTGGGCATGTAGAACATAACCTATGCTTATGTAAAAAATGCTAAACATATAAAATGCCTTTTTATTTGGAAGTACATAAGCAACAAAGTAACATATGTCTTGAAAATGAACATTTTTCAGGATTTTTCCAAATATGCAAGCATCATTCTCTCAAAAAAAAATCCAATGATATCAATAGCATTTTTCCCAAGATATTTTGATAGCATACATCAGTCCAAGGAGGTAGAAGTTCACCAAAAAAATCATTTTCCTTTCCTAGAATTTTTTCCAAAAAAGTTGCATAAAATCAGCAAAAGTAACGCGTATTATCAAAACTCAATCACGCCACTAAAAAATAATGTAGCCCTATCAATGAGAATGTTGATTATTGGTTTTCATGCTTGAGATGAGATAAATAAGCCATAATTTGATGTGTATGACACTAACTTAGCCTCCACTTAAGTAGGTTCTTATCACCTAGTTCTAAAAAAACTGTAAAAAATAAAAATATAAAATTTGATCATCTTTTATCAAAAACTAATCATAACTATGCTTGCACAACTAGTCTACACCTATAGTTACAACAAATAATGCCTTTACACAGCTTTCCCCTTTGATGAAAATCAAAATTAGGCTCATAATTAGACATTTTATGTATTAAAAACAGGTTGCACAAAAGGCCATGTATGAGAAGAGGCCCAAAAAGTGGCTCTAAAGTTTTGGAAAATTCAAAACAAAGTAGTATTTATCCTATATAACATGGGTGCACCTCAAGTTTAACATTATTAGCTTGCATATGGAAGGAGAAAAAATCATGCTCCACCTGTATAAAAAACGTCATTTCAATATTAACGAGTAAAATTTATCCAATAATTGTCGTTTGATGATTCCAGGATTTAGTTTACATCATGGGCTTTCCATCAAGCCAAGTTTCATGATCAAACTATGTCCCTTCTAAAAGTTATGTCCAAATTACTACTATTTTGAAAACAGCAAAAATCATGCGTTTTATCAGCATGTGTCTAAGAAAATTAAAATATTGCCTTGCAAAAGCTAAGAAAAGTGCAATTTAAAAAATCTCAAGGATTTTTTGGGTCTTGAGGAACATCTGTGGATGTTAAGCATTTCAAAACTCTTAATAGATTGCCCACAAAAATTCAAGAAAAATGCTAACTTTTCAGGACACTTTAGTGTCCAATTACAGAACTAGTGTTAATAATAAGATTGTTTAATAGGAATACGCTTAGAACTCGAGTAGTTAAATAAAAGCCTGAAGACTTCTCAAATGAATAGATCAACGGCTGTGCCTGATTCAATTAGGAAAAAAGCATTGATTTCTTCAAGTTAAGTCTGTAATAGTTTTCCTTCTATCTAGTTTATTCAGATAAAGGTTAGTTTAGTCTCTTGACCCCATTAGAAAATTCATTAAGAAATTCAAAAAGGTGGAATCGTCCCCGTTTTTCGGGCATGGAAAATTTTCCCGGTTTCGGTTTTCCGAATGACCACCAGCTTAGTCTCATGCCCCAACATTCGAGGGTGAGGCCCCGAGTGGGAGACCCTGCCCCACTAGCAATCGGGAATCCGCCGGTACGTAGTGGGGGCAGTGGGATCTCACAAGGATAAACGACTTCTTATCAGAATTTGATAACGAAAACTTAGAAAAGGTAATTTTCATAATCTATTTTCATTCCGTAAGCTTCTTTAATGAAGAATTTTTAATCAAAGAAATTATTTTTATAGATGGAAGTTTCGTACTTATCTGGTATCCCAGACCTCACCCAGTCACAAGACATGACTGCATTCGCCTTTTGAGCATCTCATCTCTTCCATTTCTGCAACTCGAACAAGCTGAGTCAGACTCGCACGCCATTTTAAGGATTTATATTTTCCTAACCCAGTGGAGAGACGACAGCATAAGTGGTTTGCAAGGCAGTATGTCCACGCCTCTTGTGACCGGTGTGCAACGCTGAGGCAAAACCTCTCATTGGCCATGATTCTGATTAAGTTGAAAGTGGTACATGGTGTCATTCTATATCATTCAACACCTCGGAGTTTCAGACTCTCATGCCAAATCTATAGACTCCTTAGTCGCTTTATTCCTAAGGAGAAGATAATAGCTCCCTTTGGAAGTAAGTGAACATTTGTATCAGGGCATGGCCAACCAGTACCGCCGTCTTATGCGTCTCCCGAGGAGATTTTGATTTCTGGAGCCGAGCTGCTCTATGTACATATTGAAACTTTTATATAAATAAAAGAATTGTTTTCTGGAGAAAAATTCCCTGCTATATAAGTGATTGTTTTTGGACGAACTGATAAAGAAAAATCTGTTATCGGACATATGTCATAGATCTCCAATAAGATCATTTGTCTTGTTTAAGAAATTGTTTTTTGAATCTCTTAAGTCTTAGGATCTTGTGGACGTTATCAAAAATAAAAATTTAATAATATATCATTTTTGGCACAATCATGAGACGAGGAAACCATGGCCGTCAACCACACCCTCTCTATAAAGATGATGAGCTTGACCTTGACGTTCACAAGGCTCTTCATAGAACTCAGCCAGGACCCTTCAAAGGAGAAGGGGAGAACTTGGGCGAGTCTGTGGAGAAATGGGTGGAAGCCATGGAAGAATATTTTGACGTCACTGGCTATAATGAGCGAAGCAAAATGGCTCTTGCCAGGCTGAAGATAGTGGAAACAGCCACGGTGGCATGGAGGAACCATTGTGACACCAACCGTCTGGACGAACGACCTAAAAACCTATTTAAGGAAGAGATTTTGTCCCCCTGGATTTTTGGAAACCAAAATGAATGAATTCTTAGAGCCGAAGCAGGGGAGCAAAACCATCGAGGAATATCACCAAGCCTTCGCTCTTCTACTCAAATATTCACCACCTCTAGATGAAGAGCAACTCATGGCCAGATGCATTTGGGGAATGAACGAACCCTTGGACACACTGGTCAAAAATGCCAAGCCAGTGTCCATGGCTGAAGCATTCAGAATGGTGAAGGACTTTGCCAAAGCCTTCATCGTAAAAGTCCCGCCAAAGCCAGCTCCCTCATCCTTCAAGTGATTTCAGACTCCGGGAAGTTCCTCCAAAAAGACACCAAGGTCCTAACCAGAATGTGGAGACGAGAAGCTTCAGAAATGAAGGAAGACCTTTCCCCTGAAGTACATTCTTAGGAACTCTGGCTCTCTCCAGAATGCAAAGGGAAGAACTTTGAAGCGAGAACAAATGCTTTGGATGTCAGGGATTTGGGCACCAGCTCAAGGATTGCCCATCTCCTTCGATGGGCTAAGGAATCTAGGGTCCTAGAGTTCAAAGATTGACTCCTTCATATCAATCCAATCAAGGTCCCCTGCACCAAAATCAAGGTAAACCAAGAAGGGTGCTAGCTCAGCCTATAGCCTCCATGCAAAGCAGTTTTTGAACTCCCTCCCAGAATTGAAATAACAAAGAGAGAGAGTTCCACCTCAGACGGCAGTAGCCAGAGCAGTCACCATAGCTAAGGAAGTGGAGGAAGAGAAAGGACAGATCTATGCAGTGATAGAGCATCAGGGGAATAACCGTCAATTCTCAGTCCTCCAGACTCCAGCAGAGTAGGAATGGATTGGCTCCAAAAGAATCAGGCTGACATTAATTATCACAAAGGAACCAGTGATAGAGCATCAGGGGAATAACCGTCAATTCTCAGTCCTCCAGACCCCAGCAGAGTAGGAATGGATTGGCTCTAAAAGAATCAGGCTGACATTAATTATCACAAAGGAACCATCTCTTTCCTTGACCTTCACGGGAGTAAAGTTCAAGGAATTAGAATTTCTGAATCCCTAGTGCTACAATTAGTCAAGGCTTCCAAAGTATTAAAAGGGCTCAAAAAGAGGCAAGCTGTGTATGTCGTTAAAATGAATCCGGTAGACATAAAATGCAAGGCTAAAGAACCAAAGTGGTTAAGTGAGTATGCAGATGTATTTCCTGAAGGGCTAACTGAGATGCCTCCGTCTCATGAAGTAGATCATGAGATCGAGTTAACCCTCAGAGCTCAGCCACCAGTAGCCTAGCATGCATACAAAATGCCAGTCCCTAAAGCCATAGAACTTAAGGAACAGTTAAGACAACTATTAGAGAAGGGATTCGTGAGACCCAGTGCCTCACATTGGGGTGCGTCTGTTCTCTTTCAAAAGAAGAAATATGGAACGTTAAACTCTGTATTGACTACAGAGGATTGAATCAATTAACAATTAAGAATAAGTATCCTATTCATAGGATTGATGAACTTTTGGATTGGTTAAGTGGGACCCAAATGTTCACAAAGATAGATCACAAATCCGAGTACTACTAGATCAGAATCAAGGAGCACGACATCCCAAAGAGATAGCATTCAATATGTATCCCCAATAATGAGGGAGTAAAGGGAAGAATTCTGAGAGAAGCCCATGATAGCCTGATAGCTGGACATCCACGGTTTATAAAAACCTATATGTCTATGAAGAAAAGCTTCTTCACAGATAGCCTGATAGCTGGACATCTACGGTTTATAAAAACCTATATGTCTGTGAAGAAAAGCTTCTTCTGGGGCCAGAACTCAAAAAGGATGTACTTGATCATGTGCGAAAATGCTTGATGTGCCAAAGAGTCAAGGCAGAGAGAGTCAAGATGCCAAGGAAACTACAGCCTCTAGACATTCCATAGATAAAGTGGGAATGCATCAATATGAACTTTGTCACTAGATTACCTTTAGTGCAATGAGGTTACAACTCCATTTTTGTGGTAGTTGATAGGCTAACCAAAATTGCCCATCTAATTCCAGTGAAAGAAACATACTCTGCAGTGGATGTTGCCAGAGTTTTCTTTAAGGAGATCTTCAGATTGCATGGTTTACCAAGGAGGATAGTAAGTGATAGAGATCCCAAATTCACATCGAAATTCTGGACTGCCTTCTTTGAAGCAGTAAGAACTTTCTTGGATCTCAACACAGCCTATCACCCCGAAACAGATGGCGAGACGGAAAGGGTGAATCAAGTAATTGAAGATATCCTTCGGTCATGCTGCAGTAGGGAACCCAAGAAGTGGTTAAATCATCTGCATTTGGTCGAATTCGCTTACAGTTCTTCTTACCATCGGAGCATTGGGATGAGTCCTTTCAAAGCTTTGTATGGACAAGATTGTCTTACACCATTGACTTGGTCTGATCCATTGATCAGAGTCAAAATATCCAGATAAATACTTGATGACATGGACCAGTAGATGCAATCAATCTGTAAAGATATAAATGCAGCCCATGACAAATAAAAGCATTATGCAGATAAAAAGAGATCTGAGAGAGAGTTCAAAGAATCAGATATGGTCTTCATTTGAGTACGACCAAAAAGAAGTTCCTTGTCCTTAGGGAAATACAAGAAGCTCTCTCCTAGATACTGTGGGCCGTATGCTGTCATAAAGAAAGTGGACGATCTAGCCTACAAACTTCTTCTACCTCCCCATCTCAAGGTACATGATGTATTCCATGTCAATTTGCTTAAGAAGTATGTACCTAGCCCGAGTGACTTGCTTGATCTGATGAGAAATTGATATCTCCGACTCAAGGCCAGATGGTACTCCAACCTGAGGAAATCCTTGACGTTCAGGAGAAGATTCTCAGGAGAAGAATCCTCAGCGAATTCTTAGTAAAGTGGAAGTTCTTCCCTCTCGAAGATGCTACTTGGGAGAAAGAAGAAGAGTTGGCGAAGGATTACCCCCACTTTTTTGCGAGATGAGGACATCTCACGTTTTTCAAGTGGGAGAGGATGTAAGATTAAGCCTCTACTTCAATCCCTTGTAATCATTCTATGTTTTTTAATACAAGAAAATATTATTTTTCCTTGTTTTGCCTAGTGAGATAAAAAAAATTCTAGAGAGTGATAAATCAATATTGGGATATTTTTGGATAAATAAATTCTACAGATATAAAAAAAAAGTTTTCTTGAAACAGAAAATCAAAATAGATTTTCCAAGGTGCAATTGGAATTAATAAAATTTGATTTAGAAGACCTTAGCCTAAGGGTCAAGATTTTTGAATTTTTTTAAATTATGGTCCAATTAAGGTTCCTATAGACCAATAAGATTAATCCAAGTGTTGGGACAAGATAAATCCAAAGAATAAAAGAAAATACCCAAAAATGAGTGAATCCCCACATAAGATGAAGAGTTGACTAAGTACTAGGTGTATTAGTTAAAAAATATGAAGTATTAATAAAAAAATATTTTGGAGTAATCATTCATTTTTGACACATGGGTAAGGAAAAGGGGTCCCTTCAAGAAGGCGCCTATTTCACATGTGTGGATGAGTTTTAAACTCAAAAATAATAGGATATTTTTATCTCTCCTCTCTCCTAGATCAAACCAAATCAAAAAGGGAGCCAAACTGGTCCAAATCTTGTCCAAATTCAGCCAAACTGAAGTTGGAAAATTCTATAACTCAATTGGACTCAGTTAGTGGCCTCCCTCACCTATAAATAGACCCTCATTCCTTTGTATTCTCATCTGTGAACTAAATTATGCCGGTATTACTCTAGGTTAAGCTTATTTTCTATTGTCCTCTAAAAACCCTCTACAAATTGAAGAGATTGGAGCTTCTCTTTCTCTTCAATCTTCCTTGGAGACTCCAACAACATACCAAACCAATTTATTGATTGGGGGCCTCTACTGTGATCAAAGAATCAAGTAATTGAGGAGGTAAAGTGTGGATTATTGTCTTATTTTTCTTAAATCTCCAAATGTTTCTCTTCTCAACCCCTCTCAAGCTTGAGAAGCATTAATTTGAATGGCTTTTGAATACTATTAAAGTTCTTTAATTATTGGAATGAAGAAACACATAAATTTCCATTTCTGCTTAATTTATAATGGTTTTTAAGCATTTCTCTCTCTCCCCCAAAGAATAGGTCATTCCTATGACCTATTCTCAATTCAAATGAAGCTTCTCATGAAGCATTTCTCTAATCTAAAAGTAATTTCGATGCTTGTCTATTTGGAGGCCAAAATAATGGCTTTTTAATACTTTTATGCTATTTAACTTATGGTAAAATTAAGAATCAATCCATAATTGGATAACAATCCAATTAGTGGTAATTCTAGTCACATGAATAATACTAAACTTTATTCTTTCAAATTTATTGAGAATTATCAGTAATAGCAGCAGAGCTCTGGTAAAATTTTAGAAAAATAAACACATAAATCATTTTCATTTATATTATGAAAAGAGGACTTTCTACCATAGTCTAGGATTAATCATCCTAGATTAATTGAATGATTCTCATTATAATCATGGAAAATTAATTTTTATGTTTATGCATAAATAGTTAATTAGGAAAAAGAGGAATTTCTAGTAATCCATTTTTATGTTAAAAGAGTAATCCCCATGACAATGGAAATCCATGTACTCCAATGAAGTAAGAGAAAAATTGTGATGCTAAAATAATGCATATTTTATTTAAAAATTAAAGAAATATTTTAGTTAAATTTATCTTTTTGCATAGATAAATTTTAAATGATGAAAGAGGAATTCCCACTATATTGGAATCCAAATATTTAAATGAGGAAAGTGTAATTCCTAGTGTAAAGGAATTAATGAAGATTTTTATTTAAATTTTAAGAGAAAATTTATTTCAATTTATCTTTTCGTATAGATAAGATTAAATGATGAAAGAGGAATTCTTACCATATTTATTTCAATTTTTCTTTTTGTATAGATAAGATTAAATGATGATAGAGGAATTCGTACCATATTGGAGTTCAAATGTTTAAATGAGAAGTGGAATTTTTAGCTTCATGGAATAAATGGATATTTTATGTAATTTTTTAAGAAGAATTTTAAGTAGATTTTATTTATGGTAAAAGAGGAATTCCCACGATAATTGGATTGCACTCATTGAAATGAGAAAAAGAAGGATTTCAAGTTTATTTAAAAAAATAGGTATTGATATTTTAGTTAAAAAAAGAATTTTTATGATATTTAAAAAAGATGAATTTGAATTAAATTTTAGTATCAAAAGATGAATTTCCACCATAATTCTACCTAATGAATTAATGCTGAGAAATTATGTGGCATAAAGAATATCTTTGGATATCACTAAATGTATATTTACCCAAAACTAGATGTTTATCTGAAGGGAATCCTTATAGAACTAAACCGAATGAATTTGGTTAGACTATGTGCAACGGATAGTAAACCTAACTATCCTTCTCTCGATCTGAATAAGACAAAAACTTCGTGACCAATTCCAATTACTAAATCCAAAGAATAGACTACCGAAACTAATCTAGTTTTTCCTTGACCAAACTCACCAAGAATCTAGTTGGATAAATGGACAAAATGATGGGTAGATTACCCTCATGAGAGATCAAGGATCCTCATTATGAAAATGGAAATTACAGAAAAAGGGTTGTCGGAACCGATCTCAAACTAGAATTTTACTTGCATTGGAACCTCTGTTTTTTCATTCAAAGGACTGTTTTACGCCAGAATGCTGGAGGAAACATTTGGTTTATGTTTTTCTAAGAGGAGGTTTGTTGAAACAGCTGGCAGGGAGTCATCAAGGGACGTTGCTTGCGGCAAAGCCGCGAGATCTTGACTAGCCTCGGTACGATTAAAATGGTGCGCTTCCAGTACGATGGACGAGGACCAACGAAGCGGTCCCTAAGTGAAGTGCTAGGACACCTAAGGAGGATCCTAGAGGGTTCTGACCAGGTGATGCACAGGCTCGCGGTTGCGCTCACAGTTGCTAGGACACCCATGCGTATGTCGAGGAAGATTTTGGATGGACAAAAAGGAAAGATTTTTGGGAACCAAATTTTGATAGCGGATCTCGTTGGTTGGCTGCTGGTCTTCATCGAAGAGTTCAGAGGATACATTTTTGTAATACAATGGACTCGGAATTTTGGAAAATGATGATCAGAAATATTATGATTTCTATTGAAGGATTGTTTTTAAAGCCAGTCGAATCTACTATTATAAATGGGAAGTTCATATTGGGTGTGTACATGGTATGCCTACCTTGATTTTTGCATGAATCACCGGCTAGGGGGCGTGGGAACTCTTTTCCTCAGTACCCGGGCAAAAACCCAACCAAATCTTTATAAAGAAATCCCACCAATTCAGTGGTCGGGGGTGGTTGGCTAACCCATGTGCCTGATGGGGTTAGGCTGGATTGGAGGATTCCTAAGAAACAACTAGATATGATTAGTTATGTTATTTAGTTTTAAATCCTGAAAAGACCTTGTTTTGTGGGAGGGGATCATCGGTTGTGCCTCGTATGAGGAAAAAAGCGGTGATTCCATGGACCAAGTGCAAGTCTCTTCTTGATCTGACCATGTCACTTCAAGTTTGGTTAGATCAGTTTTTTTAGTTAAGACTTGACTCGTTAGAGTAATTTCCCCGTTAGAAGATTTTTCCCAATTGGCGGAATCGCCCATGCCTTCCAGGCGAGGAGACTCTTCCAGGCCCGGAAGAGGGGCCGCTCGGGCTAGCCTCTCAATCCAGACATCCAGGGGCGAGGCCCCGAGTGTGTGGACCCCACACGGGAGGCCGACACCGCTTCTGCCCACGGTCGGAGCCTCGGAGCAGGCAAGGGACCTCACACATAGCATAACTAATGAATATGCATTTCTTTGCCTTTGGATCCAACTTTATTATCACTTCATGAGGATATGCAATACACCCAAACACTTTCAAGTGAGACACATCTGGTCTTATGCATGTAAACTTTTGTTCAGGAGTCATACCCCATGAATAGTTGCAGTGGGTGTCATGTTCATAATGTACACAGCAGTTTTGATACTACTTCTGCCTCCTAGAAGTAATGTGGCATATTCTTTTCATCCATCAAGGCATGTGCCACTTCTCCAATGTGCCTGTTTTTCCTTTCTTCTACAGCATTCTATTGTGGAGTGTACCTGCACATAAATTGCCTCTTGATTCCCTGCTTTCTTAGGGAATCACTGAACTCATTGGAGAAATATTCTCCCCCACCATCTGATGTTAGGCATTTTATTTGCATGCCTTTTTCTTTCTCGATGACTAAGGCTTTAAATCTCTGAAAGTGAGCAAACACCTCACTTTTCTCTTTCATGAAATAAACCCACACTTTCCTATTGCGATCATCAATGAATGTAACATAGTACCTACAACCTGCAATTGTTGCAGTCTTGGTCAGTCCCCATACATCTGAATGTATGGCATCCAATATCCTTGCACTGACATGCTCACTAGATGAGCTCGATATCTCAACACTCCCCCTCGATCTCAACTCCATCTCATGTACACCAAGCGAAGCCCTGAATCTGCGGAACTTCTCTGTACTCAATGCTTTGGTGAAGATGTCAGTGACCTAATCTTGTGTGCTGACATAAACAAGGTCAACATCTCTCCTGCGAAAACCTTCTCTCTGACAAAATGGTAGTGGTCCTCTATATGCTTCATGCGAGCATGAAAAATTGGGTTCCTGGCCAACTATATACTGCTAATGTTGTCACAGAAAATGACAACTTGTCTATCCACTAAAAGACCCAAATCTGCAAGTAGCTTTCTCAACCAAGCTACCTCACATGCTGCCATAGCAGCTTTTCTGTATTCGGCCTCTATACTGGATAGAGCAACCGTAGGCTGCTTCTTGCTGCTCCAAGTCAAAGCAGCACTCCCTAAAAAAAACATGAAGCCACTAGTAGATCTTCTATCTGAGATACTACCAGCCCAATCAGCATCTGTGTACCCATGTACATATATCTCTGTCCCACTTTCATAAAATAGTCCACCATGCAAAGTAGACCTCACATACCTCACTATGCGTCTCAATGCATCCAAATGCGGCTATCGAGGAACTTGCATAAATTGACTCACCAACCCAATAGCATAGCTCAAATCTAGCCTAGTGATCATCATGTAGATCAAGCTCCCTACTATGTGCCTATACATAGTAGGATCCTCCAAAATCTCTCTTGAATGTGCACTCAACTTGCCATTCTGATCCAATGGCACTGAGATAGGCTTACAGCTTGTCATACCATACTTGGACAACATGTCCAAGCCGTACTGTCTCTGCAGTAATCCAATACCATGTGGTGACCTAATCACCTCAATGCCGAAGAAATATATGAGCTCCCCTAGATCCTTTATCTCAAACTTCTATCTAAGTAAGATCTTTACATCAAAGATCTCTGCATCATGGTCCCCCGTAATGATCAAGTCATCTACATAGATGACAACAAGCACAACCCCTCTATCATTGTATCTCACATACAGCGAGAAATCTGCATTGGCTACATGAAAGCCAATAGTGATAAGATATTCAAAAATCTTGTTAGACCATGCTCTTGGTGCTTGTTTTAAGCCATACAAGGCTTTCTTCAACCTGCAAAGGGTGACTCACATCCTCATAACCAAGTGGCTGTAGCATATACACCTCTTCCTACAAATCCCCATGCAAGAATGCATTCTTTACATCCATCTGATGTAAAGACCATTGCTTTGACGTAGCCACTGCTATTACAACTCTCACTATTGCCATCTTGGCAACTGGGCTGAAAGTTTCCTCATAATCAATGCCATATGTCTGCGCATATCCTTTGGCTACCAATCTAGCCTTGTACCTGCTTATGCTTCCATCACTGTTATGTTTTACTTTGTACACCCACTTGTATCCAATGGCTTTCTAATTGCTTTAAATCCCAAGTATCATTTCCATATAGTGCATCCATCTCCTCATCCATAGCTTTCTCCCAACACACATTTCTAATACCCTCATCAATGCATGTGGGCTCTACAACTTGCATAACTTTTGCCATGTATGCATAGTGATCGCCACATAACCATCATAGGTAAACCTCTACACAGGATTCTTCACTCTCCCAGATCTTTGCACCTTTGCATTCATGGCTTCCATAGCCTTCTTTGGAATAAACACTTAGAGTACGGATATTGGATTCTTGGTGGATAACATTTTATATTTGTAGCTAATTTTTTTAAATCAATGTATAATGAAGAATATCAGACCAGGAAACCTTTATATGCAAAGCGAAGGTCTCGGTTTCTTGTGGATGCCCCTCCTCCCAGCGAACGCAGTGAAGATATTTCTTAGAAAACCAAACTATTCTTAAGAAGCTGCTATCTTATATACAGATTTTAAAGCATGTGAGAAGCCAGTGGGTGTGCTTTGGATGTCCTCAAAAACCTCAACAAGGATTATCAAAGACTAGCAATGAGAGATCCAACTGGAATGTAAGTTCTCATTTTGTCTTATTTTCATTTTTATTGATTATGTATTAGTATAAAATATATCTAGATTTGTATTTATGACGTTTGGCTAAAACCATTTTCTTTCTCCTATTATATTTAATTTCATATATGTCATGAGGATAGAGTTTTTGGCCCAATTGATAAATCACAAGCATTTTGCCAAATTCTCTGTGCAACAAAGTTTTGTCCTTTTGGCCAAATCTTCTATGACCCTAAAAGTCGTTATCATTTCAAAATCTATGAAGTTCAAGCCGTTGGGCCAAACAGATTATGAGCCTAAGATGTTTGGGCATTCAACCAAGTATTTTAGGCATTTGACAAAATCCTTGAAGTTTTGGCCATTTGGGCAAAATTTACTATGACCTTATGATATCAAATCTCCAAAGTAGCGTAGTTTTTGCTTGGGTGCCAAAACTTTCAAACAATAGAGTATTGGCTAATTGACACAACTATGAAAGTTCTATTTTGTATGCCATATCTGAAGATTTGACCAATAAGCCACATATACTATGACCTTAAGATATTTGGACATTCAACAAAATCTCTAAATCAAAAAAGTTTTGGCTAACGGGCCAAAACTTTCAAACAAGCCATATTTGACTATCTACTGACACAACCATGAAATTTTTGGTCCAAGGCCAAGTATTTTACAAATTTTTTTTAACAGTGCTTCAAAGGATGCACACATGGTATGCTGTGATGAGAATGTTTATGTTCGTTTTGGGTGAAGATAATTGAAGGTCACATTAAGGATAAGTTTGGGAGATAACCTTCAGTTTCTACTTTTAGATGTCTTCGAGGTTTAGAAAGTAGCAGCATTGACCTAATCCAGCCTAAACTTGAGGACAAGAAGATAGTATTGGCACGATCAAAGAAGGAGGGTGAATTGATGGACACTGTAGAGTTCCCAAAGCATATTAAGCAAGACAAAGTGCTTCAAGAAGATTTAGTGAAGATTTTTAGGCAAGGATGTTTTATGTGGATTTTCTAATAACATTGGTTGTAATGTATCTAGTTTTAAGAAGGTGCTTCTAGGGATCCTTAGTATTTCCAATGGCCCGGTTCATGTTGCTATGATTCCCTTTATAATGTAATGTATTTCAAATGTTTTATGTGGATTTTCAAATAACATTGGTTGTAATGTATCTAGTTTTAAGAAGGTGCTTCTAGGGATCCTTAGTATTTCAAATGGCCCAGTTCATGTTGCTATGATTCCCTTTATAAGTCATGAGCATCTATAATACTTACAAGAGGCAGTGTATCAAGTTGCAAGATGGAGCAAGATATTTGTTGGATCTATAGATTTTGTACCCGAGGAGACACCACCCTCTTTTGCTTTTATTCACAGCTTTGTTGTCATTGTGCTTTTTAGAAAGGGAAAGGAGTTTAATGATGTTCAGCGATACAACACTATCCTAGACCCAAACTTGTTTCATGGCAACACAAACTCATATTGTAGAGAAGTCCAAAAGAGACGAGGCTTCAAAACAAGGGTAGTAGAAGAAGAGAAGAATTTATCAAGTATACAATTAGCTCAACATGTAGAGAGGATGAAGTGGTCATGGACTTATTTTCAAGGTATATTACTGCAAGTGATGCCATTCAACTCAAAAGAAAGGTGGTGGTTATCGTTTGCTTTTTGCATTACAAATGACGAAAGCTATTGTACACTTAACAAATATTGCCACACAAGAGCCCAACATCACGACTTGGTTTAGACTAGATGACAAGAACAAAGGAAAAGAACCTTCGCTACTACTTGAACCTCCAAGTTTTACTCAACTTGAAGTGGAGGTGGATCAAGAAGATGAGGCAACACGAGCAATACTATTGGGCCTATTATAGTAAGGAAACAAGACAAGCTACCCATGGAGCAACCAAAGCATTTTTTAAGAATCTAGGTCTTTGAAAATATCTCCCTTGCGAAACTCTTGGATTAATGTATATTTTTTAGATTTTTTTCTTTTTTTTAATTGTTGATTAAATCTTATTTTTAGTTTACACTGAATTATTCTAATGTAGTAGTGATAATTGTTTTGTATATATGATTGAAGTTTCTTAAGTTTGTGACTTAAGAGCCAAAACGCATTTATCATAAAAAATTTGACTCAAGAACCGAGTTGCTTTTTTATATTATTAAAAGAGATTTGGCTCTTGGGCCAAACTTGTTGATAAGAAAGAGTTGACCTATTAAAGCAAATCTTTCTTTGTTTTATGGAAGTTTTGACACACTAACCAAAACTTGCTCTCTAGGCACTTGCATTTTTTAGCTAAAAGGGAAAATATCATTCACAATCTTGTATAGAAGGGAATTCTTGTTGTTCTTGTTGTGTTGGTTCTTGAACCAAATCTCACTTTTGAGTCAAATATTATCATAAATGAATGAGAAATATGAATCTATTTTTTCTTTTGAGTTTATCAAATCTCATGGTCAACTCGAATGATTGATTTTGATGTTACAATGATTACTTTTGATTATATGATTTGACCTTTGAACAAAACTCATTTATTTCCAAGTACTTGACTCAAGAGCAAAAAAAATTTGGACCAAATCTTTTTTATGATCCTGAGAATTTTGGCCCAAGATCCAAATGTTCTTCTATGCACATGGTTTTAGATGTTGAAAGGAATAAAAATACTTGTCCTAGCTATATTGCTTCTAAAGGACTTCTAGTTGTGATGGTCATTAAACTAAATCTCATTTAAGAGATAATGTTTGGTGACAATAGTATATCAAATATCATGCCCCACTCAAAAGTTTTATCTTTTGGGCCGAAACTTTTGTTATCTTGTGCTGAAAATTCTCAACTTCTTAGAAGCATTGATTGTAGATGCAAAGCTTCGAGTCAATGGTATACTGTTTGTCTCAAGGAATATCACATCTCAAGGATTTTGTGCATGAATCAACATCTACTCAAAAATACCAGTCAAAACATGAGAGCCTTAAGACTTAGCTCTAACATCAAAGATTAAGAGTTTGGTCTTTGATTTTGTCCATGAACGATAAATAAAACTCAAAATATATGGAATAAATTGATGGCCAAGTAAACTTTGAGCTTAAAGATTTGACACTATTTATAGCAAGTCACCGTTGAGATCTCCTTCCTTCAAAATTTCCAACCCTTGAATAATCGTGCATCTATCTTAGGAAAAGTGTCTAAATTAAATTGCATGTAATAACTTGTGAACTTAGATATTGGAAATAACTTCCAATGGCATGTTATTTTTTGAACATTGACAGACACTACAAAAAATATTCAAAGTATTGAAAGCAACAAAATGCGAACATAATTCTAGGAGCACATTCTGAATCAGTGGAGGAGAAGTCAACCAACTTTCACGAGACCCAAGACTTGGCATCTTCAATGTATAAGTCAAAGCTGACAATCATACTAGACCTAAATGGATTGTTTCTTGTACATTGTTTTTCAAGATCAAAGAAGCATTAGAGTGTGAGACATGGCAAGGGGTGGGTTTTGCTTCAACCAAGAAGTATATAATTTTTATCTGCCTTGGTGGACAAGTATTGTGTTGGTTTTTGGTCCACTGCATAAATATATAATGTGAATGCACTATTGAAGATTATACAAGTGTGCAAGGAGAGAGCTTCCGTCTTTTTATGGTTTGGGCACAAGAAGGATGCTATGTGCACCGTAAAAGGATAACTCGACCAGATAAGCTAGGTGTAGAAGCCATGTTTAAGCCATAAGTACATGCCGATCTTTGCTTTCAATGTGATGCAACATGCACATTGCATATTGATAACTCTCCTTAAAAGGGCTGAAATAACCTTCAATGGAATTTCATATTTCCATCCACTTTTGAGGTTGACAAATACAACATTGTTCTATTACAAGAGCTTCTTCCATACTTGGCAAAGCTAGATAAAGCTTTGGACATATGCACTATGATAGGAGAAGCTCAATATGGTCAAGAGCCTAATCAATGGTCATCCATGGTATTCACAAGTGAAAAAAATGAACGAATATGCATAGAAGAATGAGAGATTGTCAAAAAGGATATACAATATTAGTCCACAAGATGAAGGAAGAGACGTTGCCAGCACTACTCATCAACATTGTGAAGTCCCTAGCTTCACTATAGCAAGACTTTGGTTGAGTTAAGCCATGAACAAATACACATTTTAAGGAGAGTTCCACCAATATCTAAGCTCAAGGGATTGGAAGAAATATACTATGCTACAGATTTAGGATATGGGGTGGAAACCATTCAACCCCATTGAGCCAAGAATTATTTGATACATCTTCAAAAATGCTACAATATAGAATAATTATGGTCATCACAAAAGGTAGATAAATCACTTTCACAAACTATCTTGCTCAATGATAATCCAATGTATGATTTTATTGTTATCTAATATGGGTGATATTCTTTTTTTAAAAGGTTTCTGCACACAAAATGGGTTGTTGAAGATTTGGTCTATATTGATGTCTCTATACAAAGAAACATTGTTTTAGGCTATATCAACTCTCTAACATGTAGAGATGAAATAATGGTGTCCATTGTTTGGGCAGATCCATATATCATACTAGCACCTTGGGATTTGGCTTCGAATCCAAATCTATTTTGTTTATAATTTTGGTGAAAAGTCCATATAACTTTCAAGACTTGTCATTTGTGAGCCTCATCTTAATTGCAAAGAAAGAAATTGACTCTTTGTTATTCCATTGTTACATCAAAGTTTTTCCAAACTATTCATGGTCTTGTACTACACCTATTTAGATCAGGCTCCATAACTTGTCTTTAGTGTTTGAATGTTGCATTTTAAGCTCATTATGTGCATTCTCATTTTATATGTAAGAAAAGATTCAATCTTAGCAAATCAAATTGTTTGGCAAACATCAAATGTTTCGATGTTATATTGGCATTATTCATTGACTTTTTCACTATGCCAACCCGCTCCCACTCTCACTGCCGCCATCTTTGAGAAATCCAAGGAGGGTACTCATTGTTGATATGATTGGAATACTTGTTGAATAATTTGAGTTTCACAATGGTGATTCAATGCCAAATTAGATTGAGTACATGCGTCTAGATCAATAAACTGAAAATTTCTCCCATGTTGTGCATCCAAGTGTAGAGAGTTTCCTGGACTTCATCAACTTCAAAGCTTCTCGGAAACCACAACCATCCATTGGTTGAGGTGATGGGGTTTTTCGTGAGAAACAAGATGAACTACGCACTTAGAAACGTTTTCAAGACTAAATGGGATCTTGAAACAAAACAATATTTGTTAAGGCCAAAGTAGGAAAGATTGACCTATTCTACAAAAGAAAGGCCACACTTATTCAAGTTCTTAGTCCCAAGCCATACATTTTTTCCTTCTTGGTAGGTTTTGGAAAATCATCTTAAAGGATAATATGATCACATTTGTTCTATTGAAATCTCTCCTCGTCTTGAAGGATAATATGAGCATAAATCTCTCCTACGTTTGTGCTTTGTACATGTCAGGTTTTTTGAAATCATATTGAAAGAATAATGTGAATATATGTGTCTAATTAAACTCTTTCTTTTTTGGCTTTTGAACATTTCTCTCATGATTTTAATAAACTGAAGTATTTTTTAGTGTTCATTGAATCTTGAATTGTATGTATTGTGCAAGTAGTGAGCTCATTGTTTGATAGCTATAATGATACATGTTTCCAAATCATTTAGAACCCTATGATGAGGAGATTATAATCAGCTAGAAACGTGTGTGCCTAGAAGCACCTTTGTCTTGGTGTTTGAGTCATAGTCTTGGCAGTCACATTTACTTATTTTGGAGAGCTTGAAAAAAAATTAAAACCATGCACTTTTCCTTTCTTTAGGTTCACTTGATTATTGAAATTTGAAGCATATACTTAAACAAAAATAAACTACATAGACACCAGAAAACCCATATAATGAGGTCATGCCAATGATTTGGAAATTTGAGAACCTAGAATAAGTTTGATCCTTGTTTGGAAACTTTACAAGATCATAGAACATTAGGTCCAATATCCACAACTTTATGGATACTAAGTTTTGGCTTAAAGGCCAAATCTAAATGGAACAAAAAAAACGTGGTACTTGAGGCATGAACTTGATATGTTTTTTATTCTTCAAGGTAAAACAATTGTCAAAACCATACACATATCGAGCTCATTTTTGTGATTTGAAACTTATGTCCCAAAAGTGGGAAACGGGATTTTCCCAAATTATATAATAATGTGTTCCACAAGTATGTTCACCCTTGTGCCATCAATGTGCCTATAAATGCTCACACTCCATGTGCCACCTTGTGCTTTCCATGTGCTACTTTTTGACCATTGACTTCACCTTTTTGATTGATCATACAAATCAACCTTTGATCTAGGACCCTTAGCCTTTATTTTTCCTTTCTGATGTGCATGCTCACTCCCTTGCTCTAATCATGTTGTGCATTTCTAATTCAACACTCCCCCTCAATGCAATGAAGATGTATCACCTACTACACCTTGTGCTTTCCATGTGCTACCTTTTTTTTACTTCACCTTTTATAAGTGACCATACAAATCAACCTTTGATCTAGGACCCTTATTGTTTCTTCTTCCTTCCTAATGTGCATTCTCTCTCCCTCGCTCTACTCATGTTATACATTGCTATTTCAACACCCCCCTCAATGTGGTAAGGATCTATCACCTAGCATGCTACAATGGACCTACACTCCTAGTCATATATTGGAGTGGTCTGTCTCAACTTTCCCTATGGTCTCTCGGGTGTACCTACGAATATGTAAGTGTAGCACATGAGTTCATCAAGAGGGGTATATTAATTTAAAAAAATTATAGAATACATTTACAGGAGGGGGTTTTAAACCAATTTTGAAAAAAACCCATAAGTTTATGTAGAAAAAGGGGTCATTTTATTCACAAAAGTATGTAAGGGGTTTTTTAAATACTCCTTGAATGCGCGTGATACATAGGATTTCTTCATAGTGAACCCCCTGAGTGTGGGCTACAATATTGGCTTTGAATTGACACTTTACACACAAGAGAATGGGGTTATAATTAGGGTGAGATGCCATGGTGTTTCTCTCTTAGCAACCTTTAGTGCTAGTCTATTAGCTTGATCTTAGCTTTAGACTCATAGGCTTTGAGCTTGGTCTATTTGTTTGCAAATAACTCAGAGTGGCTTTGAGCTTGGTCTTCTTGTTTGTGAACAACTCAATGGTAGCTATGTTCCTAGATATTTGTGAGAGCCCTTTGTACTCATTCCATGCATGCTCATTTGGCCACATTACACTAAAAGTCTCACTCACGGTAGAGACTTTGCCTACTTATATTGCTAGTACTTGCAAACGTTACAAATTTCTGGAGAAAACATTTTGTTTATTGATGATAGCTTTGTTAATGTAGGCCCTTTTGATGAGGTGTATGTCAATGATGCCCATGCTAAAGAAGCCCACATTAGTTTGCACAATAAGCTCATACACTTCCATCATAGGAATGATTCCTTTGGTTTGTGTTATACCTTTAGTGTGAAGACCCATAATGAAACCCATGTGTATGTACGGTCCTTATTTTTGGGCTTTTCCACCTTCAAAACCCTAAGGTTTTAATAAACCTTATCTTTTTCTACAAGATCAATTGCTGGAGATGTTTGTCACGAGGAATTCATCTGCCTATGGAGGAATTCGCTTGCTTGTGGAGGATGTTGTTGGTTGTTGTGTGTGCTCTACCCACTTATCATGTATCACTAGTAGAGACAAAGCTTTTTGCTTCTCCTGCATATCAACTAGAAGCTATGGTTGCATCTTTTTTCTACCTTGCATTATATGACCCTTATAATGATTTCTAAATGAATAATATGAGATTATTCATGTATATTACAACAAATAATGTTTAAAATTTATTCTTTTTTACAAGAAAAAAACCTATATATATGGCATTGAAGGCCTTTGAGTCAAATTGCTTTAGAGATAGACTGTTAAAGTGGTAGATATAGAGAGAGATAGAGAGTGCTATAGCATTTATAGAGTTCCATTGTGTGTGAGAGGGATAGGTAATTTCTTTTACCTATATGTGTGCGCATGTGCTTATGTGGTTTTCTATGATCACCTTGGTCATGTATGTGTTATGGTTCTTTGTGACCACCCTAGTCACGTATGTGGACTAGGTGTGTGCAGTTTGAACCTTGTGTGTATGAATGTGTATATGGATGTCATGGTTCTCTAAGACTATACTAGTCATGTACGTGGGCCATGTGTGTGCACTTTGAACCTTATGTATATGTATGTGGTTCTCTAAGACTATCCTAGTCATGTGCATGGGCCATGTGGGTGCACTTTAAACCTTACGCACATGTACGCGGTTCTCTAAGACTATCCTAGTCATGTACATGTGCCATATGTGTGCACTTTAAACCTTATGTATATGTACATGTGTTATTTATTTAATTATTTTATCCTTTTTTTAAAATAAATTTGTATTAAAATTTTGGTTATTTATGATGATGCTATTATGAAAATTTATTAATATGTGTTTATTTTTTATCTGTTTAATTTTTAAATATCATGTTTCGATTTACGTTTAGAAAAAATATCTTTAAATTTAAAATTTATTTTAATGTAATATTTGTCAAAAGATATGTGCAAATAAGTTGGTTGTGTGCACACTGGCAATGTATGGGAAAATGAGTTGATTGTCTGCACCCTTATGAGGTGGTTGTGAATAACACACTAACTCATTTGATTATTATATGTTTGTGTTTAAACTAGTTGTGTACATAAGTCACATATGTGGATCAGACCACTCTAGCTACATTTAATATATTTTCTTTGAATTAGTTGTGCACACTCTGGTCTCATACGTGGACCATTTGTGAGTACTCCAATTCTATCAATTCCTTTTACTTTGACTAGATGTGTGTATCTGATCACACATCTAGGCCTTTGTGAACACTCTAGTCTTTCCCATTTGTTATCATGTAATGATTTACAGAGATAAAGAAGACCTTACCAACAACCGACAAGTCCCTATCTACTTTGTACAGTAGGTCTTTGTGCAATAGATCATGCTTTAATGTGTGGATTGGACTTCTTGCCTTGGAAATGTTGGCCATGGTAAAGGTTACCCTTAGGAGAGGGCCATTACGTGAAGAGACAACATTATAGTATGATAGACCATGCTAATTACCTTACACCTGTAGCATATGACAACATTGTCACACTAGCAAATCAAGGTGTCTAAAAGCATGTAAGTGTAGCATTAGGAGGGGTACGTTAATTTAAAAAAGTTACATAATTACATTTACAGGAGGGGGTTTTTTAACCAATTTTTTTTAAAAAAAACATAAGTTTATGAAGAAAAAGGGGTCATTTTATTCACAAAAGTATGTAAGTGTATGGGGTTTTTTAAATACTCCTTGAATGCACGTGATACATATGATTTCTTCATAGTCCACCCCCCGAGTATACGTTTAGCACATGACGACATTGACACACTAGCAAATTAGGTTTTGACATTGATGAGCCAAGGAGGTCATACTGTAGAAAGTGCTAGTTTGTTTGGAGGTTTGAATTCTTGAGCTAGAGAGATAGAGGGCACATTTTAGACATCTTCCGTCCCCGTATATAAATACTCTTGAGTTTAGTATAGATTAGGTAATAAATTGCATAGAAAATAATCCTCTTATCGATTAAGAATGAGTTGAGGATATCACTCAAATGTAATTTCTTTGAGAAAATATATTTATTTTTTTAATTGAAGTATGGCCAGTGTATGATGTACCATTTTTGATGAATTAGGAGTACTTTCACATGATGTAATGATTTTAGTAAATGTTCTGATATGTCACATGTAATACACATACAAAAATAAAAAATAAAAAGAAGAAATTCATTTTTTTAAATATTCATTAGAGAATAAAAAATTGTACATCATTATTCTTATACTAGTATAGAAACCAATTTCTTCTATCTTTGATGAATTTGATATGAATTCCCACTCATAATCTTCACTGCCTCTATCAATTACATTGTAGTGCACCGCCAAGTTCCTCTATGAGATTGTGATTACTCGATTAAGTTTCCCAGTAGAAATAGTGAGAAATTATGATACATATTTTATGAATGAAAGTGATGGAGTTCTTGCTCAAGTGCCTCGATGCCCTTGACATCTCTGACCGCCCATCACCGTTGGTGCCCTCTGACATCTCTGGGTCCTCCGACTACCAGTGGCACTTATGTCATGGATGGCCAACTCTAAGGGTTCTCATGGAGGCAACACCCCTCTTCCTTGGCCACCTTCGAGGGTACTCATGGAGGTAATAGCCTTGTTCCTTTCCCAAGGTAGTGCAAGATCCTCTTTGAGCACCATATCCCTTTTCCCAACAGAAGATATTCCCTCTACACAACATGATGAGGGGTTGGGACTTAGAGGAGGAGGGAACCCAAGGAGGAGTTACGGGGAACACTAACTCTTCTGTGTAGGGGATTCTCTGGTGTAACGCATTCTCTGGTGTAGCACATTCTCTCTTGTAGCACAATCTTCCAATTTATCCGGTTGATTCTTAATTTTCCTATCATTCCTTCATCAGAGTATCTATGGCATCATTGGCAACTAGGACGCTCACCACCTGTCCACACAGGGGCCGTTTTCTAAGTCCTAGCCCATAATACTCCGCAATATAATCACTTATCAAGATGGACTCTCGTTGAAGATCAGCAAGATCAACCAACAGATCCATATAAAGAGCCATGGACTCATCCTTTGAAGACTAGCAAGGTCAATCAACCAGATCCATGCTCGATTTCAGAAAACAACTCCTACTCTTGTTCCAATATCTTCCTCGACGCACGCGTGGGTATCCTAGGCGACCCAGAGCCTGAGCACCGTATGGTCAGCACCCTCTAGGATCCTTCGCAGGTGACCTAGCGCTTCACTCATAGGCCGCTTCCTTGGCCCCTCATCCACCGTACTGGAAGCTCACCATTTTAATCGCACCGAGGCTGGTCAAGACCTCGTCGGCCGACCTTGGTACGCGAGACGTCCTTCATTGACTCTCTGTCAACAGTTGCAACTTTATCAGTTAGGTCTCCACGACCTTAATCACAAGATGGTCAAAATGCTCCCCCAGCATTCTTGACATAAAACAGTCATTTACAAACAGTTTACAAACAGTCATTTACAAACAGCATTTACAAACAGTTTACAATACAGTTTCTATTTTAACTTTCATTTTTCCACATTATCCCTCATCAATCTACATTACTTATTCCATATTCCATTTATATGTATACTCATCCCATCACATCATTTTCCATCTCATCACTTCAAATTCCTTCACATCACATATCATATATTCACATCCATACATATATCCACATCCACATCCACATTCACATCCATACATCCACATCTACATCTATACATCTATTTTCACATCCACATCTACATGCACATTCATACATCCACATCCATACATCCGCATCTACATGCTCATTCACATCCATACATCCACATCTATATGCGTACATTCACATCTACATGCATACATCCACATCTCTATGCATACATCCACATCCACATTCACATTCACCTCCATATATCTACATGTACATGCATACATCCACCTCCACATTCACATCCACATCTATACATCTACATCTACATGCATACATCCACCTCCACATCCACATCCACATCTACATCTACATGCATACATCCACCTCCACATCCACATCTACATCTACATGCATACATCCACATCTCCATTCACATCTACATCTATACATCTACATCTACATGCATCCTTCCACCGCCACATCCACATCTACATCTATACATCTACATCTACATGCATACATCCACATCTCCATTCACATCTACATTTATACATCTACATCTACATGCATCCATCCACATCTCCATTTACATCCTCATCTATACATCTACTTCTACATGCATACATCCACATCTCCATGCATACATCCACCTCCACATTCACACTCACATCCATACATCTACATCTACATGCAGACATCCATATCTCCATGCATAATAAAATTCTTTTAATTAATCTAGGATGATAGTTCCTAGAATATGGTAGGAAGTCCTCTTTTTATGCTTTGAATGAAATTATTTTATGCGTAGTTTCTATAAAAATTTTGCCATAGCTCCGCTACTATGACTGATAAATCTCAATTTTTTCTAAGGGATAAGGCTTATCATTAAGGAAATAATTAGAATGGTCTCTAATTGGATCATCAATCCATAATGGATTGAATCATCGATATACATAAACTAAAAGCATAGAAAAAAACCATTAATTTGGCCTCAAGCATAGCTTAATCTTGGATTAAGGAAAAGCCTTATGAAAAGCTTCATTTGGATTGAAAAGGGTCATGAGTATGACCATTTCTTAAATGAGAGAGAGAAAAACCATTAGAATTAAATATAAATAGAATTTTATGTAATTCTTTACTATCATTAATTAATTAAATTCAATAGCATTTCAAAAACCATATCAATTAAGCTTCTCAAGCTTGAGAGGGGTTGAGAAGAGAGAATCATTGAGAAATTATAGAAAAGACCAAAATTCACTATACTTATCTTATAATTTGCTTGATTCTTTTATCACGGTAGAGGCCCCCAACCAATCAATTGGTTTAGTATGTTGATGGAGCCACCAATGGGGATTGAAGAAATGGAGAAGTATCAAAAACTAGTGAATTATTAAAGAATTCACAGTTCTTGGCTTAGGTGGAGTAGAGTAACAATGCATAAGACACTATATCTTTTTCAAAAAGGGAAGGCTTCTATTTATAGGAAAAATTGAGCTCCTAACCAAACAAAGTGATTCTAGAATTTTCCAAGTCAGTTTGGTTGAATTTGGACTAGATTTGGACCTAGTTTGGTTACTTTTTGATTCGATTTGGTTCCATTTTGATTTGGTTTGGTTCAAGAGATATGAGAGATAAAAATATCACATTATTTTTGAGTTTAAAACTCATTCAAGCATGTGAAATATGCACCTCCTTTAAAGAACTCCCCTTCCTTACATATGTGTCAAAATTTTATTGCTCATAGTTTTTTTACTAATAAACCTTGTACATTTTCAACTCTTCATCTTATGTGAAATATGCACCTTCTTTAAAGAACTTCCCTTCCTTACATATGTGTCAAAATTTTATTGCTCATAGTTTTTTACTAATAAACCTTGTACATTTTCAACTCTTCATCTTATGTGAAATATGCACCTTCTTTAAAGAACTCTCCTTCCTTACATATGTGTCAAAATTTTATTGCTCATAGTTTTTTACTAATAAACCTTGTACATTTTCAACTCTTCATCTTATGTGAGCATTTACTCATTTTTGGATACCCAAAATATCTCATATTTTTAATATTGCTCATAGTTTTTTACTTATAAACCTTGTACATTTTCAACTCTTCATCTTATGTGAGCATTTACTCATTTTGGGGTATCTTCTTTTACAATTTGGATTTATCTCCTCCCTACACATGGATTGATGCTATTGGCCCATAGGAACCTTAATTGGACTATAATCCAAAAATTTCTGAAAATCTAGACCCTTAGACTAAGGTTCTTTATACCTATTTCCAATTAATTCCAATTGCACATTGGAAAATTCTTTTTGAATTTTTCCTTTAGGGAAACTTATTTTAATAAGATGAGTTATTTTTCTATCCAAAAGTATTCATAATCTGAATATTCTCTCTCGAGAATAATTTTCTCTCTCTAGGCTAAAACAGTTAGAAACAAGGTCTTTATATTTCTGAAGAGGGATTGATTAGAGGGGAAGATACTAGACATCAAAAAGGGGTTGGGGCAGGAATCTTACATTCTACCCCACTTAAAAAATGCGAGATGTCCTCATCTCGCAAACTGGGATAATTTTGCAACAAGATGCACGAATATGAGACTTAGAGAAAAATTTTAATCAAGATTAACCACCAAGAAAAGTCTTAAAGAAAGCAAGATAAGAACAAGATTTAAACTTTATTCATTCTCGGAACTTATACAGTAAAGATAGAAGAACTCTTTACACTTCCATAAGCCTGTCCATCATATGGTCACAAAAGCAACACTCACAAGCTGCACAAGTATAGGGTAACTCATCTATGGGAATGATTCTGCTGGTTATTGCCGCACCTATCTCAGTGGTATGAGGTGATCTAACAAAAGGACCTCTGAGAGGCAAGCCAAAAACGGGGTAAAGGCATATCTTCTCATGAGGAAGAAAACACGCCAGTAAGAAGACCCGCTCAGAAAACCCAAGATGCCTTGACCTCATGACGCAGTAGGATCGGGGACCCAAACCCAAAGCTTCAATAACCATGGCCAAGCAGACATTGTTACGAAAGTGCTGCTGACCCCAGGGTGTTACCCTAGTTATGTTTTGATAGGTTCGCCATTTGGTCTGAGCTACAGAAGTTCCTAGGTGAGGAAAAAGTGAGCGCTCATACTATTCTATAAAGTCTTTCTTCACAGACTCTCTTGCGTCTTGAAGGTGAGAAATCATCATGGATAAAACTAATTCCTGTTGCCAATCCATGAAGGAGATTAAGAAGTAGGGAAATCGATGGGAGTAAGATTACTGTGAGCGATAAGTAAAAGTTACGACTTATATAAAGGAAGGAGCTAGCGTAACTTAGAAGCCAACGGTAACTTGCCGCTGAAGTTTTATCGTCTTTCCATGATTTGGGTTTGGCACATTTTTCTATAGAAGGCATTAAGAATTTTGAGATGAGGAGATAAAAAAAGCTTGTAGGCTAAGTCACCTACTTTCATTGAATTCAGATATAAGGGTCACAATATCTGGGGGATAACTTCTTATACTCCCCAAGAGATAAAGAACTTCTTTTGGGCCGTACTCGAATGAAAACCAAAACCTTGGTATCCAAAACACCGATTCTCACTTCTGAACTCATTGTTCTAAATCCTTAAAACAGGTGGGACTCCTGAGAAGTATTCTAGGGAAAGGGTCTTCCTTTTTTAAACAGAAACTTTCTTTTATTTTAGAGAGGGAATAATTATAAGATCAGAAAGGGAGATTCTTACTCCTGTATACCTCGAAGGCTGGGGAGGAATCTTACATTCTACCCCACTTAAAAAGTGCGAGATGTCCTTATCTCGCAAGGTAGAGGACAGCTCCTTTTCTTAAGATCCAATTTTATTTTGGGGTTCCTTATATTCTGGTCAACCCAACAGAACACTGGGATAAATATCCCTTATATAGAACTCATCATTAAATAACAATTCATTCAGATCATGTCATTCATATCTTTAACATGATAATGGTCCATAGGCCCAAAAATTTTCTTTGGAACATTCCTCCATGGAAATTTCAGTCAAGCAAGTTCTCAATTTGACATCCCTTAACTTGATCTACCGGTCAAGTATTAACAGTAGCAATCTGACAGCACAACCCACTAATCTCATAGTGATTTGCTGAATTCATTATCATCATTCTAGTTATGAATATCATCACAGGGACTCGTCCCATTCCCCCTCATTGTGGTTTCATTATATTTCAACTAATTTTTAAAAATCATCATTTTTCAATCAGAATTTTCAATCAGAATCCAAATCAATTCATCAAGTCTCAAACAGAATTAAAAATCATATCAATCACATTCGAAATCATCATCTGGATAGCATTAACGCTTATAATTTCAAGTCTTAGATATACTGTCAGTAAAGAGCTGCAGTATACTCTCGGTATATATGGGTAGTCACGGCCCTTGGAATTATAAGGTAAATACTATCATGTTTAGGCCTCATGCAAGTCAGGGATTCTATATAATTGCGGCACTTCCATCTGAAGACCCAATTACCAAATTACGAATTTCAGTTTGAATATCAAATTGTATGAATTATCTCACACAATTATAACCTTTTTGTGTTTCTTGATAAATTTTTGATATATTTGTCTTCTCAGTTGATCTTTATTAACCAAATGCTCTGAAACCAACTGTAAGATCCCTGTTTCCACCGAGCAACAGATTCGGGATACTAGCACAGCGGAAGTAGCACTTCTCGCGCGGGACAGGGGTCCCACATTCGGGGCCTCACCCACGGATATCCGGATAAGAGACTAATCCGTCGGTTGTTCCAAAACCGAACCCGGAAAAACTTCCTTACCGAAAAGCACGGGCAATTCCACCAGGATAACTTTTTACTCTAACGTAGTCAAGATCATTTCTGATCGAGCTGATCCAATTACATCTATAAGATACTTGGTCAGATCAAGGGAGAAACTTGCACTTGGATCATTGGGATCAACGCTTTTTTCCCCATTCAAGAGGCACAGCCGTTGATTCCTATCCATAGAACAGTTACTGTCCGAGATTTATTTTATCTATCGTAAAAACAAAAGTTTGAGTCTTGATTTACGGATCCATCAGTCCAGCCTAACCCCATCCAATCCCATGGGTTAGCCAACTGCCCAACCACGGTAGTGATGGGATCCAATTAAGAATTTGGTTAGGTTTTGTCCCGGGTACCAAGGAAAAGAGTTCCAAGGCCCCCTAGCCGGATGTTCATGCAAAAATAAAACTAGTCACACCACTCACACACCCAATATGTTCATGCAAAAATAAAACTAGTCACACCACTCACACACCCAATATGAAATTGCCTTTTCACAGATTCAACCAGTTTAAAACAATCCTTTAATAAAACCATAGTATCACTGATCACAATCTTCCAATTTATCCGGTTGATTCTTAATTTTCCTATCATTCCTTTATCAGAGTATCTATGGCATCATTGGCAACTAGGACGCTCACACCTGTCCACACAGGGGCCGTTTCCTAAGTCCTAGCCCATAATACTCGGCAATATAATCACTTATCAAGATGGACTCTCGTTGAAGATCAGCAAGATCAACCAACAGATCCATATAAAGAGCCATGGACTCATCCATTGAAGACCAGCAAAAGGTCAATCAACCAGATCCATTTCGATTTCAGAAAACAACTCCTACTCTTGTTCCAATATCTTCCTCGATGCATGCGTGGGTATCCTAGGTGACCCAGAGCCCGAGCACCGTATGGTCAACACCCTCTAGGATCCTTCGCAGGTGACCTAGCGCTTCACTCATAGGCCGCTTCCTTGGCCCCTCATCCACCGTACCGGAAGCTCACCATTTTAATCGCACCGAGGCTGGTCAAGACCTCAGCCGACCTTGCTACGCGAGACGTCCTTCATTGACTCTACGTCAGCAGTTGCAACTTTATCAGCCACGACCTTAATCACAAGATGGTCAAAATGCTCCCCCAGCATTCTTGACATAAAACAGTCATTTACAAACAGCATTTACAAACAGTTTACAATACAGTTTCTATTTTAACTTTCATTTTTCCACATTATCCCTCATCAATCTCCATTACTTATTCCATATTCCATTTATATGTATACTCATCCCATCACATCATTTTCCATCTCATCACTTCAAATTCCTTCACATCACATATCATATATTCACATCCATACATATATCCACATCCACATCCACATTCACATCCATACATCCACATCTACATCTATACATCTATTTTCACATCCACATCTACATGCACATTCATGCATCCACATCCATACATCCGCATCTACATGCTCATTCACATCCATACATCCACATCTATATGCGTACATTCACATCTACATGCATACATCCACATCTCTATGCATACGTCCACATCCACATTCACATTCAGCTCCATATATCTACATCTACATGCATACATCCACCTCCACATTCACATCCACATCTATACATCTACATCTACATGCATACATCCACCTCCACATCCACATCCACATCTACATCTACATGCATACATCCACCTCCACATCCACATCTACATCTATACATCTACATCTACATGCATACATCCACATCTCCATTCACATCTACATCTATACATCTACATCTACATGCATCCTTCCACCGCCACATCCACATCTACATCTATACATCTACATCTACATGCATACATCCACATCTCCATTCACATCTACATCTACATGCATCCATCCACATCTCCATTTACATCCTCATCTATACATCTACTTCTACATGCATACATCCACATCTCCATGCATACATCCACCTCCACATTCACACTCACATCCATACATCTACATCTACATGCAAACATCCACATCTCCATGCATAATAAAATTCTTTTAATTAATCTAGGATGATAGTTCCTAGAATATGGTAGGAAGTCCTCTTTTTATGCTTTGAATGAAATTATTTTATGCGTAATTTCTATAAAAATTTTGCCATAGCTCCGCTACTATGACTGATAAATCTCAATTTTTTCTAAGGGATAAGGCTTATCATTAAGGAAATAATTAGAATGGTCTCTAATTGGATCATCAATCCATAATGGATTGAATCATCGATATACATAAACTAAAAGCATAGAAAAAAGCCATTAATTTGGCCTCAAGCATAGCTTAATCTTGGATTAAGGAAAAGCCTTATGAAAAGCTTCATTTGGATTGAAAAGGGTCATGAGTATGACCATTTCTTAAGTGAGAGAGAGAAAAACCATTAGAATTAAATATAAATAGAATTTTATGTAATTCTTTACTATCATTAATTAATTAACTTCAATAGCATTTCAAAAACCATATCAATTAAGCTTCTCAAGCTTGAGAGGGGTTGAGAAGAGAGAATCATTGAGAAATTATAGAAAAGATCAAAATTCACTATACTTATCTTATAATTTGCTTGATTCTTTGATCACGGTAGAGGCCCCCAACCAATCATTTGGTTTAGTATGTTGATGGAGCCACCAATGGGGATTGAAGAAATGGAGAAGTATCAAAAACTAGTAAATTTTTAAAGAATTCACAGTTCTTGACTTAGGTGGAGTAGAGTAACAATGCATAAGACACTATATCTTTTTCAACAAGGAAAGGCTTCTATTTATAGGAAAAATTGAGCTCCTAACCAAACAAAGTGATTCTAGAATTTTCCAAGTTAGTTTGGTTGAATTTGGACTAGATTTGGACCTAGTTTGGTTACTTTTTGATTCGATTTGGTTCCATTTTGATTTGGTTTGGTTCAAGAGATATGAGAGATAATAATATCACATTATTTTTGAGTTTAAAACTCATTCAAGCATGTGAAATATGCACCTCCTTTAAAGAACTCCCCTTCCTTACATATGTGTCAAAATTTTATTGCTCATAGTTTTTTTACTAATAAACCTTGTACATTTTCAACTCTTCATCTTATGTGAAATATGCACCTTCTTTAAAGAACTCCCCTTCCTTACATATGTGTCAAAATTTTATTGCTCATAGTTTTTTACTAATAAACCTTGTACATTTTCAACTCTTCATCTTATGTGAAATATGCACTTTCTTTAAAGAACTCTCCTTCCTTACATATGTGTCAAAATTTTATTGCTCATAGTTTTTTACTAATAAACCTTGTACATTTTCAACTCTTCATCTTATGTGAGCATTTACTCATTTTTGGATACCCAAAATATCTCATATTTTTAATATTGCTCATAGTTTTTTACTAATAAACCTTGTACATTTTCAACTCTTCATCTTATGTGAGCATTTACTCATTTTGGGGTATCTTTTTTTACAATTTGGATTTATCTCCTCCCTACACATGGATTGATGTTATTGGCCCATAGGAACCTTAATTGGACCATAATCCAAAAATTTCTGAAAATCTAGACCCTTAAACTAAGGTTCTTTATACCTATTTCCAATTAATTTCAATTGCACATTGAAAATTTCTTTTTGAATTTCTGTTTCAGGGGAACTTATTTTAATAAGATGAGTTATTTTTCTATCCAAAAATATTCATAATCTGAATATTCTCTCTCTAGAATAATTTTCTCTCTCTAGGCTAAAATAGTTAGAAACAAGGTCTTTATATTTCTGAAGAGGAATTGATTACAGGGAAAGATCCTAGACATCAAAAAGGGGTTGGGGGAGGAATCTTACATAAGTTATCAATATTCTGAGAAGAATTGTTATTTTTATCAGCCTGACTAGCATGCATGGGCAGATTAAATTATAAGTAGTTCTCTTAATAATTTGAATATTGATCTTCTTACTAATCTTCATACTTTATTTTTCCTTGCTTTTGTGTATATTTAGATATACTTTAATTTTTAATAGGGCATGTAAGAGAGCTATTGAAGATAAATATCCAAATTTTCAAAAGGAGGGCGTAGAGTGTAAAGTTTCTAAATTAGCTAGTTTCTTTACAAAAAGATTCTACCTCATGTGGATGGCAATGTGTTATACTAATGTGTGGAAATTTCTTTTGTCTAAGTATATCGAGATTGATTAGCAGTGTAGGTTATGTAAAAAACCCACTATTTTTTCTATAAATCTTTACCCAATTTTTTAACTTATTTTCTATAGTTCTAGGTTCTTAAATTTGAGAAATTTTCTTAATTTGGCAAACTCTTGGATCTCATAAGTTTTGGATGTGGAGTATTCGTGCAAGAGCAATCAATCTTATTTTGAATAATTCAATTACTTCTAAATATCCAGACTCTCCACTCCCAAGTCAAGCCTCTCCATCTAAGAAGAAGAAGAAAATGCATGTACATACATTCACCAATGAAGCATTTTATGTTTAAGCAACGAACTCTACATAAAGAAACTAAGGGTGCTCCATTTTATGTTTAAGCAAGGCACTCATAAACCGAGGGTACTAAACCAGGAAGTACCTCAAAGAAAAGTGGTCCTCAAGTGGGTGCCAAGAAGAGTGTTGGGTAGCAAGAAAGATAAGAAGGAACTCAAGTTTGCTAGTAAGAATAACCAGAAGCCGTCAAAGGAAAAGAAGGGGATGGAGACAAAGGAGAAGACAAAACTAGAGGAGATGGAGACAAAATAGAAAGCTTCATTCCTCCCTATTTATCATTGTAAATATTTGTAAATTTTCCTCTAATTTTATCATCGTTTTTGTAAATATTGAGAAATCATCTTCTCATCTTATCATGTTTTGTACTTAGAACACATTTGTACTTAAATTTTTCAAGGTAGCAACATGTTAAGCTTGTAATGGGCTGGCTATGGTTTTGAGATATTGTGCCACAATTTCCTTCAAATGTCATCTCGTGACTCGAGTACATCTCTAAAAGGAAAATATTAGAACTCTAAAAGGACCATAAAAATTACTCCAAATATTGTAATTCTAAAATAACTTCATAAAAACATTCCAATGGTCAAAGGTGAATTCACCAATTTAAAAACTCCATATACTACTCTTGAAATGTCCAATCCAAGGGATAGTAAGTAAGTCTCTTTCAACACCAAAGGAAGTGGAGGAAGATGGGATTGCCCATTGGTGCCTCACCTAAAAATCCTTGGTATCAATTTAGTACTAACACTTACTAAAAACAAAGACAAGATTGTATGTGTGCAAGACTTATTTGTGAAGCATTTCACAAAGGCATAATATATACATAGAGAATATATGTAGAATAGTAGCCAGTGTTAGATTGATTTTACTGATTAATAATTGCATGAGATGGTTACTATCTAAAGAAGAAGGTGAGTGGTTGGTTGCATGAGTTGTGACGATTGGCACATAAGCTAACTATGGGCTTTTCACATTTACATTGATATTCCAACATTCCCCCTCATGTGAGAGGAAACATGTGCCTAAATAACTGGGGGTGAGTTGCATTTTATTTAAGCTAAACCTAGACTATGAATTACATGTGCATTGTGTTGTGCCTATGGCAATCTGTGTGAGATGTAATGGCTGAGGGGGGGAGGACCACACTATATAGCACATGCATTCAAGGGGCATTAAAAGGCCCCCTACTTATACATTTTTAAATTTTAAAACACCCCTTCTGTAACACTTTTTATAATAAAAGTACCCCTTATGTACTAAAATTTTCACCATTTCAATTAAAAATATCCTTATGTATGTAATTTTTTTGTAACTGCACAAGAGAAAAAACCCCTTCTGTTGAACTCACATGCTATCTTACATATTTTTGACTGAAACCCCTCCCCCCACCTCCCCGCCCCACGCCGCCCCCCAAGTGTAGTGGGTGCCAATCCTTTTCAGAACTTGAGCTTGAAAGACGCTGTCAGGTAAAAATCTGAAAGGTGTTTTGAGTTCGTGTGCATATGGGATGCGTGGTTTGCGAATAAACTTTGCCCTTAATGCCCTGGCAAATGTATAGAGTGGGTGGTTTTATGTTTTTTTTATGAGCTCTTGGTGATGCCTTCATGTGAAAGTATTGCGAGAAACCCGAATGTGATGATGGTTGGTCAATATGGGCTGATCTTGGATTCAGAGATGGCGCTCCAATTTTAGCAAGCATGGAAGAGGTTGGCAGAGCATGGGGAATCGTCGTGTTTTGGTAAGTCATGATGCTGCTGATTACGAGCTGTGGGTAGATATTGCATTGTTTAGGAAAGTCATGTGGACGCCGTATGTTCAGGTGAAACACAAGGAGGAGAAGGGGCCCTCTAAAGCATAGTGGCCATTTTAGAAAAATAAAAAAATATAACCATCGATGTGGCCAGCTTGTTGATAGCCACGTGGAAGCTTTGTTTGCTACCAATGCAAAGGGTAGAAAGGTGAGGGTGTTGCCACCTGGAGATGAAGATGCTTGGCGGGTGATTCTGCAGAGAGAGAGAGGCGAGGAAAGCTGGAGTTGCCGCCTGGTGTGAAGGGAAGGTCGCTCTCAGGTGATCGTGCAGAGCAGACAAGGTGAGGGTGTTGCCGCCTTGTGGGAGAGAGCCTGGAGCGTGCAAGCAGAGGGGGGCTCTGGAGTGATCGTGCAGAGCAAAGAGAAGGGGCTGCAAGGTATTGTTGTAGCTGCAGGCGTAAGGAAGCCGGCTCAGAGAAGTTGGGCGACGTGGTAGCTACTGGTAACAGGCTGGTGCAAGCTCGCCTTGGTGAAGTCGTCGAGGAGGCAAAGGCGGCTGGGAGACACCAACATAGGTGTACAGTGACTGGCTAAATTGGAGCAGCGAAGAGGCCAGCTAAAGCATGGATAGCGGGCTACAGAGGAGGTGTCACCTACGAGGGCTATGGGCTGGGATAGAAGGACTGAAGAGAGGCAGACACAGAGCGTGGAAAAGGTGGTTGCCACCTAGCACTTGTTTGGTCCGCTAGAGGAGTTGTGGCTCTGGTGTAGGATGTTGAGATATCGAGCTCATCCAGTGAGGCGGTGGACACTGATGAACCGCCTGGGGGATAGGCCCCACACTTACACCACTGGCATGGTTGGTGAGATCTTGGGTGATATGCGGCCAGTGGAATGACAGGCTGTGTGACAGCCATTCTAGAGACTGGCATAGTTATAGCGCTAGCGCTAGCTCATTTAGTTGGGTTCACACTATAGAGAACCCATGTACGTATTGGTTGAGTACCTTTCATATTGTGTGTACTCTTATCTTGTATATGTTGTGTTGAGTGTTGAGTGAAGAAGAAGAAGATTTCAGCCTCTCACCTTGTGTGTTCTCTATTAGGGTTTTGTGAGTGTGTGTGTACTTGCAAGAGCTCAAGTTCTCTTCCTCCCTGCATCTTTTCATGGTATTAGAGCCTGGTTTATGCTAAGGGCTGAGCTACAAGCAAGAGAACCACAGGAAGCGGTACGAGGGTAAGAGCTGCAACTACTCTTCCCTATTTGTGTTGGTGACTACACCCTTGTCGGGAGCTCTACGGGAGGCACAGGCAAACGATCTCTGATTGAGGGGCTTTCTTCGCGGGAGTAAAGCTATAGGGCAACTATATTGTCCTATCGGATAGAAATTTTCTGGGCCGAAAACGCGTTTCAGGCGCGTATGGACCTCTGTTTTTCAGAAAGCAGGCGATTTTGAGCACTACAGCGGGTAAGTCATCAATTCTCTACAGAACTCTATTTTAAGAACTGCAGGAAAACAGATTGACTGTGCAGACACTGTGTGTGCACTGCAAAGAGGTCTACAGTTGCCATTGGGTGTATGTATGCACATTGAGGTCACTGGTTGTGACATTTGAGGGTACCACAGTACCGCTGCAGAAATATAGCAGTTTGTGCAGGACAAGCCAGAGTGCTGTTTCTGGTTAAATTGTGTGTTTGGCAAGATGTCAAACGATGGGATAACCTAGATTGTGGCTGAGAAGCTTGATAAGAATAACTTCCATGCTTGGAGGTTCAGGTTGATGAATTTCCTGATGGGAAAGGGCTATTGGGACTACATAGAAGGTGAGCATGAAGAGGCACCAGAGATACTGAACATAAATCCTACTGTTGCAGATGTGAAAGAGTTTAAAGACTGGAACCAAGGAGCCAGGAAAGTCATGTATTGGCTCTCCATTAGTATACAGGACACCATGATTGGGCACATTCAGGATGCCAAGTCCCCCAAGGAGGCGTAGGACACCTTGGTAAAGCTTTATGAAACAAATACCAAGGCACGCAAGATACAGTTGAAGAATGAACTTGATACTGTGGAGAAAAAGAGCATGTCTGTGAATGACTATGCATTGAAGATAAAGGGTATTGTGGAATCCCTTGCATCTATTAGTGTGTCAATAGATGATGATGATAAGGTGGAGGTCTATCTACGTGGTCTCGGGCCACAATATAAGGCATTCAAGACATCTATTCAGACTCGGGAAAACATTCCCAACTTTACAGATTTGGTGTCTATAGTGATTATCGAAGAGAAGAGCTTGGGTGAAGACCAACAGTCTTCACAAAGCAAAAACAGTTCAGAGCAACAGGCCTTCTACACGAGTTCAGGAAGAGGACGAGGTAGAGGAGGCCGTGGACGCGGTCAAGGAGGTGGCCAAACAGGTAATCAGAATTATGGACAACAGCAAAGCAACAACAATAGTCCCAGAATCAACAACACGCAGGTGGAAGAGGCAAATTCAGAGGCAGGGGGAGTCAAAGAGGCCGTGGATTTTGGCAAAGGCAATATAATGATGCACATGAATGCTATTATTGTGGTAAGCCTGGACATGTGTGCAAGCAGAATGCTATAAGAAGTAGGCTGACATGCAAAATGGGAAAGTGTAGAAAAACAACTATGCATCCTCGAGCAGAAATAATGAGGATAATGAGAGGCTGTTTGTTATGCAGCATGTCGTGAATGCCATATCTGAAAATGTTGACGCAGCACAAAAAGATGATGTATGATATGTGGATTCAGGTGCTTCGAACCACATGACAAGTCATGGGGAGTGGTTCAAGGAGATGAAAAACCCAAAAAGACCAAGTTTTGTGGAAACAGGGGATGACACTGCTCATCCAATTGCCCATGTTGGAGATGTGCCATTGTCTATGCAGGATGGCAAAGTAAAGTACCTTGTAGGTGTACTTCACATTCCGAACATAACAAAGAATCTGGTTTCAGTTGGCCAGATGATTGAGCAGGGTTTGTAGGTTCGGTTTAACCCTGATGGTTGTTATGTTGAAGATTTTAAAGACAAGTGCAGGTTGGTTGCAAAAGGCAACAGAGTGGGCAGAATGTTTACATTGAATGTAGACATGCCTGAAATGAGTGCTGCAATGTTTGCAAACGGTTCAAGAATTGTTGCAGATACAAACATTTGGCATAAAAGGATTGGACATGTGAATGTGAATGTGAATGTTTACATTGAATGTAGACATGCCTGAAATGAGTGCTGCAATGTTTGCAAACGGTTCAAGAATTGTTGCAGATACAGACATTTGGCATAAAAGGATTGGACATGTGAATGTGCAGAGATTGAAGTCTATGCAGACTAAAGGAATTGTGACAAGGCTGCCAAAATTTAAAGTGGAAGGTATGCAGAAAATATGTGAAGCATGCCAATTTGGGAAGCAAACAAAGCATGTGTTTCCACGTAACAGATATGTGAGAAGAAATGCACTAGATGTTGTGCATTCAGATGTATGGGGTCCTACGAAGACCATGTCTATGGGAGACTGCAGGTATTATGTGACTTTCATTGATGACCACACAAGGAAAGTGTGGGTATATTTCATGAAGGAGAAGAGTGAGGTGTTCACTCACTTTCAGAATTTTAGAGTTTTGGTTGAAAAGCAAACAGGGAAATATGTAAAGTGCCTAAGGTCAGATGGAGGGGGAGAGTACTTCTCCAATGAGTTCTCTGAATTTTTGAAGAAGAATGGTATTCGGAGACAGTTTACATGCAGATACACTCCGCAGCAAAATGGAGTTGCTGAGCAGAAAAATAGGCACATTGCTGAGATTGCGCGAGCATTGATGGAAGAGAAGAATATGCCGCATAGCTATTGGGCTGAGGCTGTTTCTACAGCAGTATACATCATGAACAGGACTCCAACTGTAGCCATACATGATGTAACTCCAGAGGAGAGGTCTACTGGCAGAAAACCAAATTTGTCTCATCTGAAAGTCTTTGGATGCATTGCATATGTGCATGTGCCAGATGAGCTGAGAACGCTGGATCCGAAAGCTGAAAAATGTGTGTTTATTGGATATTCCCTTGAGCAAAAGGGATACAGGTGTTATAACCCTGCTACACGTGAGTTGAGGGTAAGCAGGGATGTTGTCTTTGATGAGATGAGCAGCTGGTATGCTGCTGAAAAAGAAGCTGTTGGGGCTAATGTGAGTGGAAGTGTGGTTACACAGAATGCAGGTCAGCAATCACAGTCTTTGAGTGGACCAAGAGAGTCCTCATCTAGTGGGTCTATTGATAGACCATGGAGTGGCAGGCTGCGTCATAATACCAGCCCTACAAATGTGGGTCTATTGATAGACCATGGAGTGGCAGGCTACGTCATAATACCAGCCCTACAAATGTGGGTCTATTGATAGACCATGGAGTGGCAGGCTGCATCATAATACCAGCCTACAAATGTGATTACTACATCACGTAAAGGAAAAGAGAAAGTGGTTGAGCCCCTTGGTATGCCTGACATTTCTGCACGGCATTCTCATGTTGATGGAGAGTCTAGTGGCTCAGATATGAGCCTTTATGAGGAGCTTGGGATCCCAGCTATGAGAACACCTGGTGTAAAGAAGGCTATGGAAGCCATGAATGAAAAGCTGCAAAGATCTGGGAGAGTGAAAAATCCTATGCAGAGATTTACCTGTGATGGTTATGTGGCACATCACTATGCATATATGGAAAAGGTTGTGCAGGTTGTTGAGCCCACATGCATTGATGAGGCTATTGGAAATGTGTGTTGGGAGAAAGCTATGGATGAGGAGATGGATGCACTATATGGAAATGAGACTTGGGATTTAGTGCAATTGCCTGAAGGCAAGAAAGCCATTGGATGCAAGTGGGTGTACAAAGTAAAACATAACAGTGATGGAAGCATAAACAGGTACAAGGCTAGATTGGTAGCCAAAGGATATGCGCAAACATATGGGATTGATTATGGGGAAACTTTCAGCCCAGTTGCCAAGATGGCAACAGTGAGAGTTGTGATAGCAGTGGCTGCGTCAAAGCAATGGTCTTTACATCAGCAGATGGATGTAAAGAATGCATTCTTGCATGGGGATTTGCAAGAAGAGGTGTATATGTTGCAGCCACCTGGTTATGAGGATGTGGGTCACCCCGAGCATGTTTGCAGGTTGAAGAAAGCCTTGTATGGCTTAAAACAAGCACCAAGAGCATGGTCTGATAAGATTTCTGAATATATTGTCACTATTGGCTTTCATGTAGCCAATGCAGATTTCTCTATGTGAGACATGGTGATAGAGGGGTTGTGCTTGTTGTCATCTATGTAGATGACTTGATCATTACGGGGGACCATGATGCAGAGATCTTTGATGTAAAGATCGTGCTTAGACAGAAGTTTGAGATGAAGGATCTGGGGGAGCTCAGATATTTCTTGGGCATTGAGGTGATTAGGTCACCACATGGTATTGGATTACTACAAAGACAGTATGGCTTGGACATGTTGTCCAAGTATGGTATGACAGGCTGTAAGGCTATTTCCATACCATTGGATCAGAATGGCAAGTTGAGTGCAGATTCAGGAGAGATCTTAGAGGATCCTACTATGTATAGGCGCATAGTAGGAAGTTTGATCTACATGACGATCACCAGACTAGATTTGAGCTATGCTGTTGGATTGGTCAGTCAGTTTATGCAGGTTCCACGAAAACCGCATTTGGATGCAGTGAGACGCATACTGAGGTATGTGAGGTCTACTTTGCATTGTGGACTATTCTATGAGACTGGGACAGAGATATGTGTACATGGGTACACAGATGCTGATTGGGCTGGTAGTATCTCAGATAGGAGATCTACTAGTGGATTCATGTTTTCTTTGGGGAGTGCTGCTGTGACTTGGAGCATTAAGAAGTAGCCTACGGTTGCTCTATCGAGTACAGAGGCCAAGTATAGAGGAGCTGCTATGGCAGCATGTGAGGTAGCTTGGTTGAGGAAGCTACTTGCAGATTTGGGTCTATCAGTGGATAGACAAGTTGTCATTTTTTGTGACAACATTAGCAGTATAGAGTTGGCCAAGAACCCAGTCTTTCATGCTCGTACGAAGCACATAGAGGTTCACTACCACTTCGTCAGAGAGAAGGTCTTGGCAGGAGACCTCGACCTTGTTTATGTCAGCACAAAAGATCAGGTACCTGACATCTTCACCAAAGCATTGGGTACAGAGAAGCTACGCAGATTCAGGGCTTTGCTTAGTGTACATGAGATGGAGTTAAGCTCCAGGGGGAGTGTTGAGATATCGAGCTCATCTAGTGAGGCGGTGGACACTGATGACCCGCTTAGGGGATAGGCCCCACACTTACACCACTGGCATGGTTGGTGAGATCTTGGGTGACATGCGGCCAGTGGGATGACAGGCTGTGTGACAGCCATTCTAGAGACTGGCATAGTTATAGCGCTAGCTCATTTAGTTGGGTTCACACTATAGAGAACCCGTGTATGTATTGGTTGAGTACCTTTCATATTGTGTGTACTCTTATCTTGTATATGGTGTGTTGAGTGTTGAGTGACGAAGAAGAAGATTTCAGCCTCTCACCTTGTGTGTTCTCTATTAGGGTTTTGTGAGTGTGTGTGTACTTGCAAGAGCTCAAGCTCTCTTCCTCCCTACATCTTTTCACAGGAAGTAGCGGTGTACGGGCACGTAAAGCAGCTGCAAGCGCAAAGGCTTTTGCTACAGAGGTGGCTGGTAGTGCTGAAGACAGGTGCAAAGGCCAGGTACCATAAAAGCTGGGTTGTTTCGTGTGTGGATGCCTTGTGAGAGAGGGGCTGTAGACGTGAGAAGTGGCCCGTGGTGACGAGAGAGACAGTGCAAGGGTCCTGGTCGTGACACACAGAGAGAGAGCTGCTGAAGTCGAGGGTTGCTGGTGGAGCGTCCTCTGAAGAGAGAAGTGGCCGATTTTTGTTTGGGTGGCGACTCTGCAGGCAGAGAGAAGCAGAGACCAGGAGGGAAGCTTGGTTGTCAGACGCAAGGGTTAATTCCCTTGGCAGTAAATCCAAGCCAGAGTCTTGGTTTTTGGTGAAATTGCTGAGTTTGTACAGTGTGGATGGCGCTGTGTATGTTTTTGCTAGATGATTATTTATCTATCGTGGTTTTGAGCTATCTTTCTGGTGTGGGTGGGTGGTGAACAGTGAGAAGTGTTCCAGCCGGTGGTTGGTGGTGCCCCCGTTCGTGTTGTTGTATCAAAGTTTAGGAGGTGAAGGGCTATAGAGGCATGGTCTTTGTTCTTGTTTTTACCTCACATGCTTTCTGGTGCCCCCACTGAGGAGAGCTCCGGTATGTCTCTTGCCTACGAGGGTGTATGCCCGAGAGTAAGAGATTGAAGGAAGGTGTTTCCAGTTTGTTTCTTTGGTTTGAAGGTGAAGCTTGGGGATCAAAATGATGTCGTATCCGGAGTTTTTTGGTGGTCCTATTGAAGATGTAGCAGATTTTCTTGAAAGAATGGAGGTTGCATGCATAAGCAACCACATCAATGAGCCTGTATAGGTATTGTGGAATATATGTTTAAAGGGAGATACGAGGGCATGGTTCAAAACTTTTGAAGAGTCGTTAAAGGATGCTAAGCCACGCATTCCAATGACTGA
Source organism: Cibotium barometz (assembly GCF_041138505.1). NCBI lineage: Eukaryota > Viridiplantae > Streptophyta > Polypodiopsida > Cyatheales > Cibotiaceae > Cibotium > Cibotium barometz. The sequence continues at coordinate 41,453,484 of NC_141076.1, forward strand.
GGATGGATTGAAGACTGCACTCTTGAAAGAATGGAGGTTGCATGCATAAGCAACCACATCAATGAGCCGGTATAGGTATTGCGGAATATATGTTTAAAGGGAGATACGAGGGCATGATGTCGTATCCGGAGTTTTTTGGTGGTCCTAATGAAGATGTAGCAGATTTTCTTGAAAGAATGGAGGTTGCATGCATAAGCAACCACATCAATGAGCCGGTATAGGTATTGCGGAATATATGTTTAAAGGGAGATACGAGGGCATGGTTCAAAACTTTTGAAGAGTCGTTAAAGGATGCTAAGCCACGCATTCCAATGACTGAGGATGGATTGAAGACTGCACTTTTGAACAGGTTCAAGAGGTTGAGGATCCAGACAGAGTTTGGCATGGTGCAGGGGTTGACCTAGGGCGAATTGGAGCCAATTGATGATTATGTGAAGAAATTCTCTTTGTTGTGGGAGATCTTGTGCAGGGCTTTGGGGGAGGATCAAGTACCTCCGGACATGATGAAGAAGGATCGTTTTATTGCAGGATTGAAGGGAGGCATTCGCTGGAAGGTTGAATTAAAGAAGCCCAAATCTTATGAGGATGCGGTGGAGATAGCCAAATCAAAGGATTGGAAATTGCAACAACGGATGAACCAGCTGGGAATGGTTCCAGTGGTAGTAAGGCCTGAAATGAGAAGGGTAGAAGTGGTACCGATGAGAACCGTGCTGGAAAGAGTGCAACCGACAGAAGCTCAAGTGAATAATGTCACACCACAGGGGACAAAGGTAGCACCCACAGTTGTTACAGCTTCTGATGAAGGGCTTAAATAGGACTTGAGGCAAATGGTGGATTGTATGAAGAATCTGAGTTTGAAAATGATGGAGAACACAGGTGGTGGACGTGGCCGAGGCAGAGGTTGTAATCAAGAAGGGATTGAAGGTCAGACAGCAGGCTATGGAAGTGGCCGTGATTTTGGCAGGAGTAGACGGTTTATTCCTACATGTTGGAATTGTGGTGAACTTGGACATATAAGTCCTGACTGTGATAAGCCTCAGCGACGACTGGGGGGTGATATGTATCCCTTACCCTCTCAGATTCCCAATAGGGCAAATGATTATGGAATTGAAATTAAAAGTGAAGCAGGGAGGACCAGTGGGTTGATAAATGAAGAGAAAGGTAAAATTAAGGTGATAGATGTGGTCACCCTTGAGAAGATGAAGGAGACCGAAGCTGATGTGATGCCTTTGGGGAAACGAATGCCACAGGAAAGGGAAGGCAGTTGTGTTGCAGGGCCTAGCAAGAAGAAAGGTAAAGTGAAGGAAGGAGGGGATGTAAAGGTCAAGCAGAAGAAAAAGTCTCGTAGGAAGTTTCAGGTGACTGATTTTCCACTAGGGGTTGGGCCGGATAGCTACAATTTGCAGGAGGACATGGCTGGAAGGAAAGTTAATATTACTTTTGGGTAATTGATAGAGATAGCTCCCAAATTGAAGCGTCAGTGGAAAAGACTTGTGAACCCGAGAGAGAAGGAACCTGGCAAAGGGATAGTGACTGTTTTATCTGTTGAGGAGTTGCCTGATATATGTCCTGTGGGGGTGGGTGGTGGATGTATGGTACAAAGGGAAGAATCTGGGAGAAGCATACATAGATGGTGGTGCACAAATTTGTGTAATCACACTAGCAGCTGTGGAGAGGCTTGGTCTTAACATTACTGAAGCGTCTGGTTTCCGTATTCGGTTGGCCAATCACCAGAAGGTCAAATGCTTAGGTATGATCAAGGAGTTAGAACTGCAGGCTTTTGATGTAAAGGTGCTTGTGGATTGTCATGTTATGCCGGCAGGAATGGGTGCATTCCCCATCATTTTGGGAAGACCATGGCTGAGAGCACTAAAGGCTGTTCAAGATTGGAGGAAAGGGGTCATTACTCTGTATGACAAGAGGGGGGATAAAAAGCAGTTTAATATGGATAATCAGAAGCCTGTTCATGATGAAAGGGAAAGTGAAGCAGATTTAAGTGTTGATGACACGACTAGTAGCACTACTACTAGTGAGGGAACGGAAGACACTTCATCCAGTGAGGAGGATGCAGAGATGGATGCCCTGGTTATTGATGAGAAAGTTAGTGATAAGGATGCCCAACAAAGAGAGGCCATACAGGAAGAATGCGAGGAGGTATAAGTGAATCATGAGCAAAGGTATGCATGTGATGTGAAAGAGTATGCTTTAAAGTCTTTGGATAATGTACCTTTGTGGGATGAGTGGGATATAGAAAGTCTGCAGGATGATGAACCTGTGGATGATCAGATGTGCATTAATGTTAAAAAAGCCACAAGTAGAATTGATGCTATGAAAGAGGAGCAACACCAGCAGACTATGAATGATGTTGATGCTATGGATGAGATTATGGATGCTGTGATAGATGAATTTCTTATTGGCCTTGATAAGGATAAGCATACAGGAACTGAGGTGGATGCTTGGGCAATGGTGCCTTTTGAAGGGGAGTTTGTTTTTCCCCTGTAGTGGTTGGCTTTGATGGTGATGTTTCTTATGTTAATGGACAAGAGAGTTGTAAGATTCCTCCCCCAACCCCTTTTTGATGTCTAGTATCTTCCCCTGTAATCAACCCTCTTCATAAATATAAAGATCCTGTTGCTAACTATTTTAGCCTAGAGAGAGAAAAATTATTCTAGAAAGAGAATATTCAGATTTTGAATATTTTTGGATAGAAAAATATCTCTTATAATTCAGATGAGTTCCCCTGAAACAGAAATTCAAAAAGAATTTTCCAATGTGCAATTGGAATTAATTGGAAATAGGTATAAAGAACCTTAGTCTAAGGGTTTAGATTTTCAAAAATCTTTAGACTATGGTCCAATTAAGGTTCCTATGGGCCAATAGCATCAATCCATGTGTAGGGAAGAGATAAATCCAAATTTGTAAAAAGAAGATACCCAAAAATGAGTAAATGCTCACATAAGGTGAAGAGTTGAAAATGTACAAGGTTTATTAGTAAAAAACTATGAGCAATATTAAAAATATGAGATATTTTGGGTATCCAAAAATGAGTAAATGCTCACATAAGATGAAGAGTTGAAAATGTACAAGGTTTATTAGTAAAAAACTATGAGCAATATTAAAATGATTCCATTATGACACATATGTAAGGAAGGGGAATTCTTTAAAGGAGGTGCATATTTCACATAAGATGAAGAGTTGAAAATGTACAAGGTTTATTAGTAAAAAACTGTGAGCAATATTAAAATGATTCCATTATGACACATATGTAAGGAAGGGGAATTCTTTAAAGGAGGTGCATATTTCACATAAGATGAAGAGTTGAAAATGTACAAGGTTTATTAGTAAAAAAACTATGAGCAATATTAAAATGATTCCATTATGACACATATGTAAGGAAGGGGAGTTCTTTAAAGGAGGTGCATATTTCACATGCTTGAATGAGTTTTAAACTCATAAAAATTGAGATATTTCATCTCTCCTCTCTCCTCATTCAAGTCTAGTTCCAAAAAGTTAGCTTAACTGACCTAAAAATGGTCAAATATTGACCAAACTGATTTAGAAAATTCTAGAATCAGTTTGTTTGGTTAGGAGCTCAATTTTTCCTATAAATAGAAGCCTCCCCCTTGTTGAAAAATAGATAGTGTTTATGCATCGTTACTCTACTCCACCTAAGCCAAGAACTGTGAATTCATTTAATAATTCACTAGTTTTTGGAGCTTCCCTCTTTCTTCAATCCCCATTAGTGGCTCCATCAACATACTTAACCAATTGATTGGTTGGGGGCCTCTACCGTGAACAAAGAATCAAGCAATTTATAAGGTAATTAGTGAATATTGATCTTTCTATAATTTCTCAATGTTTCTCTCTTCTCAACCCCTCTCAAGCTTGAGAAGTTTAATTGGTATGGTTTTTTTTAAATGCTAATGAAGTTTGAATAGTAGTGAAGAGTTACATAATGCTATTGAATTTAATTTTCATTTATGTTTAAATTCTAATGATTTTTATGTAAATTCCCTCTCTCACTCAAGAAATGGTCATACTCATGACCCATTCTCAATCCAAATCAAGCTTTTCATAAAGCTTTTCCTTAACCCAAGATTAAGCTATGCTTGAGGCCAAATTATTGGCTTTTTTCTATGCTTTTAGTTTATGTATATTAATGATCCAATCCATTATGGATTAATAATCCAATTAGAGATTATTTTAATTATTCCTTAATGATAAGCATTATCCCTTAGAAAAATTGAGATTTATCAGTCATAGCAGCGGAGCTATGGCAAAATTTTTATAAAAATTATGCATAAAATAATCTCATTCAAAGCATAAAAAGAGGACTTCCTACCATATTCTAGGAATTATCATCCTAGATTAATTGAAAGAATTTCATTACAATCATGGAGAAATTAAATTTTAATATCATGCATAAAGGATAAGTTTTTATATCAAAAGTGTTATTTTTATCATTTTTATTTCATGCATAGAAGTATGCATAATGGATAAATTTTTATATCAAAAGTGTTATTTTTATCATTTTGAATTTTCATGCATAGAAGTATGCATAAAAAAAAATTTTTTATCAAAAGTGTTACTTTTATCATATTGGATTTCATGCATATAGGTATGCATAAAAGATATTCTTTTTATACTAAAAGTGTGATTTTCCTCATAAATGGATTTTATGCTTAACTTAGTTGCATAAGAGAAATTCTTTTATTCTAAAAGTGTAATTTCCTACCAAACTGAATTTATGCATAAGAAGATGCATAAAAGATTGATTTTAATTTCGAAAGTGTTAGTCTCCTTAAATGGAATTTTTGTATAAATAAATGTGTAGAGAAATCTTATATTAAATATAAGAATTCTCTTTTTTTTTTTTTTAAAGATATGAAATGTGATAAGATGTGATAAGAGGTGTATGAGATGTGATAAGAATTGATAAGATGCGTATGGAAAGTGATAGGATGTGATAAGATGTGTATGGGATGAGGTAAGAAGTGTATGTGATAGAATAGGATGTATATGGTTGTGATAGGGTGAGAATGGATGTGATGTAAAAGATTAGATGTGAAGACATATGGGGTTACATGAATGGGAATGTGGAAATGGATGTATGTATGTGGATGTGTGGATGTGGAGATGGGAGTATGGATGTATGAATGTGAAAGTGGATGTATGAATGTGAAAATGGATGTATGCATGAAGATGTATATGCATAGATGTGAATGTGGATGTAGATGTGGATGTATAAATGTAAATGGGAATGTGGATGTGGATGTGGAGATGGGAGTATGGATGTATGAATGTGAAAGTGGATGTATGAATGTGAAAATGGATGTATGCATGAAGATGTATATGCATAGATGTGAATGTGGATGTAGATGTGGATGTATAGATGTGAATGGGAATGTGGATGTGGATGTATGTATGTGGATGTGTGGATGTGGAGATGGGAGAGTGGATGTATGAATGTGAAAGTGGATGTATGAATGTGAAAATGGATGTATGCATGAAGATGTATATGCATAGATGTGAATGTGGATGTAGATGTGGATGTATAGATGTGAATGGGAATGTGGATGTGGATGTATATGAATGTGGATGTAGATGTGGATGTATAGATGTGAATGGGAATGTGGATGTGGATGTATGTATGTATGTGGATGTAGATGTGGATGTATAGATGTGAATGGGAATGTGGATGTGGATGTATGTATGTATGTGGATGTGGATGTATGTATGTATGTGGATGTGGATGTATGAATGAGGATATGATAATGGATGTATGCATGTAGATGTGGATATATGGATGTGAATATGAATGTGGATGTGGATGTGGATGTATGGATGTGGATATGGATGTGTATGTATGAATGTAGATAAGGGATGTGGATGTATAAATGAGGATGTGAAAATGGAGGTATGCATGTAGATGTGGATGTATGGATGTGAATATGGATGTGGATGTGGATGTATAAATGAGGATGTGAATGTGGATGTGAATGTGAATGTGGATGTGAATGTGGATGTATGGATGTGGATATGGATGTGTATGTATGAATGTGGATATGGGATGTGGATGTATAAATGAGGATGTGAAAATGGATGTATCCATGTAAATGTGGATGTATGAATGTGAATGTGAATTAATGTGTCGTCGATATGAGGAAATGGATGAGAATGAGTACACATTGAATGGAATGTGGAATAAGTAATGTGGACTAAGGAGGGATAATGTGGAAAGACGAGAGTTTGATTTAGAAACTGTATTTTGTGACTGTTTGTAAATGACTGTTTTATGTCAAGAATGCTGGGGAAGCATTTTGACCATCTTGTGGATTAAGGTCATGAAGACCTAACTGTTAAAGTTGCAACTGCTGACGGAGAGTCAATGGAGGACGTCTCGCGTAGCAAGGTCGACCGAGGTCTTGACCAGCCTCGGTTCGATTTAAATGGTGAGCTTCCGGTACGGTGGATGAGGGACCAAGGAAGCGGCCTATGAGTGAAGCGCTAGGTCACCTGCGAAGGATCCTAGAGGGTGCTGACCATACGGTGCTCGGGCTCTGGGTCGCCCAGGATACCCACGCGTGCGTCGAGGAAGATATTGGAACAAGGAGTAAGAGTTGTTTTGTGAAACCGGGCATGGATCTGGTTGATTGACCTTGCTGGTCTTCAATGGATGAGTCCATGGCTCTTTATATGGATCTGTTGGTTGATCTTGCTGATCTTCAACGAGAGTCCATCTTGATTTTTATAAGTAATTATATTGCCGAGTATTATGGGCTAGGAACTATTGAAAAGGCCCCTGTGTGGACAGGTGGTGAGCGTTCTAGTTGCCAATGATGCCATAGATACTCTGATGAAGGAATGATGGAAAATTATGAATCAATCGGATAAATTGGAAGATTGTGATCAGTGGTACTATGGTTTCATTAAAGGATTGTTTTAAAGTTAGCCGATGCTACGAAAAAGGCAATTTCATATTGGGTATGTAAGTGGTGTGGCTAGTTTTATGTTTGCATGAACTTCCGGCTAGGGGGCCTTGGAACTCTTTTCCTTGGTACCCGGGACAAAACCTAACCAAATTCCAAATTGGATCCCATCACTACAGTGGTTGGGCAGTTGGCTAACCCATGGGATCGGATGGGGTTAGGCTGGACTGATGGATCCGTAAATCAAGATTTAATTTCTATTATTACGATAGATGAAGTAAATCCCGGATAGAAATTGTTCTATGGATAGGAATCAACGGCTGTGCCTCTTGATGGGGAAAAAAGCGTTGATCCCAATGATCCAAGTGCAAGTTTCTTCCTTGATTTGACCAAGTACCGTTAAAGGTGCAGTCAGATCAGTTGATCCGTAATGATCTTGACTACGTTAGAGTAAAGAGTTATCCTGGTGGAATCGCCCATGCTTTCCGGATAAAGGAAGTTTTTCCGGTTTTGGTTTTGGACAAACCAACGGATTAGTCTCTTGTCCGGATATCCGTGGGTGAGGCCCCGAGTGTGAGACCCCTACCCACGCATGATGTGCTACTTCCGCTGCTAGTACCCCGAATCCGTTGCTCGGTGGGAAGAGGGATCCTACAGTTGGTATCAGAGCTTTTTGGTTAATAAGAATCAACCGAGAAGCCAAATATATCAAATATTTATCAAGAATCAAAAAGGTTGTAATTGTGTGATATAATTCATACAAATTGATATTCAATCTGAAAATTCATAAATTAGTAATTGGGTCTTCAAATGGAAATACCGCAATTATATAGAATCCTGACTTGCTTGAGGCCTAGACATGATGGTATTTACCTTGTAATTCCAAGGGCCTTGACTACCCGTATATACCGAGAGTATACTGCAGCTCTTTACTGACAGTATATACGAGTAAATCTAAGACTTGAAATTATAAGCGTTAATGCTATCTAGATGATGAATTCGAATGTGGTTGATATGATTTTTAATTCTGTTTAAGAATCGATGAATTGATTTGGATTCTGATTGAAAAATGATGATTTTCGAAATTAAGTTGAAATGTAATAAGCTGAGCGAAACCACAATGAGGATGAATGGGACGAGTCCCAGTGATGATATTCATAACTGGAATGATGATAATGATTTCAGCAAATCACTATGAGATTAGTGGGTTGTGCTGTCAGATTGCTACTGTTAACACTTGACCGGTAGATCAAGTTAAGGGATGACAAATTGAGAACTTGCTTAACTAAAATTTCCCGTGGAGGAATGTTCAGAAGGAAAATTTTCAGTCTAATGGACCATTATCGTGTTAAAGATATGAATGATATGATCTGAATGAATTGTTATTTAATGATGACTTCTATATAAGGGATAATTATCCCCGTATTCTGTTGGGTTGACCAGAATATAAGGAACCCCAGAATAAATTGGATCTTAAGAAAAAGAGTTGTCCTCTACCTTGCGAGATGAGGACATCCCGCACTTTTCAAGTGGGGTAGAATGTAAGATTCTCCCCCAGCCTTCGAGGTATACAGGAGTAAGAATCTCCCTTTCTGATCTCATAATTATTCTCTCTAAAATAAAAGAAAGATTCTGTTTAAAAAAGGAAGAACCTTTTCCTGAATACTTCTCAAGAGTCCCACTTGTTTTAAGGATTCAGAACAACGAGTTCAGAAGTGAGAATCGATGTTTTGGATATCAAGGTTTTGGTCTCGAGTACGGCCCAAAAGAAGTTCTTTATCTCTTGGAGAGTATAAGAAGTTATCTCCTAGATATTGTGGACCAAAGAAAGTAGGTGATTTAGCTTACGAACTTCTTTTATCTCCTCATCTCAAAGTTCTGAATGCCTTCTATAGAAAAATGTGCCAAACCCAAATCATAGAAAGACGGTAAAACTTCAGTGGCAAGTTACCGTTGGCTTCTAAGTTACGCTAGCTCCTTCCTTTATATAAATCGTAACTTTTACTTGTCGTTCACAGTAATCTTACTTCCATCGATCTTCTTTCTTTCTTAATCTCCTTCATGGCTTGGCAACAAGAATTAGTTCTATCCATAATGATTCCTCACCTTCACGACGCAAGTGAGTCTGTGAAGAAGGATTTTATAGAACAGTATGAGCGCTCACTTTTCCCTCACTTGGGAACTTCTGTAGCGCAAACAAAATGGCGGACCTATCAAGACATAACTAGGGTAACACCCTGGGGACAGCAGCACTTTCGTAACAATGTCCGCTTGGCCATGGTTATTGAAGCTTTGGGTTTGGGTCCCCGATACTACTGCGTCATGAGATCAAGGCATCCTGGGTTTTCTGAGCGGGTCTTCTTACTGGCGTGTTTTCTTCCTCATGAGAAGATATGCCTTTACCCCGTTTTTGGCTTGCCTCTCAGAGGTCCTTTTGTTAGAACACCTCATACCACTGAGATAGGCGCAGCAATAACCCACAGAATCATTCCCATAGATGAGTTACCTTATACTTGTGCAGCTTGTGAGGACTGCTTTTGTGACCATATGATGGACGGGCTTATGGAAGTGTAAAGAGTTCCTCTATCTTTACTGTATAAGTTCCGAGAATGAATAAAGTTTAAATCTTGTTCGTATTTTGAATCTTGCTCTCTTTAAGACTTATCTTGGTGGTTAATCTTGATTAAAATTTTTCTCTAAGTCTCATATTCGTGAATCTTGCAAAATTATCACAAGTTGCGAGATGAGGACATCTCGCGTTTTTTAAGTGGGGTAGAATGTAAGATTCCTCCCCCAACCCCTTTTTGATGTCTAGTATCTTCCCCTGTAATCAACCCTCTTCATAAATATAAAGATCCTGTTGCTAACTATTTTAGCCTAGAGAGAGAAAAATTATTCCAGAAAGAGAATATTCAGATTTTGAATATTTTTGGATAGAAAAATATCTCTTATAATTCAGATGAGTTCCCCTGAAACAGAAATTCAAAAAGAATTTTCCAATGTGCAATTGGAATTAATTGGAAATAGGTATAAAGAACCTTAGTCTAAGGGTTTAGATTTTCAGAAATCTTTAGACTATGGTCCAATTAAGGTTCCTATGGGCCAATAGCATCAATCCATGTGTAGGGAAGAGATAAATCCAAATTTGTAAAAAGAAGATACCCAAAAATGAGTAAATGCTCACATAAGGTGAAGAGTTGAAAATGTACAAGGTTTATTAGTAAAAAACTATGAGCAATATTAAAAATATGAGATATTTTGGGTATCCAAAAATGAGTAAATGCTCACATAAGATGAAGAGTTGAAAATGTACAAGGTTTATTAGTAAAAAACTATGAGCAATATTAAAATGATTCCATTATGACACATATGTAAGGAAGGGGAATTCTTTAAAGGAGGTGCATATTTCACATAAGATGAAGAGTTGAAAATGTACAAGGTTTATTAGTAAAAAACTGTGAGTAATATTAAAATGATTCCATTATGACACATATGTAAGGAAGGGGAATTCTTTAAAGGAGGTGCATATTTCACATAAGATGAAGAGTTGAAAATGTACAAGGTTTATTAGTAAAAAAACTATGAGCAATATTAAAATGATTCCATTATGACACATATGTAAGGAAGGGGAGTTCTTTAAAGGAGGTGCATATTTCACATGCTTGAATGAGTTTTAAACTCATAAAAATTGAGATATTTCATCTCTCCTCTCTCCTCATTCAAGTCTAGTTCCAAAAAGTTAGCTTAACTGACCTAAAAATGGTCAAATATTGACCAAACTGATTTAGAAAATTCTAGAATCAGTTTGTTTGGTTAGGAGCTCAATTTTTCCTATAAATAGAAGCCTCCCCCTTGTTGAAAAATAGATAGTGTTTATGCATCGTTACTCTACTCCACCTAAGCCAAGAACTGTGAATTCATTTAATAATTCACTAGTTTTTGGAGCTTCCCTCTTTCTTCAATCCCCATTAGTGGCTCCATCAACATACTTAACCAATTGATTGGTTGGGGGCCTCTACCGTGAACAAAGAATCAAGCAATTTATAAGGTAATTAGTGAATATTGATCTTTCTATAATTTCTCAATGTTTCTCTCTTCTCAACCCCTCTCAAGCTTGAGAAGTTTAATTGGTATGGTTTTTTTTAAATGCTAATGAAGTTTGAATAGTAGTGAAGAGTTACATAATGCTATTGAATTTAATTTTCATTTATGTTTAAATTCTAATGATTTTTATGTAAATTCCCTCTCTCACTCAAGAAATGGTCATACTCATGACCCATTCTCAATCCAAATCAAGCTTTTCATAAAGCTTTTCCTTAACCCAAGATTAAGCTATGCTTGAGGCCAAATTATTGGCTTTTTTCTATGCTTTTAGTTTATGTATATTAATGATCCAATCCATTATGGATTAATAATCCAATTAGAGATTATTTTAATTATTCCTTAATGATAAGCATTATCCCTTAGAAAAATTGAGATTTATCAGTCATAGCAGCGGAGCTATGGCAAAATTTTTATAAAAATTATGCATAAAATAATCTCATTCAAAGCATAAAAAGAGGACTTCCTACCATATTCTAGGAATTATCATCCTAGATTAATTGAAAGAATTTCATTACAATCATGGAGAAATTAAATTTTAATATCATGCATAAAGGATAAGTTTTTATATCAAAAGTGTTATTTTTACCATTTTTATTTCATGCATAGAAGTATGCATAATGGATAAATTTTTATATCAAAAGTGTTATTTTTATCATTTTTAATTTTCATGCATAGAAGTATGCATAAAAAAATTTTTTTTATCAAAAGTGTTACTTTTATCATATTGGATTTCATGCATATAGGTATGCATAAAAGATATTCTTTTTATACTAAAAGTGTGATTTTCCTCATAAATGGATTTTATGCTTAACTTAGTTGCATAAGAGAAATTCTTTTATTCTAAAAGTGTAATTTCCTACCAAACTGAATTTATGCATAAGAAGATGCATAAAAGATTGATTTTAATTTCGAAAGTGTTAGTCTCCTTAAATGGAATTTTTGTATAAATAAATGTGTAGAGAAATCTTATATTAAATATAAGAATTCTCTTTTTTTTTTTTAAAAGATATGAAATGTGATAAGATGTGATAAGAGGTGTATGAGATGTGATAAGAATTGATAAGATGCGTATGGAAAGTGATAGGATGTGATAAGATGTGTATGGGATGAGGTAAGAAGTGTATGTGATAGAATAGGATGTATATGGTTGTGATAGGGTGAGAATGGATGTGATGTAAAAGATTAGATGTGAAGACATATGGGGTTACATGAATGGGAATGTGGAAATGGATGTATGTATGTGGATGTGTGGATGTGGAGATGGGAGTATGGATGTATGAATGTGAAAGTGGATGTATGAATGTGAAAATGGATGTATGCATGAAGATGTATATGCATAGATGTGAATGTGGATGTAGATGTGGATGTATAAATGTGAATGGGAATGTGGATGTGGATGTATGTATGTGGATGTGTGGATGTGGAGATGGGAGTATGGATGTATGAATGTGAAAGTGGATGTATGAATGTGAAAATGGATGTATGCATGAAGATGTATATGCATAGATGTGAATGTGGATGTAGATGTGGATGTATAGATGTGAATGGGAATGTGGATGTGGATGTATGTATGTGGATGTGTGGATGTGGAGATGGGAGAATGGATGTATGAATGTGAAAGTGGATGTATGAATGTGAAAATGGATGTATGCATGAAGATGTATATGCATAGATGTGAATGTGGATGTAGATGTGGATGTATAGATGTGAATGGGAATGTGGATGTGGATGTATATGAATGTGGATGTAGATGTGGATGTATAGATGTGAATGGGAATGTGGATGTGGATGTATGTATGTATGTGGATGTAGATGTGGATGTATAGATGTGAATGGGAATGTGGATGTGGATGTATGTATGTATGTGGATGTGGATGTATGAATGAGGATATGATAATGGATGTATGCATGTAGATGTGGATATATGGATGTGAATATGGATGTGGATGTATGGATGTGGATATGGATGTGTATGTATGAATGTAGATAAGGGATGTGGATGTATAAATGAGGATGTGAAAATGGAGGTATGCATGTAGATGTGGATGTATGGATGTGAATATGGATGTGGATGTGGATGTATAAATGAGGATGTGAATGTGGATGTGAATGTGAATGTGGATGTGAATGTGGATGTATGGATGTGGATATGGATGTGTATGTATGAATGTGGATATGGGATGTGGATGTATAAATGAGGATGTGAAAATGGATGTATCCATGTAAATGTGGATGTATGAATGTGAATGTGAATTAATGTGTCGTCGATATGAGGAAATGGATGAGAATGAGTACACATTGAATGGAATGTGGAATAAGTAATGTGGACTAAGGAGGGATAATGTGGAAAGACGAGAGTTTGATTTAGAAACTGTATTTTGTGACTGTTTGTAAATGACTGTTTTATGTCAAGAATGCTGGGGAAGCATTTTGACCATCTTGTGGATTAAGGTCATGAAGACCTAACTGTTAAAGTTGCAACTGCTGACGGAGAGTCAATGGAGGACGTCTCGCGTAGCAAGGTCGACCGAGGTCTTGACCAGCCTCGGTTCGATTTAAATGGTGAGCTTCCGGTACGGTGGATGAGGGACCAAGGAAGCGGCCTATGAGTGAAGCGCTAGGTCACCTGCGAAGGATCCTAGAGGGTGCTGACCATACGGTGCTCGGGCTCTGGGTCGCCCAGGATACCCACGCGTGCGTCGAGGAAGATATTGGAACAAGGAGTAAGAGTTGTTTTGTGAAACCGGGCATGGATCTGGTTGATTGACCTTGCTGGTCTTCAATGGATGAGTCCATGGCTCTTTATATGGATCTGTTGGTTGATCTTGCTGATCTTCAACGAGAGTCCATCTTGATTTTTATAAGTAATTATATTGCCGAGTATTATGGGCTAGGAACTATTGAAAAGGCCCCTGTGTGGACAGGTGGTGAGCGTTCTAGTTGCCAATGATGCCATAGATACTCTGATGAAGGAATGATGGAAAATTATGAATCAATCGGATAAATTGGAAGATTGTGATCAGTGGTACTATGGTTTCATTAAAGGATTGTTTTAAAGTTAGCCGATGCTACGAAAAAGGCAATTTCATATTGGGTGTGTAAGTGGTGTGGCTAGTTTTATGTTTGCATGAACTTCCGGCTAGGGGGCCTTGGAACTCTTTTCCTTGGTACCCGGGACAAAACCTAACCAAATTCCAAATTGGATCCCATCACTACAGTGGTTGGGCAGTTGGCTAACCCATGGGATCGGATGGGGTTAGGCTGGACTGATGGATCCGTAAATCAAGATTTAATTTCTATTATTACGATAGATGAAGTAAATCCCGGATAGAAATTGTTCTATGGATAGGAATCAACGGCTGTGCCTCTTGATGGGGAAAAAAGCGTTGATCCCAATGATCCAAGTGCAAGTTTCTTCCTTGATTTGACCAAGTACCGTTAAAGGTGCAGTCAGATCAGTTGATCCGTAATGATCTTGACTACGTTAGAGTAAAGAGTTATCCTGGTGGAATCGCCCATGCTTTCCGGATAAAGGAAGTTTTTCCGGTTTTGGTTTTGGACAAACCAACGGATTAGTCTCTTGTCCGGATATCCGTGGGTGAGGCCCCGAGTGTGAGACCCCTACCCACGCATGATGTGCTACTTCCGCTGCTAGTACCCCGAATCCGTTGCTCGGTGGGAAGAGGGATCCTACAAGAGTACTTTGAGGCAATAGGTTATAGAGTCTTGTTCTTTGGGTATGGCACAGCAGGTCTTTCTTGATGAAGCTTTCATCAATTATTACCCTCAGCATTCACTGGTTTTTCAATAAATGTGGTGACTACATCAATGATTTTGGAATTGAGATGAGGCAGGATGGTATACATGTATGTCAACAGCTTTGTTTCCAGAAGTTCTTATGTTATGTTGTGGGATGTGGGATGGCAAATTATGTCTGGGGAAGATGACAATATTTCTTTGATCACATGGAATAGAGATGTTATGGTTACATTGTATGATGCTCAAAGGATTGATGGAGGGAAACATGGTCATATGCTTTTTGTTGCTAATCATAAATGATTCAGCAGGCTAGGGGTTGGGCAAAGTATGTCAGGTAAAAATCTGAAAGGTGTTTTGAGTCCGTGTACATATGGGATGCATGGTTTGCGAATAAACTTTGCCCTGAATGCCCTGGCAAATGTACAGAGTGGGTGGTTTTATATTTTTTTTACGAGCTCTTGGTGATGCCTTCACGTGAAAGTATTGCGGGAAACCCGAATGTGATGATGGTTGGTCAATATGGGCTGATCGCAGAGATGGCGCTCCATTTTTAGCAAGCATGGAAGAGGTTGGCAGAGCATGGGGAATGGTCGTGTTTTGGTAAGTCATGATGCTGCTGATTACGAGCTGTGGGCAGATATTGCATTGTTTAGGAAAGTCATGTGGATGCCGTATGTTCAAGTGAAACACAAGGAGGAGAAGGGGCCCTCTAAAGCATAGTGGCCATTTTAGAAAAATAAAAAAATATAACCATCGATGTGGCCAGCTTGTTGATAGCCACGTGGAAGCTTTGTTTGCTGCCAGCGCAGATGTCTGGAAGGTTGGCGAAGACGCAAAGGGTAGAAAGGTGAGGGTGTTGCCGCCTGGAGATGAAGATGCCTGGCGAGTGATTCTACAGAGAGACGGAGGCGAGGAAAGCTGGAGTTGCCGCGCTTGGTGTGAAGGGAAGGTCGCTCTCAGGTGATCGTGTAGAGCAGACAAGGTGAGGGTGTTGCTGCCTTGTGGGAGAGAGCCTAGAGTGTGCGACCAGAGGGGGGACTCTGGAGTGATCGTGCAGAGCAAAGAGAAGGGGCTGCAAGGTATTGTTGCAGCTGCAGGCGTAAGGAAGCTGTCTCAGAGAAGCTGGGCGACGTGGTAGCTGCTGGTAACGGGCTGGTGCAAGCTTGCCTTGGTGAAGTCATCGGGGAGGCAAAGGCGGCTGGGAGATGCCAACATAGGTGTATAGTGGCTGGCGGTGGGTGGCTGGAGTAGCGAAGAGGCCAGCTAAAGCGTGGATAGCTAGGCTGCAGAGGAGGTGTCACCTAGGAGGGCTCTGGGCTGGGACAGAAGGACTGAAGAGAGGCAAACACAGAGCGTGGAAAAGGTGGTTGCCGCCTGGCACTTGTTTGGTCCGCTAGAGGAGCTGTGGCTGTGGTGCAGGAAGTAGTGGTGACACGCACGTAAAGCAGCCTACAAGCGCAAAGGTTTTTGCTGCAGAGGTGGCTGGTAGTGCTAAAGACAGGTGCAAAGGCCAGGTACCATAAAAGCTGGGTTGTTTCATGTGTGGATGCCTTGTGAGAGAGGGGTTGTAGACGTGAGAAGTGGCCCGTGGTGATGGGAGAGACAGTGCAGGGGTCCTAGTCGTGACACACAGAGAGAGAGCTGCTGAAGTCGAGGGTTGCTAGTGGAGCGCCCTCTTAAGAGAGAAGTGGCCAGTTTTTGTGTGGGTGGCGACTGCAGGCAGAGAGAAGCCGAGACCAGGAGGGAAGCTTGGTTGTCAAACACAAGAGTGAATTCCCTTGGCAGTAAATCCAGGCTAGAGTCTTGGTTTTTGGTGAAATTGCTGAGTTTGTACAGTGTGGATGGTGCTATGTATGTTTTTGCTGGATGATTATTTATCTATCGTGGTTTTGAGCTATCTTTCTGGTGTGGGTGGGTGGTGATGAACAGTGAGAAGTGTTCCAGCCGGTGGTGGCTGGTGGTGCCCATGTTTGTGTTGTTGTATCAAAGTTTGGGAGGTGAAGGGCTATAGAGGCATGGTCTTTGTTCTTGTTTTCACCTCACAACGCATGCTCAACTCTTGGGCTAGACTTCCCTAACTCGAATGTGCATTGAATCATGCACTTGAAAGTGATTTGAAACCTACACTTGGTACTTCCCCTCGTCCAATACTTGAAGAATTACGTAGACACCATTAGTAAGAAAAAGTGGGTATGCCTTCAGTATATGCAGCATTATGAAAAGCATAAGGGTATTTAATTCAAGTTTGAACAACATAAGAGACATGAAAATATAAGAGTAGTGATTTCAATATTGAACACCACAAGAGACATAAAGTACTACTTCCCCTCTTCCAATGGTTGAAGAGATCGAACATGCACCATCAATAACATGCACCATCAATAAAAGAATAAGGCATATGCAACATTATGAAAACATTAGGGTACTGAATTCAAGCTTGTGACACACCACAAGAGACATGAAAACATCGGGGTTCTGAATTCAAGCTTTAACGCCATGAGAGACATGAAAAAATAAGGGTATCGAATTCATGAGAGACATGAAAATAATAAACTCCAATACCACAAGTACATCTTTCCAATCAGCAACATAAGTTTGATCACTATCACAAATTTCATTCGAAACTCAAACACTAGAATTAGCAGCATTAACATCATGAACTTGGGCTTGAATATGTAACCAAACAAGATATATAGAGTGGCTTCCTCATAAGGATTTTCATCATCAACATGGAAATAAGAGCTAGACATTTCTCTCAATAGATATGACTCTGAATGTTGAAGGATTTTTATTAACCCATTTTGGGTTTTAACAAGAGTTCTACATCAAATATCAAAGATGGACACCAAAAGCATGTATATCAACCTATGAAGTAACGGTGTCCAAATCGACAACTTGTACAAGTTCCCAAAAACAATCTAACAAAGTATTTATGGAAATTCCGCCCTAAGAGCATGTGGCAACAAGCTAGAATAGATTCTCTATGAATGTACTTCACGCATGTATTATGAGATTAAACATTGTTTAAGAAATAGGGCACTTATGAGCCTTGGCCGCACCACTTATGGCATTGTATAAAAGTCCTTTTCTCTCATATGCAACATACTCTCTCCTTGTGCAATTGAGTCTTTCCTTTAAAATCCTCTCTCTAATCTTATTCTCTAATGCATGCTAGTAAGTGTGTATGAGTGGTGTAACGTGAGAGGAGAAAGTGTTGTGAGGAACCATGGACCAATATGATGGTCTGATAATGCTCACAGGAGATGGTGATAGAAACACCTACCCAAGGACATGTGGAGATCTTGAAGTAGTGTCATTAGGGGAAGTTCGGGCTCTAAATGGGCCCTTTAAGGACAAACGTGATATAGATTCAACCTCTGAACACTCTGCCTTTTTCACAAAAACAAAATCAGACCTTGTCTCAACACCCCTGAGACATGGGTTCAAACATAATAGAAGAAAACATTAAACAAACTTGAGGGTCCCTCACAAGTAGACCCAAGCGACTACTCTCCCGAGCATCAACTTCACCCATGAATTCAAACTAGAATGAATCTACAACCACAAACTGTAGGTCTTTCCCAAACATACACAAATTAGCACTTAGTTGACTGACAACAGCTACAATTGAACAAAAATTGAACTATGCCATGTCTCTAATAGAGTCGCCACACATAAATCGTAGGGGAAACACCTCCTATCTGATTCTTTCATCGTCAACATGTTCTTTGCTCTGTCTTATCCAATTTCACCTCTCTTCCTCGTTAAACTTCACTTCTGCAACATTCAAAATTTGAAAGGCCTTCCGTCTGTAGGTAGTCTTTTCACTTTAGGATCTCTTCCCTCTCTTACTTCCCTCCCACTCTTCTCTTTCAAAAATCTTCTCAATTCCTTCATAAGCCCATCATTGCCTCACCTCCTTCGAGAAGGTTGTGTTGCCCACTTCCTTTGTTCACCCATACTTTTTGTAAGATTCCTCCTCATCCTGAATAATGAATTAGCTTCATTAGGAACTCAATGGAGTCTTCTTGGGCCCTTTTATTTGGCAGTTTAAGGGAGTCAAACCTTTTCTCTTAAGAAGAAACGTTTTCTAATTTGAAGCTTCAAAACGGCTACTTTATTCGAATTTGAATTTTGGGGGGAAAATGGAATTTAAAATCTAGCAGATAAAACCATATCATGTAACATATCTATGGAAAGCTCTTAATGCGTAGATCACGGATCTATAATCTCCGCTCAAATCGAAGCTTGTATGTAGAAGTTATGGAGGTCCGAAAATTGTAAAATTGCCCCCTCCCCTTTTTGGGGAAAAAAATGCACCCTTTGACCACTCTTACACCTCTCTTACAAACCATTGGTTTTTGCTTACATGGCGGGCTCCTATTTGTCAAAAAGTTAAACGTTTCCATAACCTCATGGCAAATTAAAGGGCCCAAAAAGACTCCATTGAGTTCCTAATGTTACTTCAATCCCCTGTAGTCATTCCCTATTTCAGAATACAAGAAATTATTATTTTTCCTTGTTTTTGCCTAGAGAGAAGAAAAATTCTAGAGAGAGGTATTTCAATATTGAGATATTCTTAGATATAAAAATTCTCCTAATATCAAAAATATATTTTCCTGAAACAAAAGTTCAAAATAAATTCTCCAAGGTGCATTAGGAATCAATTAAAAATGATATAAGAAACCTTAGCTTAAGGGTCTAGATTTTCAAAAAAATTTGGATTATGGTCCAATTAAGGTTCCAATGGGCCAATAGGACTAATCCAAGTGTTGGGATGAGATAAATCCAATGAATAAAAGAAAATATCCAAAAATGAGTAAATGCTCACATAAGATGAAGAGTTGACTGCGTACAAGGTTTATTAGTTAAAAATTAAGAGATATTATTAAAAAAATGAGATATTTTAGAGAAATGATGAATTTTTGACACCTTTGTAAAGAGAGGGGGACCTTTGAGGTAGGCACCTCCTTCAAATGTGTGGAAGGGTTTTTAATTCAAAAAAAATATGATGTTTTTATCTCTCCTCTCTCCTGGATCAAACTGGATCAAAAGGGGAGCTAAACTGGTCCAAATCTTGCCCAAATTCAGTCAAACTGAAGCTAGAAAATTCTAGAACCTAGTTGGACTTAGTTAGTAGCCTCCCTCACCTATAAATAGACCCTTATTCTTTTGTATTCTCATCTGTGAGCTATCCCATGCCAGTATTACATTAAAATAATCATATTTTCTATTATCCCTTAAAAATCCTCTACTTTTGGGGAGATTGGAGCTTCTCTCTCTCTCTCTCTTCAACAACTCTTGGAGCTCTCTTCTCCACTTGCTAAACCAATTGATTGGTTGAGATTTTCACTTCTAGAAAAAGAAGCAAGCTAATCTTGACGTAAGCATGAATTTTATGGTTTTTTGTTAATTTTCTCAAATGACTTCTCTTCTCAACCCCTCTCAAGCTTGAGAAGTTTCTAATTGGTTGTTTTAAATTCAAATCAAGCTTTCCCTAAGAATTTTAATGTGTAATCAAGAAAAAGTTAATGTTTATGCTTATTTAGAGTGCTTTCTTATGTATATCTTTCTCTCCAAAAAGAATAGTCATTCCTATGGCTAACTCTTTAGCAAAAGAATGCTTCTCATTGATAAATTCTAATTTCAAAACCAAACTCTAAGCTTGTTAAGCTAGAGGATAAGAGAATGGTATTTTTATGCCTTTATGTTAACAAAATAATGGTAAATTCTTTTAGATTATTTATAAGTAGTTAAAAAACTACTTTAATTGATTTTAAATGAGAAAGAGATAATCCTATCAATTTGAGAAAAGAGGATTAATGGAAATAGCTTAATCTAGTAGGATAATCATAATTAAGTTTATGATTTATAGTTAAAATTATGATTTAAATTCATAGTTTAGATTTAAGCTTAAGCCTATAGATCTTCTATCATATTTGCATTACAATGTTTTATTCATTTAAGAAAAATAGAAAATTATCACTAATAGTAGAAAAGCTATGGTGAAATTTTTAAGAAATAATACATATCTTATTTTTATACATAATGCTAAAAGAGAACTTCCTACCATATTCTAGGATTGGATATCCTATGTAAAAAGAATGATTTTCATCATATTCATGGGAAATAAATTTTTAGTATTTATGCATAACTATTTAATTAAAAGAAAAGAGAAATTTTTGGTAAATTTATTTTTATGCAAAAAGAGAAATTCCCATGGTAATTGAGATCCAATTAATTAAATGATAAAAGATAAATTTTTTGTAAATTAAAATAATGGATATTTTTATTTAAAGATAAATTCTAAACAAATTTATCTTATGCATAAGAAATTTTTAAATGATAAAAGAGGAATTCGCATGACATTTAGAATTCAATCATTTAAATGCAAAAAGAGAAATTTTAAGCATATTCAAAAAAATGAATAATTGTATTATTAAAAGAAGAATTTTTATGATATTTTAATTAGAGAAAGGTTTAAATTACATTTTGGTGACAAAAAAGGAATTTTCACCATAATTCCACCTAGAAACTTAGGGTTGATAATTAAATTGGTAGAAAGAATATTTTTAGATATTTTAGGTGGATAAATCACCAAATTGATATTTACTCAAAATTAGATTAATGGAAGAAGAGTATTTTTATAAAAATCCGATATTCTCATATAAAACCATTTCTTAATCTATTATGGTTAGGAAGGAATGAAATTCATACAATTGGAATTTTCCTTACGGTTAGGAGTTCAATAGATTTTTATCTAAAGAAAATCCTTTAGGAATCAAAGTTAGAAGTAAACCAAATAATTTTGGTTAGACCACGACTGTGAGAGGGGCGGCCAGTAAACTACTTGCTCATCTCTCGAATATGAATCAAGCAAAAACCTCGTGACCAATTCCAATTCTTGACACAAAGAATAGAGTACCATTGTATTAGTGTAATTTTCCCTTGGCCAAAATCACCAAGAATCTAGTTGAAAATTCAGTCAAATGATGGGTAGATTACCTTGATGAGAGATCAATGATTCTCATTAAGAAAATCTGGAGTACGAGAAAAGGGTTTTGTGGAACCAATCTCAAACCAGGAATTTTACTTGCATAGAACCTCTGTTTTCTTTTAAAGGACTGTTTTATGCCAGAATGCTGGAGGAAGCATTTGGTATGTGTTTAACTAAGGAGAGACTTGGGGAGTCATCGAGGGACGTCGCTTGCAACAAAGCCTGCCGACGTCTTGACCAGCCTCGGTATGGTTAAAATGCGCTTTCGGTAATGATGGGTGAGGAGCGACGAAGCGATCCCTGAGTGAAGTGCCAGGACACTTAAATAGGATCCTAGACGGTTCTGACCAGGTAATGCACGAGCTCGCGGTTGCTAGGACACCCATGCGTTTGTCAAGGAAGATTCGGATGAACTGAAAAGAATGGCTTTTGTGAATTGAATTTTGATATTGGATCTCACTGGTTGACTAGCTAGTCTTCAACGAAGAGTCCGGATGATATATTTTGTAAAACAATGGACTCAATATTTTGGAGAATTATGATCAGTAATACTATGATTTCATTGAAAGATTGTTTTAAAGACAGTCAAATCTGTTATAATGGCAATTTCATATTGGGTGTGTAAGTGGTATGCCTACCTTAAATTTTGCTTGAAGCGCCGACTAGGGGGCCTGGGAACTCTTTTCCTCGGTACTCGGGCAAAACATAACCAAATGTTTATAAAAGAATCCCACCAATACAGTGGTTGGGCAGTTGGCTAACCCATGGGTCGGTTGGGGTTAGGCTGGATCAGGGATTCTTGTGATACAAACAATTACGATTAAGTTACATTAGTTAGATTAAGTCCTAGGAACACCTTTTTTGTGGTGGGAAGGAATCAGCGGCTGTGCAAAGAGTGGTGATTCTATGGACCAAGTGCATGTCTCTTCCTTCGAGCATATTGTCTCTTCTGGCTCTACAACTCGAACGAGCCGAGCCAGACTCACAAGACATTTCGAGGATTTATATTTTCCATATCCAGCAGAGAGACGATAGCACAAGTGGCACGCAAGGCAATATGTCCATGCCTCCTGCAATCAATGCATGGTGCTGAGGGAGAATATCTCGTTGGCCATGATTCTGATGAGGCTAAAAGTGATTCATGGTGTTATTTTATATCACTCTACGCCTCAAGATTTCAGACTTTCCTGCCATACCTACAGACTTCTTAGCCGCTTTATTCCAAAGCAAAAGATAGTAGCTCCCTTGGTAGTAAGGGAACATTTGTATTGGGGCATGTCTGTAGCCCAGTATTGTCGTCTTATGCATTTTGCAAGACGAGGAGGTTTTGACTTTCTGGAGCTGAGATGCTCTATGTACATATTGCAACCTTTCTATAAATAAAGAAATGTTTTGTGAAAAAATTCCCTATTATATAAGTGATTCTTTATTATATGATGAATTGATGAAGCAAAATCTGCTTCTCAGACATATGTCGTAGATCTCCAATAAGATCGTTTATCTTGTTTAAGAACTTATTTTTTGAACCTCTTAAGTCTTAGGATCTCGTTGACAAAATCAAAATAAAAATTTAATAATGTATCATTTTTGGCAAAATCATGAGGCGAGGGGACCGTGGTAGCATCCAGATCCTCTCATTGTTGAGGAAGAGCTTGACCCTAACGTTCGCAAGGCTCTTCACAAAACTCAGCCACCACGACCCTTCAAAAAGGTGAAGGGGAGAACTTGGGTGAGGCTGTGGAGGAGAAGTGGGTTAAAGCCATGGAGGAATATTTTGATGTCATCGGATACAACGAGAGGAGCAAAATGGCTCTCGCTAGGCTAAAGATTGTGGAAACAGCTAGGGTGGCATGGAGAAACCATTGCAACACCAACCATATGGATAGGAATACCCAGTCCTGGAATGATCTCAAAGCCTATCTCAGGAAGAGATTTTGTTCCCCTGGGATTTTTAGAAACCAAGATGAATGAATTCTTAGAGCTAAACCAGGGGAGCAAAACTATTGAGGAATATCATCAAGCATTTTCTCTTCTCCTCAAGTACTCTCACCACCGCTAGACGAAGAGCAACTTATGGCTAGGTTCATTCGGGAAATGAACGATCCTTTAGACACCCTGGTCAAGAATGCCAAGCTAGTTTCCATGGCTGAAGCTGAAAGAATGGCAAAGGGCTTCGCCAAAGCCTTCATTGTTAAAGTCCCGCCAAAGCCATCTCCCTCATCCTTCAAGAGTTTCGAGACACCGAGAAGTAAAAGGGATACAGGTGTTATAACCCTGCTACACGTGAGTTGAGGGTAAGCAGGGATGTTTTTTTTAATGAGATGAGCAGCTGGTATGCTGCTGAAAAAGAAGCTATTGGGGCTGATGTGAGTGCACAAAATGCAAGTCAGCAATCACAGTCTTTGAGTGGACCAAGAGAGTCCTCATTTAGTGGTTCAGTTCATAGACCATGGAGTGGCAGGCTGCATCATAATACCAGTCCTGCAAATATGATTAGTACATCACATAAAGGCAAAGAGAAAGTGGTTGAGCCCCTTAGTATGCCTGACATTTATGCAGGGCATTCTCATGTTGATGGACAGTCTAGTGGCTCAGAGATGAGCCTTGATGAGGAGCTTGGGATACCAGCTATGAGAGCACCTGGTGTGCTCAAGGGAATATCCAATAAACACACATTTTTCAGCTTTTGGATCCAGCTTAGTTCTCAGCTCATCTGGCACATGCACATATGCAATGCATCCAAAGACTTTCAGATAAGATAAATCAAGTTTTCTGCCAGTAAACCTCTCTTCTAGAGGTTCATCATGTATGACTGCAGTTGGAGTCCTGTTCATGATGTAAACTGCTATAGAAACAGCCTCAGCCCAATAGCTATGTGGCATATTCTTCTCTTCCATCAATGCTCATGCAATCTCAGCAATGTGCCTGTTTTTTTGCTCAGCAACTCCATTTTGCTGCGGAGTGTATCTGCATGTAGACTATCTCTGAATACCATTCTTCTTCAAAAATTTAGAGAACTCATTGGAGAAGTACTCTCCCCCTCCATCTGACCTTAGGCACTTTACATATTTCCCTGTTTGCTTTTTAACCATAACTCTGAAATTCTGAAAGTGAGTGAACACCACACCCTTCTCCTTCATGAAGTATACCCACACTTTCCTTGTGTGGTCATCAATAAATGTCACATAATACCTGCAGCCTCCCATAGACATGGTCTTCGTAGGACCCCATACATTTGAATGCACAACATCTATTGCATTTCTTGTAAGATTCCTCCCTAGCCTCTCAGGATGTTCAGTATCTTCCCCTGTAGTCAAATTTCTCTTCAGAAATATAAAAGATCTTGTTTCTACCAGTTTTGGCCTAGAGAGAGAAAATCTTCTAGAGAGTGGTAATTTAATTTTTAAATATTTTTGGATAGAAAAATATCTCATCTTATTAAAATAAGTTCTCCTAAAATAGAAGTTCAAAAAGATTTTCAGAAGGTGCATTAGAAATTAAGTATAATCTGTTCAAGAGGCATTATCCTGGGGGTGAAGATTTTTTTCGAAATTTTAAATTAAGATTCCTATGGACCGATAAGATTCATCCAAATGCATGGAGGAGATAAATAGAAGAATAAAAGAAAAATCTCCCAAAAATGAGTAAATACTCACATAAGATAAAGAGTTGACTAAGGACAAGGTTAATAGTTTTAAAAAAGAGATATTTAGAAGTAATGATGCATTTTTGACACCTCAATATGGGGGAATTCTCCTTATTAAGGAGGCACCTATTTTATATGATTGAATGAGTTTTAAAATCCCAAATAATGAGATATTTTTATCTCTCCTCTCTCTTGTTTCAACTAGATCCCAAAAGGTGAGCAAAACTGACCTAAAAATGGTCAAAAATTGACCAAACTGATCGAGAAAATTCTAGAATCAGTTTGCTTGGTTAGAAGCTCACTTTTTCCTATAAATAGAAGCCTTCCCCTTTGTTGAAACTCAATAGTGTTTTTGCACTGTTACCCTATCTCTCCCAAGTACCAAAAACAATGAATTTTACTCATAATTCATTAGTTTTTGACCTTCCCTCTTCTAAAAGATTGGTGGCCACTCTTGTTTTCAAACAAGAGTAGAACCCTCAAACCATCAAGCCAAAGGAAAGCTCTCAAATTATCTATGTAAGTTGGAGATTCTTCTCTTTTCTATTCCTTTTATGGTTTTTATGATTTTTGTCTTCTCTAAAATCAAATGATGTTATGCCTCATTGAAAAAAGGCATTCCCCTCTCTTCTTTAGTAAATCCAACCATTCTTGATCCTAGATGATTGATTATTGGATAAAATTAAGTTTTTCATAATGTTTCTCTTAAATAAGTAGAAAATGTTTCTAATTAATTTTAGTGAATTCAAATTTGAAAAATGGTCAGCCATATAAAAGAGGTTATGGCAAAATTTTTTTAAAATTTGTGAAATAAATTTCATCTTTTATTAATCAAAAAGAGTAATCCCCATCGTTAGAGTATTCTAAAAGTGTCATTTTCATTCATACATAGAAAGATGCATATTGATTAATTTTATAAAAGAATGAATTTCATTAGAATTAAAATCTATGAAAGATACCTATTGATAACTTTTTTATTATGAAAGTGTCACTTTCTTCATTATGGATTTTCATGCATAAAAGTATAATTTTTATTACAAAAAGAGTTACTTTCATCATATTGATTTTTATGCATAAAAGTATGCATAAAAGAATTATTTTTTTATTATAAAAGTGTTACTTTTATCATTATTGATTTTTTATGCATAAAAGAATTTCTTTTATTAAAAGAGTGATTTTTATCATAAATGATTTGTATGCATAAACATATGCATAAAAGATATTTTTATATTAAAAGTGTGATTTTCATCATAAATGATTTTATGCATAAATTAGATGCATAAAAGAAATTCTTTTATATTAAAAGAGTGATATTCATCATAAATGATTTGTATGCATAAAAGATATTTTTATATTAAAAGTGTGATTTTCATCATAAATGATTTTATGCATAAATTAGATGCATAAAAGAAATTCTTTTATATTAAAAGAGTGATTTTCATCATAAATGATTTGTATGCATAAACATATGCATAAAAGATATTTTTATATTAAAAGTGTGATTTTCATCATAAATAATTTTATGCATAAATTAGATGCATAAAAGAAATTCTTTTATATTAAAAGAGTGATTTTCATCATAAATGATTTGTATGCATAAACATATGCATAAAAGATATTTTTTTATATTAAAAGTGTGATTTTCATCATAAATGATTTTATGCATAAATTAGATGCATAAAAGAAATTCTTTTATATTAAAAGAGTGTATGCATAAACATATGCGTAAAAGATATTTTTTTATATTAAAACTGTGATTTTTATCATAAATGATTTTATGCCTAAACTAGATGCATAAGAGAAATTCTTTTATTCTAAAAGTGTAATTCTTACTAGATTGGATTTATGTATGGAAAGATGCATAAAGAATTTATTTTAATCTAAAAGTGTTATTCTCATCAATCTTGATTTTATGCATAGAAAGATGCATAAAGAAATCTATTTTTATTTCAAAAGAGTTATTTTCATCAATTTTAGTTTTATGCATACAAAGATGCATAAAGAAATCTATTTTTAGTTCAAAAGAGTTATTTTCGTCAATTTTGATTTTATGCATAGGAAGATACATAAAAGATTAATTTTTAATTCAAAAGTGTCATTCTCATTTAAAATGAATTTATGCATAGGAAGATGCATAAAAGATTGATTTTTATTTCAAAAGTGTTATTCTCCTTAAAATGGAATTTATGCATAAATAGATGCATAAAGAAATCTTATATCAAAAATAAGAATTCTCTTGTATTCTATAAATAGATATGAGGATGTGAAAGGAATCAGATAGACGAAAATGAACGAGGAATAGATGGAGATGTATGTATGTGAAAGAATGGATGTAAAAATGTGGATGTATGTGAATGTGAATGTGGATGTGTGAATGTGGATATGGATGTAGATATGGAATGTGGATGTGGATGTCTGAATGTGAATGTGGATGTGTAAATGTGGATATGGATGTGGATATGGATGTGTAAATGTGGATATGAATGTGGATATGGATGTTGTGAGATCCCTCTCTCCAACTGCACAACGAATTCAGGGTGCTAACAGCGGAAGTAGCACTTCTTGTACGGGGCAGGATCCAACACTCGGGGCCTCGCCCACCCACGGATATCCGGACAAGAGACTAATCCGTCGGTTTTTCCAAAACCGAACGCGAAAAAACTTCCTTTGCTCAGAAAGCACCAGCGATTCCACCAGGATAACTTTTCCCTAACGTAGTCAAAAGCCTTACTTAACTGAACTGATCTGACTGAACTCGTAAGTTCCATAGTCAGATCAAGGGACAGATTGCACTTGGATCATAGAGACCAACGCCTTTTTCCTCATCGAGAGGCACAGCCATTGATCCTTTTTCCATAGAACAATTTTTGTCCGGGATTTACTTCATCTATTGAACTAAACAGAAATTGAGTCTTGATTTACGGATCCATCAGTCCAGCCCATCCAGTCCCATGGGTTAGCCAACCACCCAACCACTGTAGTGATAGGATCCAATTAGGAATTTGGTTAGGTTTTGTCCCGGGTACCAGGGAAAAGAGTTCCCAGGCCCCCTAGTTGGATGTTCATGCAACATAAAACTAGTCACACCACTTACACACCCAATATGAAATTGCCTTTTTCTTAGCATCAGCTAACTTTAAAACAATTTTTTAATGAAACCATTATGTCACTAATGACAATCCTCAAAATCTCTTGTTGAATCCATATTTCCAATCATGCATTCATCGGTGCACTTATGGCATCATTGGCAACCAGAACGCTCACCACCTGTTCACTCAAGGGCCTTTTCAATAGTTCCTAGCTCATAGTACAATATTTTCATATATAAAAACCAAGATGGAATCCTAGTTGAAGATCAGCAAGATCAACCAACAGATCCATATACGAGAGCTATGGACTCATCAGTTGAGGACCAGCAAGATCAATCAACCAGATCGATACTCGATTTCAGAAAATAACTCTTACTCCTTGTTCCAATATCTTCCACGATGCACGTGTGGGTATCTTCGGTGACCCAGAGCCCGGGCACCATATGGTCAGCACCCTCTAGGATCCTTCGCAGGTCACCTAGCGCTTCACTCATAGGCCGCTTCCTTGGTCCCTCATCCACCGTACCGGAAGCTCACCATTTAAATCGAACCGAGGCTGGTCAAGACCTCGGCCGACCTTGCTACGCGAGACGTCCTCCGTTGACTCTCTGTCAGCTGTTGCAACTTTATCGGGTAGGTCTCCACGACCACATACTCAAGATAGTCAAAATGCTTCCCCAGCATCTTTGACATAAAACAGTCATTTGCAAA
Organism: Cibotium barometz; assembly: GCF_041138505.1. NCBI lineage: Eukaryota > Viridiplantae > Streptophyta > Polypodiopsida > Cyatheales > Cibotiaceae > Cibotium > Cibotium barometz. The sequence continues at coordinate 41,482,719 of NC_141076.1, forward strand.
CAGTTCACAAGTACAGTTTTAATAATGAACTCACATCTTTCCAGATTGTTCCACATTAATCCATATTACTTAATCCAATTCCAATTCATATGTGTATCCATTCTTGACCAAATGCATCATTTTCCATCCCATCACATCAGATTCATTCACTTTGCATAACATCCATTCCTATCTTTCTTAATTTACATGTGTGGGTATCTTCGGTGACCCAGAGCCCGGGCACCATATGGTCAGCACCCTCTAGGATCCTTCGCAGGTCACCTAGCGCTTCACTCATAGGCCGCTTCCTTGGTCCCTCATCCACCGTACCGGAAGCTCACCATTTAAATCGAACCGAGGCTGGTCAAGACCTCGGCCGACCTTGCTACGCGAGACGTCCTCCGTTGACTCTCTGTCAGCTGTTGCAACTTTATCGGGTAGGTCTCCACGACCACATACTCAAGATAGTCAAAATGCTTCCCCAGCATCTTTGACATAAAACAGTCATTTGCAAACAGTTCACAAGTACAGTTTTAATAATGAACTCACATCTTTCCAGATTGTTCCACATTAATCCATATTACTTAATCCAATTCCAATTCATATGTGTATCCATTCTTGACCAAATGCATCATTTTCCATCCCATCACATCAGATTCATTCACTTTGCATAACATCCATTCCTATCTTTCTTAATTTACATTACGTCTCATCACTTCCATTTCTCATTACATCTCATTCGTTCAGATCTTATATTATTCATTCACATTCTGATTCACTTGACATCTCATCTCATCCATTCACTCATATCGACTTCATATCCATTCACATTCATATTTGCATTCATTATTCCACATACACATCCACATTCGTATATCTACATTCACCTGTGCATTTACACAAATCCTTCCACAAGTCCCGAGACTTTGAGTTCTTTACTTTTTCTAGCCTCTCTAGAAAATGTCTTGCCTTATATCCACTCATTGACACCTGTTGGGCCACTTCATGATTAATGCCAGAGGTCTTTTTGTTAACAGTGATCTACACATTGCCACCATGGCATCCAATTGAGTTCAGTAGTTCCTCTACTTTTTGAAGAGCTTCATGTTGTCTTTCATTGCCTTGCATAGTAAATGCATAATCAACGTGACACTTGAGTATACGATCAAACCCACAAATAAATGCATGCAAAGTACAAAAGTGGACATTCTTGAGTTCGAATGGAATTACAAGATTCCATTTCGGGTCTCTCAAATACCTGTTTAGCTTAGCTAGCATGTTAGCAGACAAGACACCACCACCAATCCAATTGCCAGCATTATCATCACTGTGTCATTCTCATCATCTTGATTCTCTAGCTTCGTCTTCCTTCCTGCCTTCTTTTTCTTTTCTCTCACCACCATTCTCATACACCATGGACAAGGATTTGGGGTGTTAGCACCTTGTGGATACCCAAGAAGGCACTTTATTGTCTTCAAGTCACCTCCTAAATGCCAATCTATTGTATAAGTGCCCTTACCCTACACTTCTAATTTTTCCCCTTGAATTTGTGCTTTAATGACATTGGTAATTGAAAGATCCCTACCCCCTCCACGTAACAAATTCGAGGGTGCTAATAGCGGAAGTAGCACTTCTTGCGCAGGGTAGAGCCTCTCACTCGGGGCCTCGTCCACCACGGATATTTGGAGAAGAGACTAATCCCTCGGTTCTTCTCGAACCCTAAAAAACTTCCCTCACCCAGAAAGCACGGGCGATTCCTCCAGGATATTTTTATTCTAATGTAATCAAGAGTCTTAACTAACCAAACTGATCCGACTGAACCCATAAGTCACATGGTCAGATCAAGGAAAAGACTTGTACTTGGATCATAGAGACCAACACTTTTTTCCTCATTGAAAGGCACAGCCGTTGATTCTTTTCTATAGAACAAGAATATGGGATTTACTTCATCTATCGTACCATAACAAAATTGAGTCTCATTTTAGGGATCCATCACTCCAGCCTGCCGCCCAATCACTGTAGTGATAGGATCCATTTAGGAATTTGGTTATGTTTTGTCCTGGTGGGTACCAGGGAAAAGAGTTCCCAGGCCCCCTAGCCGGCGCTTCATGCAAACTTCAAGATAGTCACCCCACTTACACACTTAATATGAAATTTTCTTTTTCACAGATTCAGCTGTCTTTAAAACAATCTTTTAATGAACCATGGTATCACAGATCATAATCCTCCAAAATATCCGATTGAATTCTAATTTCCAATCATTCTTTTATCGGTGTACCTATGGCATCATTGGCAACCAGAATGCTTACCACCTGTCCACTCAAGGGCCTTTTCAATAGTTCCTAGCTCATAGTACACAGCAATATAATCACATAAGAAAATCTAGATGGACTCTCAGTTGAAGATTAGCAAGAGCAACCAACAGATCCATATAAAAGAGCCATGGACTCATCCATTGAGGACCAGCGAGGTCAATCAACCAGATCCATGCCCGAGTTTAGAAAACAACTCTAACACCTTGTTTCTTTTTCTTCCTCGATGCACTCATGGGTATCTTCTGAGACCCAGAGCTTGAGCACCGTATGGTCAGCACCCTCTAGGATCCTTAACAGGTCACCTAGCGCTTCACTCATAGGCCGCTTCCTTGGTCTCTCATCCACCGTACCTGAAGCTCACCATTTAAATCAAACCAAGGCTAGTCAAGACCTCGGCCGAACGCGAGATGTCCTTCATTGACTCTTCGTCCAGTTGTTGCAACTTTATCACTTAGGTCTCCACAACCTCATTCACAAGATGGTCAAAATACTTCCCCAGCATTCTTGACATAAAATAGTCACATTAAAAAACAGGTCATAAATACAATTTCTAAAGAACTCTTATCTTTTCACATCATTTCCCGTTATTCCACATTCTTCTAAATCAATTCTCTTTGCTTAATCCACATCCAATCATATGTATTCTCATCATCCTTCATCCATTCTCATCCAATCATATCATATTACATCTCATCACATCAATCCACATTTATCCTCATCACATCTATCCACATTTATTCTCATCACATCTCATCCATTCTCATCTACCCATATTCACATCACATCACATCACATCCATCCACATCACATCTCATCTATTCACATCTATCCCGAATCACATCACATCTCATCACCTCTCATCCATTCACATCTATCCCGATTCACATCACATCTCATCACATCCATTCTCATCGCATCTTATCTATTCATATCTATCCCGACTCACATCACATCACAACACATCACACCTCATTCATCTACATCTATCCCGACTCACATCACATCACAACACATCACACCTCATTCATCTACATCTATCCCAATTCACATCTCATTCATTCACATCTATCCCGATTCATATCACATCTCATCACATTCATTCACATCTATCCCAATTCACATCACATCTCATCCATTCACATCTATCTAGATTCACATCACATCCATCACATCCATTCACATCACATCTCATCCATTCACGTCTATCCTCACTCACATCACATCTCATCCATTCACATCTATCCTGACTCACATCACATCACATCATTCTCATCTCATCTCATCCATTCACGTCTATCCTGACTCACATCACATCTCATCCATTCACATCTATCCTGACTCACATCACATCTCATCCATTCACATCTATCCTGACTCACATCACATCACATCATTCTCATCACATCTCATCCATTCACATCTATCCCATTCATTGCATTCCCATCCTATTACATATATTCTATCCACATTACATCGCATACATATCCATCCATATCTCATTACATCCATACACATTCCATCTCATTCATCCACATCCATCTAGTCATCCACATGCACGTCTATCCACATCCATCCATACATTCACATCATATCACATTTCATCCACATGTCGTCACATCCACATCCACATCCCATCCGTTCACTTCTCATCCACATCCACATCCACATCCATTTACATCACATCATATCCTTTCACATTCACATCCACATCCATTTACATCACATCACATCCTATCACATCCACATTCCACATTCATCTACATTACATAACATCCTATCACATCCACATCCACATTCATTTACATCACATCACATCACATCCTTTCACATCCACATCCAAATCCATTTACATCACATCACATCCTATCAAATCCACATTTACATCACATCACATCCTTTCACATATCCTCACATCTCATTCTCATCTCTTCATTCACATCCACATCCATTTATATCACATCCTTTCACATCCACATCCAAATCCATTTACATCACATCACATCCTATCAAATCCACATTTACATCACATCACATCCTTTCACATATCCTCACATCTCATTCTCATCTCTTCATTCACATCCACATCCATTTATATCACATCCTTTCACATATCCTCACATCTCTTCATTCACATCCACATCCATTTCTATCACATCCTTTCACATATCCTCACATCTCATTCTCATCTCTTCCTTCACATCCACATTCATTTATATCACATCCTTTCACATATCCTCACATCTCATTCACATGTACATCCATTTCACATTTAGTAATATTTTTTATTTTTGATACCGATGGGACTTTTCTAATATTTCTACCAATTGCTTGGCCTAGGTGAAGGTTCTTTTTCTCAACGGATATTTTCATATTCTTTCTCAATTTTCTCAAGTGAAATATATTCAATATTCTTCTTTTTTAGTAAAAGATTCATGGGATTTACAAAAATCAATTTTACCCATATTTTCCAATAATGCTAAAAACTCCACTTTTGATAAATATTCATAATTTGAATTATGCTAGAAATTTCTCTTTTTCTATTTAATTTCTTGGATCTCAATTATCATGGAAATTCCTCTTTTTGCATTCAATTGATTAATTCTAAATGTCATGGGAATTCCTCTTTTATCATAAAATAAATTTATCTAAAATTTCTCTTTTCTTTAATAAAATATCCATTAATTCAAATGTGCGAAGAATTCCACTCTTACCATTTAAATGATTGAATCCAAAATGTCATGGGAATTCCTCTTTTATCATTTAAATTTTCTCATGCATAAAATAAATTTATCTAAAATTTCTCTTTAAATAAAATAATCATTATTTTAATATACCAAAATTTTTCTTTCTCCATTTAAATACATGGATCTCCATTATCATGGGAATTCCTCTTTTTTCATAAAAATAAAAATTACCAAAATTACCTCTGTTCTTAATTACTTATTTATGCATAAACACTAAAAATTAATTTTCCATGAATTTGATGAAAACCTTGCTTTTAGCATAGGATGTCCCATCCTAGAATATGGTAGGAAGTCCTCTTTTCACATCATGCATAAAAATGAGTTATGTATAAATTTCTTAAAAATTTTGCCATAGCTCCGCTCCTGCTTTACTAATAATTTTAAATATTTTTGAAAAGAATAAGACTTTGTGGTACCATTATGATAGAATAACTATCATTAGACCTAAATCCAATTTATGGATTTAAATCATAAGTTTACTATAGTTTTATTAACATATAAGCATTAAAAAGCCATTTCTTTAACCTCTAGCTTAACTAGCATAGAGTTTGATTTTTGACTTGAGAATTTATCAATGAGAAGCATCATTTAAATAGAGAATTGGTCATAGGAATGACCATTTTTTTGAGGAGAGAGAGATAAACATAAAAAGCATCCTAATTAAGCATAAATGTAAAATTTTCTTAATTATTCATTACAACTCTTAAGAAAACCTTTTTTTGCATTATAAACACTTAATTAGAAACTTCTCAAGCTTGAGAGGGGTTGAGAAGTGAAAACATTGAGAATAGTAGAGAAAAACCATGAAATTGCATCTTACCTCTCTTGATTTTACTTGCTTCTCTATCTTAGAAGAAGCCCCCAACCAATCATCTGGTTAGTGTGTTGAGAGGAAAACTCCAAGGATGGTTGAAGAGAGAGAGAAGCTCCACTCTCTCCAAAAGTAGAGGATTTTTAAGGGATAATAGAAAATATGAGTATTTTAATGTAATACTAGCATGGTATAGTTGAAAGATGAGCATACAAAAGAATGAGGGTCTATTTATAGGTGAGGGAGGCCACTAACTGAGTCCAACTAAGTTCTAGAATTTTCGAGCTTCAGTTTGGCTGAATTTGGATAAGATTTGGATCAGTTTGGCTGAATTTGGATAAGATTTGGATCAGTTTGGCTCCCTTTTTAATTTGGATAAGATTTGGATCAGTTTGGCTCCCTTTTTAATTTGGTTTGAGATAAAAATATCACAATTTTATTGAATTAAAAACTCATCCACATGTGTGAAATAGGAGCCTACCTCAACGTCTCCCCCCTCTTTACCAAGGTGTCAAAAATGTATCGTTATTCCAAAATATCTCATGTTTTTAGTAATATCTCATAGTTTTTAACTAATAGACCTTGTACTCAGTCAACTCTTCATCTTATGTGAGCATTTACTCATTTTTGGGTATTTTATTTTATTCTTTGGATTTATCTCATCCCAATACTTGGATTAATCTCATTGGTCCATAGGAACCTTAATTGGACCATATTAATCCAAAATTTTTTGAAAATCTAGACCCTTAGGCTAAGGTCCCTTCTATCATTTTTTAATTGATTCCTAATGCACATTAGAAAGTTCATTTTGAACTTCTGTTTTAGGGAAAACCATTTTAGATACTAGGAGGATTTTTATATCAAAAAAAAAACTCAATTTTGGATTATATCTCTCTAAATATTTTCTCTCTCTAGGCCAAAACAGGGTAAAACAAGATCTTTCTTCTATTTCAGAGAGGGGAATAATTACAAGAATAGAAGGGGAGGTTCTCACACATTTACACCTCAAAAGCTAGAGGGAGGAATCTTACATCCTACCCCACTTAAAAAATGCAAGATGTTCTCATCTCGCAGAGCTGGAGGACAAACTCTTTCCCTTAAGATCCAATTGATTCTAGGGTTCCCTATAGTTTGGTCAACCCAAAAGAATCTTGGGATAAAGATCCCTTCTACAAGAAGAACATATAGAACTCATTATCAGATATCAATTCATTCAGAATATATCATTCATATCCTTAACACAATAATGGTCCATCAGTCCGAAAATTCTATGTGAACATTTCTCCACAAGAATTTCAGTTATGCAAGTTCTCAATTTGTCATCCCTTAATTTGAGCCGTTGGGTCAAAGGTTAACAGCAGCAATCTGTTAGCAGCAATCTGTCAGCACAAGCTGAAGTCATTATCGCCATTCTAGTTATGAACATTATTACTGGGACTCGTCCCATTCATCCTCATTGTGGCTTTGTTCAACCAAAATTTAGGAATCATCATCTTTCAATCAGAATCCAAATCAACTCATCAATTCTCAACCAGAATTCTAAAATCATATCAACCAGCATTCGAATTCATGATCTAGATAGCATTTTTGCTTATAGTTTCAAGACCTTAGATTTACTCGTATATATTATCGGTAAAGAGTTGCAGTTATACCCACGATATATATGGGTAGTCATAGACCTTGGAGTTATAAGGTAAATACAATCATATCTAGGCCTCAAGCAAGTCAGGGATTCCACACAATTGCAGTACTTCCATCTGAAGACCCAATTACCAATTTATGAATTTTTATTTTGAATATCAATTTGTATGAATTTCATCACACAATTACAATCTTTTACTGATACTTCATAAATTTTTGACATTTTTGGCTTCTCGGTTGTTCCACTTTAGCCAATTCGCTCTGATACCAGCTGAAAGATCCCTGCCCCCTCTGCGCAACGAATGCGGGGGTGCTAGCCCCCGACTCACATTACACCTCATTCATTCACATCTATCCCGATTCACATCACATCACATCTCATTCATTCACATATATCCCAATTCACATCGCATTACATCACATCCATCCACATCACATCTCATGCATTCGCAACTATCCCAATTCAGATCACATCTCATCACATTCAATCACATGTATCCTGATTCACATCACATTACATCACATCCATTCACGTCACATCTCATCTATTCACATCTATCCCGATTCACATCACATCCATTCACATCATGCATTCGCATCTATCCCGATTCTCATCACATCCATTCACATCACATCTCATCCATTCACATCTATCCTGACTCACTTCACATAACTTTATATCACATCAATTCACATCACATCTCATCCCTTCACATCTATCCTCACTCACATCACATCACATCACATCACATCCATTCTCATCACATCTCATCCATTCACATCTATCCCATTCATTGCATTCCCATCCCATCACATACATTCTATCCACATTACATCGCATCCATATCCATCCATATCTCATCACATCCATACACATTCCATCTCATTCATCCACATCCATCCAATCATCCACATGCACGTCTATCCACATCCATCCATGCATTCACATTCACATCCACGAATATTCACATCCACAAATATTCACATCACATCACATTTCATCCACATCTCGTCACATTCACATCCACATCTCATCCCATCACATCTCATCCACATCCACATCCACATCCACATCCATTTACATCACATCACATACTTTCACATCCACATCCACATCCATTTACATCACATCACATCCTATCACATCCACATTCCACATTCATCTACATTACATCACATCCTATCACATCCACATCCACATTCATTTACATCACATCCTATCACATCCACATCCACATTCATTTACATCACATCACATCCACATCCACATCCATTTACATCACATCACATCCTATCACATCCACATTTACATCACATCACATCCTTTCACATATCCTCACATCTCATTCTCATCTCTTCATTCATGTCCACATCCATTTATATCACATCCTTTCACATATCCTCACATCTCTTCATTCACATCCACATCCATTTATATCACATCCTTTCACATATCCTCACATCTCATTCTCATCTCTTCATTCACATCCACATTCATTTATATCACATCCTTTCACATATCCTCACATCTCATGCATAAAAATGAGTTATGTATTAATTTCTTAAAAATTTTGCCATAGCTCCGCTACTATTACTATGATAAGTTTTAATATTTTTGAAAAGAATAAGACTTTATGGTACCATTATGATAGAATAACTATCATTAGACCTAAATCTAATTTATGGATTTAAATCATAAGTTTACTATAGTTTTATTAACATATAAGCATTAAAAAGCCATTTCTTTAACCTCTAGCTTAACTAGCATAGAGTTTGATTTTTGACTTGAGAATTTATCAATGAGAAGCATCATTTGAATAGAGAATTGGTCATAGGAATAACTATTCTTTTGGGGAGAGAGAGATAAACATAAAAAGCAAACTTTTCTTAATTATTCATTACAACTCTTAAGAAAAGCTTGATTTGCATTATAAACACTTAAATAGAAACTTCTCAAGCTTGAGAGGGGTTGAGAAGTGAAAACATTGAGAATAGTAGAGAAAAACCATGAAATTACATTTACCTCTTGATTTTACTTGCTTCTCTATCTTAGAAGAAGCCCGCAACCAATAAACTGGTTAGTGTGTTGAGAGGAAAGCTCCAAGGATGGTTGAAGAGACAGAGAAGCTCCAGTCTCTCCAAAAGTAGAGGATTTTTAAGGGATAATAGAAAATATGAGTTTTTTAATGTAATACTAGCATGGTATAGCTCAAAGATGAGAATACAAAATAATGAGGGTCTATTTATAGGTGAGGGAGGCCACTAACTGAGTCCAACTAAGTTCTAGAATTTTCGAGCTTCAGTTTGGCTGAATTTGGACAAGATTTGGATCAGTTTGGCTCCCTTTTTTATTTGGTTTGATTCAGGAGAGAGGAGAGATAAAAATATCACAATTTTATTGAATTAAAAACTCATCCACATGTGTGATATAGGCACCTACCTCAAAGTCTCCCCCCTCCTTACCAAGGTGTCAAAAATGTATCATTATTCTAAAATATCTCATTTTGTTAGTAATAGCTCATAGTTTTTAACTAGTAAACCTTGTACTTAGTCAACTCTTCATCTTATGTGAGCATTTACTCATTTTTGGGTATTTTCTTTTATTCTTTGGATTTATCTCATCCCAACACTTGGATTAATAGGAACCTTAATTGGACCATAATCTAGAATTTTTTGAACCCTTAGGCTAAGGTCCCTTATATCATTTTTAATTGATTCCTAATGCATATTAGAAAGTTCATTTTGAACTAATGTTTTAGGGAAAACCATTTTAGACACTAGGAGGATTTTTATATCCAAAAATATCTCAATTTTGGATTACCTCTCTCTAGGCCAAAATAGGGTAAAACAAGATCTTTCTTCTATTTCAGAGAGGGGAATAATTACAAGAATAGAAGGGTAGGTTCTCACACCTTTACACCTCAAAAGCTAGAGGGAGGAATCTTACAATAATCCATGGTATCCTATCAAACATCCAAGCTAGCACTTCATGTGTCTCCTTCAATACTTTAAATGCCCTGAGCCACCATATCTCTCTCTCAGATTGGACACTAAAAGAGGGAAAACTTAACTTGCAAACCCTCTCCCTATTGCTCGTTTTTATTGTTTGGGTTTTAGAACCTTCCAAAGAAGGTAACTCAGTCTCCTCATTCATGTTGATCTCACTCTTTGTATATGCGCTATTGCCTCATTCATAAGTGTGATACTCATAAGTTCTAACCTCTTACCTTTTATAATCTGACACTCATCCACTTTCAACACAAAACTTACCTTGTTACCTTGCATGAAAAAAAAAAGTAGATAGTTATACAGCACATCCATCCATCACGTGTCGCTGCTGTAAAGAATTTTTGAAAACATCCTCACAAACATGATGATTCCTTTCCAATATAGGATTATCAGTCTCCTCATAGTATTTCCTTCTCAGTAAAATAGCATGTATACAAACATCATTATATGCTCTCTTCATAGCATCCAAGTCCTAGATCTGCTTCCAACAGTCAACATCATACATGAAGTCACCATCTTCTTTAGCCAAAACAACAGAGTGATTTGACTAGTTATCCTCATAGGCTATCATCAAGGACACAACATGAATTACAAAAACATCATCGTCACAACAACAGAATAATCTGACTGCTTATTCTCATAGGCTTTCACCAAGGACTTAGCATGAATTGCAATAACATCATCATAAACCTTAGAGAGTTTTCCATTCATACCACTTCTAAGAGCCTTGAATATAGACATCTCGCTAAAAGCACCTTCATGAACCATATGATTATCTACAAAAATAGACCCATAAATAAATTTATCCAGAATACGTTTTTCCTTGTAAAACAATAGCTGCATTAGCTCCATCATTTTGCTCACACTCCATTGCATCCAAGCCTTGGCTCATTTTCTTCCTCCACTGCCCCACTGCCTTAACATAGGCATTAGGGTCTTTGAGCTTGGCCTTATCCTTAATAATAGTCCTTTAAATCTATCCTTCTTTAGGAAATCAGGTGGTATTTTATTTTCCCCTAATACCCTCACAATTCTCCTTAACAATTCTTCAAACATGTTTACAAAATGAGTAATCTCTACTTCTTCTCCTTGGTATAACCTATTGAGCCCCTTCCATAGGTCCTCAAGATTATTAGTACTCTCGTACTTTCTTCTCAATGCATTTCTCAAGTGGTCCAAACTTTTCCTCTTGTCCTCTGTTAACACATCTTCATACCATTCCTTGGCCGCTCCTTCTGGAAGTAATCAAATCATCCCAGATTTATAAGAATCATAATCCCTATTGGTCGACAATGCTGCCAACTCAACTCTCCTTAGGAACTGAGTGACACCTTCTATATTCTCGCCTCTGAAAACATCATATGCAAATTAGCCATTGAACTTGAGTTGACCTCTAACTATCCTCTCAAGATAGATCTATCTTCCAACACCTGTGATCTTTAGCTTATGCTTCCTCTAACAAGCAACTAACTTGAATCCTTCCTAGCACACACACGTGATCAAATTCTAACTATAGTCTAGATGAGATGCTTATTACTAGCTCACCTCACCCTCGTCAGAAACATGTTCGCTTGACTCCTAGAACGTCTTCCAATGTCAGCAAACTTCAAATACTTGCCTCAAAAACTTCACTGAACCTGTTAATACTCCAATCTACCATCTTCTATGCCTTTTGCCATCTTCCTTGTCCTTTCTCCCATTACCTAATCAATATCCATCTATGATCTTCTAATATTTTTACAGCAGAACTTCATTGCACTCTCCTCAGAATACCCTATTCTCACTCTCGCATTGTGTTCTACAAGAAGCACTTTTCAGCATTGCCTAACCCTAAATACAATGCCACTTGAAGATATATCTAACAGAGCACCAAAGTTCAGGTTACATGTAGATTTGGCTGTGCTGAGTATGCTACCATCCGCAGCTCAAAAACAAGTGGTGTGACCAATGTGCCATTGGGTACTCTTCGATCACAAGGGCAAAAATGTATTGACCTCTGGACGAATGGATTCATATACCCTATTGACCCTCTCACCAACGCTCCACCTCATTTTGTTAATATCACTACATTTATTACGTATGTAGGTGATGGAGCCAATGGTCTATTTGGCTATTGTAGGAGGCTTTCTTTTGTTGCAGCTCAGGAATCGCATGCAAGAGTGCATTTTCGAGGCTTATGGCATGAGTTGCAGCAGCAACACAAGAAGGACATTGATAGGCTTGAAGAAGTGGTGAACAACTTGAAAATTCAGAATCAGGAGCTCCAGAAGAACAACTTATTGCTTAAGCAGGCCTTTGATATTGAACGGGACAAGATGAATGCAGCCAAACAAGATGCACGAAACAAGCAACGACACCTTGCAAGCCTGAAGAAGCTTCTAGTAGGCTTTCCACAACGGAAGAGAAAGCGTCAGTCCCTAGAAACCTTGGCAACCCTAAGTGGAGTAAGAAAACGACGTGTACGAGCAACAAGGTAACTTCTATTCTTGCGATTATTTTACAGGCCATTCTGTTTTGTGAAACATATCATATGTTATTTTGTATTTATGTTCCATGTAGAGATATTGCTGGGAATATGATGGGATATGAAGGTGGTGCTGAGGAATGTAGAGCAGGCATATTGAAACATGTTGTTAAGTTATCAGACATATCAAAGCTGTTAGAAGATCCCACATGCAAAATAGCTAAGCAAATCCGAAACAAAATGGAGAGCTGCAAAATATGGTAAGCCCCATACAGATTATGGATGCATGTGATAGTGCTGGTGTCAGTAGGAAGGGATATGAAGCCATTTACAGGGTGTTTACACTAGGTCATTGTGCTAAAGGACTTCTACGACCCATGCTACCAACTCCATACAGTGTAACCATGGCAAGAAAAAGTGCAAACTCAGACATTGCGAACATGTTAGGTGGCTACCGTCATGTGGCGGATGCTCTGCCTGTATGTACTTCTAAGGTATTTGAATACAACAAGTACAACAATGTCTTTATTGATTTAAGGACCCTTCAAAGAGCTATGATTTCTTATTATGGTCTAAGCATTGAGGAGTGCCAAGGTCAGGCTGTGTTTGTGTTAAAGCTTGATGAGTGTCAAATTGTAAAAGGACGAAAATTAGAAAGAGTCAGCCTAACACTTATGAACAGGGCTATCAAAGTAAATCCAGAACAGGATGATAATCTTCTTGACTGTAGTGCACAAGCCTCAAATTCCAACACGGGAAGGCAATCTCAGGGAAAAGATTACTATGGAGTGCAATCAGAAAAGAATATATGGTGGTTGTTAGCATTTGAGCTTCCACAGGAGACGAATGATACATTGCGATGGTACCTTACCCGAACACGCATCCCAAACGTCATATCATTGCAATCAAAAGGAGAGACTTTGCATGTGGAAGATGCAGGAACATTTACAGTTGAATGGCACATGGCAGGGGATTTAAAGACATTGAAGTGTATACTAGGATGTAAGCTAGGAGCAAATACTTTTTTTCCATGTATTTATTACTATCATTCAAAATCAGAGTATATTGAACGCGGCAAAGCTTCAGGCAAGGTTGCAGCCACCAAGACAACCAAATCTCATGCAAAGGGCAAGAAAAATGTACAACCACCTTCAATGAGTACAATGCAAAACAAAGATCCAAAGAAACCTATGCAGTGGGTTAATGGCATTATGAGTTGTAATACCAATTGTCCGCCTAATCGTGATCAAGAAGATATCTCATGGAGCCCTATATTAGAGATTCCACTTTCCCGTGTTCATATTTGCACGCTTCATGCTAGGTTACGCATAATGGACAAATTACTAATTAACTAAGGATACTAAAAAGTCAAGACCGGGTCAGGATAATCCAAACAAAATATGCATGGGTGGGTCCAAAGCTAGACACCTTCTTCTCTCAAATTACGAGGGGTACAATAGTCACATAAAATATGAGATATGGAAGGCCATTTGTGAATGCACCACTTATCGTGGGAATAATGCAGAGCTTGGTCTCAAGCATGCAAGGCTGTGGGGGAGTCACTTGATAAAATGATTCAATTGCTAGAAAAGGCTCCACTTGTTGCTGAGGAGATTACAAACTTAAAGACTGCAATACATACATTTACTCAGTAAATGGTTGATGCATGGGGAGAAACACATATCACCCACTATATGGTATTTACCTTTCTATCTATTTACCCTGGTATTAATCGCCAAATAGTAAAATTTTGATATGATCTTTGTTTGCAGCACATTATATTTGCCCACGCAAAGTTTTTTCTCAACCAATATGGTCCAATGGCAATTTGGAGCACCCAAGGAATGGAGCGCTCTCATTATCAAGCTAAGGCAGCATACTTTAAGAATATGCGACATGGTGGAGGTGGTAAGGAAAAAAGCAATGCCTTGCATGAAATGTTTAATTGGTTTTATCGCAGTTTGGGAGGTCGACGCCGACAGAAACCAAAAGGGCAGGTGTCATTACTACGAAAGGTTGTAAAAAATGTCAATCTGCAACGAGCAATTGCATGGCGAGCATCAAGTGCCATGCATGGGATGCGTGAGTGGTTCGGTGCGCGTAGGCGTATCGGTCGAAAATGGTTTCCATTATAAAAAAATTGTACCCTTTTTTAAGTCAAAGCTTTTTTTTTATTTCTAGAGATATTTTTTTATCAATAAGTTTTTTAAAAAACTATATAGACCTATAAAAGTCAGTTTTAAAAGTACATTTTCACATTCATTCACTCGTGTAAGTCAATGGATGGCTAGAACTAAGCACACTACATGCAAGACTGAGAACCCAAACGTACCGTCTGCTGGTGCACACAATTTGATACAGGCAATCGCCTTGGCATAGGCATTTCAACAAGTGCAAAAACGCATCAAAAAGAAGCATACAACCATGGACAGAGAGGTAGAGACTCAACAGGAAGGTGTATAGCAGGATGTGTTTTCAGGACTGGACAATATTGAGGATGTCTCCAAGCAGCTTGGAGACACCGGCTCATTTAGAGCCACGCGTACACCATTCCCCCGACCTCTCTCAAAGGCTGAGCAGCAGCAGCGTGTGCTAAAAGCAACAATGCCAGATTGATGAGGAGGCACATAGAAGAAGAGAGCAAGAGCAAGCCCTACTTCCTTAATAGCTAGAAGAGGAGCTAAGGGTCGCATTTGAGGAAGACCAGGAAGCACTTCTCTGTACTGAGCAAGAGCAGTATCAATAGGCTACTGACTTCTATGAAGCAGAGGAAATAAGCCGTTGTGAGGAGCAGGATAGGCTCTTAGCACAAACACTACATGAGGAACTTGAGAGGCATCAGCCCCAGCCTCCACCTAAAAAACAAAGAATAAATATTTGTGTCAAGAGAAAGAAGGAACGTGCAAACAGGCAGGTCGCATCCACCACCACCCCCTGTAGCCAAAAAGAAGAGAAGATGGAAACCGGGGACCATGGCTCTGTGATGAGAAATCAGAAAGTACCAAAAGAGCACAGACCCCATCATGGCGAAGGCCCCTTTTGGAAGAGTTGTCAAAGAAGTCATCGACAAGTACAGTGACAGGGTCACTCGAGTCGAGAGTACGGCACTCGAGGCCCTCCAAGAGGCGTCTGAAACAATATTGGTCTCTCTATTTCAAGATTCGGTGCTGTGCCATGCTCACACCAAACGCTAAAGCCTGTTGACATGGCACTTGCACTACGTCTACGTCAGGATAAAGCGCTCCATAGGAAAGGCTTTATTGGATAGGATTAAGATTTTATGCGACCTTTGTGCCTTTTGTAATCTCTAACATTGTAATACATTTTTTTGAATCTATAAGATATTGTAAATGACTTGTTAACCAACGTTTTTATTTGTTTCAACTCTGTTATAAAAGCAGACATTTCATTTCATGTACTGTGGTTTGAATGGGTAAAACTGTTGATCATGTATTAAGTGCTTTGGTCAAACAGGAACAAAATTTGTATTATTGATAAGGTGATTGTGAAAACAAATATGAAATTTGATTATTATCTTGTTATACGTGGTATTGTTGTTGGCATTGAATAAAGGATCCTTCCATAGTGTAGAAACAAAATTAAACTGAATTTATTTTAGAAAAAAAAAAGGCTTAATGCTCAATAAGGCCTCAGAAAAGCTCAGGGACAAGAAAAAAGCCATTTGGGACTCAAAATCACTTGGTGAAGTCTGGCAGTAGATACAACATTTTTAAAAAAATCAAAATTTTTTCTTTCTTTTTTTGATGTTTGTAGGCAGATTAATCATCAAAAAAGTGTACACAATGCATGAATGAGTAGAATAATTTAAAAAAAAGGCGTGTGCTACGGCGCGAAATTAAGCCTTTCTTCATATTTGAAATGCTTAAATTCGCACCGTAGTGCACAGGCCCTTTTTTTCATTTTTCTACTCATTCATGCATTGTGTACACTTTTTTGATGATTAATCTACCTACAAACATCAAAAAATGTAATTAAAAAAATTTAAATTTTTTAGATTTTGTACTACCAGATTTCAGTTGGATGTTAGTTGACAATATTTGAACAAATGTTTGATCATTATCAATGAAATTTCCTACACATTCACATGGCTGCCAATAGTTTATAGGGCACAGTGCTGACAGAACAAATAAACAAGAGAAATGGTTGAGAATTCTTAAAAACATTACAATTAAAAAGTATACATTTTGTATTGAATTCGTAGAAAGAAAATTACAAGTTCCTGAGAAGATTTCTTAGAGCTTCTTTATCTTGGTCACTCTGTGTGGCTTTCTCACCTAGGCTATTAGCTATGATACTAGGATTGGTTACACCTTTGGAGATTGATGTAGCACAATGGCTTAGCACATGGCCGGTGTAGTTGCCTGCAAATGTATACATAGCTACCTCCCTGCTAATAAGTATACATTTGTTTGCATTATTTGCTAGCCCATCTTTGGTGAGAACCCCACTTAGAGCTTTACACTTGATGAGCTCTGCTTGTGCCTCCTCAGAGTACTCTAAATGGATTACTCAAATAAATGATGGAGAGAGGCTAGGAAGGTAATGAATCAGGGAGGTGTCTCGTCCATTGGATTGCACACGAACTCCACCTCCACGTGCAGCAAACTTGTCAAAAATATAGAGAAAAAGTTTAGGTGTTAGTAACAACTCACTTATAAATATGAAGGATGGCTTCTTAGAACTTTGATTTAACCCCACCTCAATGTCATCATCACATTGGCTTGTGCGTGGGTTGCATATGTCTATACTGCTTCCATGCTACTCAACTGATGTATCTACATGCAAGCGCTTATGTGGTTGAAATGCTTCTTGAGGGACACTTTCATACTCTGCTGTTACATTTTCTATAGCAACAAGAGCATTGGAAACAGTTTCCTCAAAATTGTACATTCTGTATCATAACCTTGGAATGCTAGCGCTTTGGTAAGATCATGGTCATCAAAATCTATCTGTACACCTGCAGCCTGTTGCTCGGTGTGTCTTCTTTGTAGAAACTAGACCCAATTGCTAATATGCTTAGGGCCTCATCCTCCCTTAACCCCAAGGATTTACAAATGTCATCAAGGAAAAGAAATTCCTTGTTATCCACCATGACGATGGAATTCAAAGTGGTTACATCCAACTCAGGGATCTCTTTCATAATTTCATCCCCCTCGAGGTCACGATGAGGCTCTTCATCCTCAGTTGACCCTTGTTGGAGAAGCACCAAGGCCATGGATGCTTCAGCTTCATCTGAGAAAACCTCTTCCACCTCGCCTTTGGATTCCTTCACAAGAGCTACTTCTTTACTCATTGCCTTTCCCTTCTTTTTTTCTGCATCCCTAGCTTCTTGCAGAAACAGTGCCAACATCATATCCCATGAAAGGAAGGTGGTGCCTACATCACCAACCTGCAATTCATAAACGGTGTCATCATCTTCGAACCTGTAATTGCTAGATGTAAGCCCTTTCAAAAATCGGTTGAGCCTGAATCGGAATGACTTGTCACCATGGTACAAATGCCTGATTAAGTCCATTGGAACCCATTTAGTGGTGGACTCAGGCAATTGCACGACATATTGTGCCACTACATCATTCATGTACTAGACCTGCTCTTGAAAAGCCTCTGCATGAAGGTCTATAGTTCTCTGCATATCAATCACCCCCTCAAAAATGGGGATGTTCTAACCTGCACACCTGCTGAGAGCCCAATTTTCTCAAGCTTTGTGTGTAGCGAGTTAGAGCTTGAAGCCATGGCGGGCTATTGAAGGGAAATAGAAATTGTGAGATCTTAAGAATGAAATGAGCTTTAGAAACCAAAACCTTTTCTTATAAAGCATTCCATTTAAACATTTAATAAATTTTTAAAACATACTTAAAATTTTTAAAATTAACAAAATTAAAATCCAAATTGGAGTGAAAAATAGAGGACATTCGGGCTATGGTGCAATCAAAATTTTTGTATTCAAAAGTACACTACAAATTATCACCAAAATTCACTCAAAATGTTACCTAAGTCTGCAACTTAATAGTCTTTCAAGCTAAGGACCCTAGGGGGCTCCAATGACACACAAAGTGTATGTTTCTCTAACCTGTGATGCATAGGTCAATTAGAAACAACAAACTCGAATTGGTTCCTTACATTAAAGGACATGACAATACGATCTCTCAACTGAGCAAAATTCCAATCATCATTAACTACCATTGTATGCTCCTCTCCTGGGTGAACTTCAATATGAAGTTCTACCTCCTCCCTAGCATAGAGATCAGAGTCCAAAACTTCCCATTCACCATGTGAGCATTTCCACTTTCTAATTGGGTACACCATAGTTAGATTTTGCTTGCCTATCTGATACCTACATCTTACCATTGACATTACCGCTGAGCACTTTATTACATCGCCCTGATGTTCTGCCACCTTGCTATTCCAATTGCCTTTTAGAAATGTATCTAGAGCTTCAAAGGCCCCATCTTTGCTTATCCACATTGTTGGGGTGCGATGGAACTTGCCTACTTTGAAAATAGCAATAAACACATGTAAAGGCATGAAAAGAGATACACTTATCCTGTGGGATCCATATGCAGCCTTAGGCTTGACTAAATGTCATGGAAAATCCTGCACTGAAAGCTCTCCATTGTGGTGGGGTCTGGAATGGGCCATTCCGGGCTATTTAGTGCAGGAGGAGAAATTGGCTCAAGTGCTCCAAACCTTCCCCTCTGTGGCACAGCATATGTTGCAGCAAAGAAAAATACTCCTCTATTTGCAAGTTCGGAACTTGTTTACCTAGCATACATAAGCCTACCTAGATCAACATGACATGCTTCGAAGGTCCCTGTAAAACATTCTAGAGGGTGCCATTCCACACATGTTGAAGGGAAAACATCTGCATACAATAGAATACATTGGAGTTCTTGATATTCCCATAGTCTTCATGCAAGCATTTCTCTAAAGCAAAGAAACTATAAACAAGTTCTGAAACTTACAGTTAGTTGGGAACCGTGGTGAGTTCTCATCTTCAAGATGTATTTGGCTGGAGGTGTAAACATGTTGCACCTTTGCAAGCCGCTTTCCATCCTTGTTGCCAACTTTGAATTCTAAGATCCTTCCTTTCCAGTGATGGCTTGTGGAAGCCATATACCTTCGAGGAACCTTGTGTGCACCCCTCAAACTTGGTTGCATTGTTATCCACATGAATCGCTTAAAAACGGTAGGAATCTAATAACCTTCATCATCCTGTACTTTGGAAATAGCCATGGACTCGATAGTGGAGGATGGCCTGCGTACACACTGAAGAGCCATATGTCAGGCGTTTTTCTGAGTGGTCTTTTTGGCTTGTGTACATACGTGTGCATGGCAGTTGTGAAGAACTTGGTTTTTGAGGGCGTTGCCAGCTGTTCAGTGTGGATGGATTTGTTTTGAGGCTCGTGCAGGCCTGTCCGAAATATGGTTGGCTGGGGTTGATTTCACATATTCGGTCGTCTTGAAGTGTGTGCACGTCCAAAGGATAAGTGGGCACCCGTAAGCTGCATTCGAAAGAAGGTATGGAAAGCAAGTGAAGCAGTTAGAGGTGAAAAGGATTAATGGGCCAAGGTGGCCTTTAGTTTGGTGTGAAAAGGAGGATGTGGCCATCTTGTAGGCCTTAAAGGAAATTTAAAAAATGATAATAACCTAGCCAGCTGTTGAGGAAGGCGTGGAAGTTAACGATGCTGCCAGCGCATATTCTCGAAGGGTGGCGAAGCAGTCGTGGGAGGCGCGAAGGCGAGCTGGCGAGGAGAAAAAGAGAAGCGGCCGTGTTGATCAGGGGCCCTGTTCATTCAGCAGAGGACAGTGGACAGAGTAGCCGGGCCATCGCGTAGTCGTGGGGGGCCTCCCTTGTGGAGAGCGAAGACGTGAAGGCCGCCTGGTGGGAGGCCTGCTCTGCAGGTAATCGCCCGGGCAGAGTGAAGAGAGGCTAGCAGAGGCACTGTGGTTCCAGAAGGAGTTGAGGCCTCGTTGATGAGGGTGATCGCCTTGTCATGGACAAAGGGGAGTGATGAGCTGCAGGTGATCTAAGGGTAGCTGCTGGTGGGCCGACGTGCGTAGAGGCCGCCTATGGGCTGATGGGCGCAGTGGTTGGCGCAGAGCAAAGTACAAGAGGGTAGCTGGAGAGGCTGGTGGGGCCAGTGTTAAGAGGTGAGCGCAGCTGGCAAGGTCTGGCGCAGCTGCAAGATAAAGCGAAGGGAAGCTGAGGAGCGCAGAGAAGTGGCAGACGACTGGGTGAAGGTGACGGGCTGGTTGGTGTTTTTGCTGGGCGACCAGAAGGCAGTGGAAGGAAGCTGCATGCGAAGAGGACAGTATGAAGTGGTGTGGTTATTGGATGCCAGGAGGGCTAGCGACAAGTGAAGGTTCGTCGTGAAGTGCAGCTGGATGGAAGCAAAGGAAGGTGACAGGCAAAGCGTAGGCTGGTGTGGGCCGCGTAGGTGAAGCCGACTGTGGACAGCGAGGCAGAGCAGGGTGGTGAGTGAGACAGAGAGAAGAACAGGTGTTGCTGCCTGGTGGTGGGCCGGTAGCAAGGCAGATAAGCTGCCTGGGTTTGTTGTGAGGCTGGCAGAGGATCAGCACAGAAACAGAGAGAGAGTGAGAGAGAGATGATGGTGTAGCTGCTGCTGCTGGTGACGACACATGCAGAAGTGATGGGTCAGAGAGAGTAGAGGGTTAGCTGGTGTGGGCGCCTTTTGAAGTGAGTGGTCGGGTTCTTTCTGGTGTGGTTGGTACAGCAAGCAGGCGAGAGGAGTTATCAGGGATGTGGTGTATCCTCGGCTGACAGGCCTGAGTGTTTTGTTTGTAAGTTGTGTGAGTAAGGCTTCTGTGTCGGGAGAAGCTTGTATAATGTTTTGATCTGGGAATATATTGCTGGGTGTTTGCTTTGTCTAGGGTGCCCCTGTTTTATGCTGTCTGTCTGGCATGGGTTGGGTGGTGAAGTGCGAGAGAGTGTTCCAGCCGGTGGGCTGGTGGTGCCCCCGTTCGTGTTGTTATTCCAAGTTTGCGAGGTGGAAGGGCTGTAGAGGCAAGGGTTTTCTTTCTTTTTTTCACCTCACACCGTAGATTGCCCAAATGAAAAGAAAGTGAATGTTAAGAATATGGCAAAAAAGCAAATACCTGCTCAGAGAGAGAGAGAGAGAGAGAGAGAGAGAGAGAGAGAGAGAGAGAGAGAGAGAGAGATAGCTAAAGCTTCAAAGAAGATCGCTGCAAATCCATACACACACACACACACACACACACACACACACACAAAGAAAGCTAAAGCTTCAAAAGAAAGCTAATGAGAGATTGCATTAGGTGCCTGCTTTGCAGAGAGAGAGAGCTTGTTTGAAACAAGAGTGGCCACCAATCTTTAGAAGAGGGAAAGGTCAAAAACTAATGAATTATGAGTAAATTCACAGTTTTTGGCTCTTGGGAGAAGCAAGGTAATAGTGCAAAAATACTATTAAGCTTCAACAAAGGGGAAGGCTTCTACTTATAGGAAAAAGTGAGCCTCTAACCAAGCAAACTGATTCTAGAATTTTCCAGATCAGTTTGGTTAAATTTTTACCATTTTTAGGTCAGTTTAGCTCACTTTTTGGATCTAGTTGAAACACGAGAGAGGAGAGATATCAGGGCATGGCTATGGCCCAATACCACTGTCTTATGCATCTCTCGAGGAGATTTTGATATCTGGAGGCAAGCTGCTCTATGTACATATTGCAACTTTTATATAAATAAAGAAATGTTTTCTGGAGAAAAATTCCGTGTTGTCATATAAGTGATTGTTTATGGACGAACTGATAAAGAAAAATCTATTACGGGACATATGTCATAGATCTCCAATAAGATTATTTATCTTGTTTAAGAAATTGTTTTCCAAATCCCTTAAGTCTTAGGATCTCATGGATGATATCAAAATAAAAATTTAATAATATGTCATTTTTGGCAAAATCATGAGACAAGGAAACCATGGCCGTCAGCCAGACCCTCTCTCTGAAGATGATGAGCTTGACCTCGACATTCGCAAAGCTCTTCATATAGAACTCAGCCAGGACCCTTCAAAGGAGAAGGGGAGAACCTGGGCAAGGCTGTGGAGAAATGGGTGGAATCTATGGAAGAATATTTTGACGTCACAGGCGACAATGAGCGAAGCAAAATGGCTCTTACCAGGCTAAAAATAGTGGAAACAGCCAAGGTGGCATGGAGGAACCATTGTCACACCAACTGTTTGGACAAGAATACTCAGTCCTGGAAAAACCTTAAAACCTATTTGAGGAAGAGATTTTGTCCCCCTGGGCTTTTGGAAACCAAAATGAACAAATTTTTAGAGCTAAAGTAGGGGAGCAAAACCATCGAGGAATATCACGAGGCCTTTACTCTTCTACTCAAATATTCACCACCTAGACGAAGAGTAACTCATGGGGGCCAGGTTCATTCGGGGAATGAACGAACGCTTGGACACACTGGTCAAGAATGCCATGCCAGTGTCCATGGAAGAAGCTGTCAGAATGGTGAAGGACTTTGCCAAAGCCTTCATCGAGAAAGTCCTGCCGCCGCCAAAGCAAGTTCCCTCATCCTTTAAAAGATTTCAAACACCGGGAAGTTCTTCCAACTTTCCGCCTCCAAAGAGACACCAAGTCCTAACCAGAATGTGGAGACGGGAAGCTTCAGAAATGAAGAAAGACCTTTCCCCCGAAGTACATTCTCAGGAACTTCGGCTCTCTCTAGAATGCAAAGGGAAGAGCTTCAAAGCAAGAAGAAATGCTTCGGCGGATGTCAGGGATTTGGGCAGCACCAGCTCAAGGATTGCCCATCTCCTTTGGTGGGCCAAGAAAGCGAGGGTCCTAGAGTTTAGAGACCGACTCCTTCATTTTAGTCCAATGAGGGTCCCCCGCACCAGAATTAGGGTAACCCAAGAAGAGTGCCAGCTCAGCCTGTGCAGCCTCCATGCAAAGAAGCCTCTGAACTCCCTCCCGGAATTGGAATAACTAAAGAGAGAGAGTTCCACCTCATACTGCAGTAGCCAGAGCAGTCACCATAGCTGATGAAGTAGAGGAAGAGATGGATTGGCTCCAAAAGAATCAAGCTGACATTCATTGTCACAAAGGAACCATCTCTTTCCTTGACCTTCACGGGAATAAAGTTCAAAGAATGGGAATTTTCGGATCCCTAGTGCTACAATTAGTCAAGGCTTCCAAATTATTAAAAGGGCTCTCAAAAAGAGGCAAGCTGTGTATGTCGTTAAAATGAATCCAGTAGATATAAAATGCAAGGCTAAAGAACCAGAGTGGTTAAGTGAGTATGCAGATATGTTTCCTGAAGAGCTGATTGAGATGCCTCCATCTCGTGAAGTAGATCATGAGATCGAATTAACTCCCGGCGGAGCTCAGCCAGTAGCCCAGCGTGCATACAAAATGCCAATCCGTGAAGCCGTAGAACTTAAGGACTAGTTAAGGCAACTGTTAGAACAGGGATTCGTCAGACCCAGTGTCTCACCTTGGGGTGCGCCCGTTCTCTTTTCAAAAGAAGAAAGATGGAATGTTAAGACTCTATATTGACTATAGAGGATTTAATCAATTAACAATTAAGAATAAGTATCCTATTCCTAGGATTGATGAACTTTTGGATTGGTTAAGTGGGACCCAAATGTTCACAAAGATAGATCTCAAATTCGGGTACTACTAGATGAGAATCAAGGAGCAGGACATCCCAAAGACAGCATTCAATACTCGCTATGGGCATTATGAATTCACAGTCATGCCGTTTGGATTGACTAATGCCCCGACATCATTTAATTGTCTTATGCAAGATATTCTGAGAGAATACTTGGATGATTTTGTTCTTGTCTTCTGTGATGATATCTTGGTATACTCAAAGAATGCTAGACCATGAAGATCATGTGTGCAAGGTCCTAGAAATCCTAAGGAAATACCAACTCTTTCCAAAGAAGAGAAAATGTTCTTTCTCGGTTGACCAGGTGGAATACTTGGGATTCATAATGTCAAATGATGGGATTTCTCCTGACCCCGCAAAGATCCAAGCAGTCGTAGAATGGCCAGAACCCAAGTCAATAAAGGAAGTCAGAGGATTCCTAGGGTTAACCGGATGGTATAGGATCTTTATACCTAGGTATGCTCAGATAGCATACCCCTTAACTAACCTTCTCAAGAAGAGTACACTTTTTCAGTGGACTGCAATGTGTGAGAGTGCCTTTGGCAAGCTAGAGATAGCCTTAGTAACCAACCTTGTCCTTAAATTGCAAGATTTCACCAAACCCTTTGAGGTAGTTTTACTGATGCCAGTGGGTTTGCCTTAGGAGAAATTATGCCATCCATGACTTAGAGTTACTCTCGGTAGTGTATGCTCTGAAGTTGTGGAGACATTATCTTTTGGGACAAAGGTTCACCTTGATGACAGATCATCAAAGTCTGAAGTGGATCTTACCCAAAGGGATCTCAACATGCATCAAAGGAGATAGATGCAAACCCTGCAAGAATTTGATTTTGAAATAAAGTATTGGCCGAGGAAAGAAAACGTGGTTGCAGATGCGCTCAGCTCAGAAAAACCTCCTTGCTTGCAATAACAGTGGTGTCAAATCCATTAATCAATGAAGCAAAGGAGAAAACCTTGCAGGACAAATTCTTTGCATATATTGCTACCCTTTTGATGCAGGAAAGCAAGACTCCTCAGGAAATGAGTCGAGTTCTTGGATACAAACTGGATGAAGGATGCATGTATTATAATAATCGGCTATGTATCCCGAATGATGAGGGAATGAAGGGAAGAATTTTGAGAGAAGCCCATGATAGCCTGATAGCGGGACATCCAGGGTTTATAAAAACCTATATGTCTATGAAGAAAAGCTTCTTCTGGCCAGGACTCAAAAAGGATGTACTTGATCATGTGCGGAAATGCTTGATGTGCCAAAGAGTCAAGGCAGAGAGAGTCAAGATACCAGGGAAACTGCAGCCTCTAGACATTCCATAAATGAAGTGGGAATGCATCAGTATGGACTTTGTCACTGGATTACCTTCAGTGCAATCAAGTTACAACTCCATTTTTATGGTAGTCGACAGGCTAACCAAACTTGCCCATTTGATTCCAGTGAAAGAAACATACTTTGCAGTGGATGTTGCAAGAGTTCTCCTTAAGGAGCTCTTCAGATTGCACAGTTTACCCAGGAGGATAGTAAGTGACAGAGATCCCAAATTCACATCGAAATTCTGGACTGCGTTCTTTGAAGCAGTAGGAACTTTCTTGGATCTCAGCAGCACAGCCTATCACCCCAAAATTGATGGCCAGACGGAAAGGGTGAATCAGGTGATAGAAGATATCCTTCGGTCATGCTATGGGCAGGGAACCCAAGAAGTGGTTAAGTTATATGCATCTGGTTGAGTTTGCTTACAATGCTTCTTATCATTGGAGCATTGGGATGAGTCCTTTCAAAGCTTTGTATGGACAAGATGGCCTTACACCGTTGACTTGGTCTGACCCATTGATCAGAGTCGAAATGTCCAGACAAATGCTTGATGACATGGACCAGCAGATGCAATCAATCCGTAAAGATATAAAGGCAGCCCAAGATAGACAAAAGCATTATGCAGATAAAAAGAGGCAGAGAGAGAGTTTGAAGAGTCAGATATGGTCTTCATTCGAGTACGACCAAAAAGAAGTTCCTTATCCTTAGGGAAGTACAAGAAGCTCTCTCTTAGATATTTTGGGCCGTATGTTATCATAAAGAAAGTGGGCGATCTAGCCTACAAACTTCCTCTGCCTCCCCATCTCAAGGTACATGATGTATTCCATGTCAGTTTACTTAAGAAGTATGTACCTAGCCCGAGTCACATGCTTGATGATGATGAACAATTGATCTCTCCGACTCAAGGCCAGATGATACTCCAACAACCTGAGGAAATCCTTGATGTTCGGGAGAAGATTCTCAGATGCAGAGTCCTCAGAGAATTCTTAGTAAAGTGGAAGTTCTTCCCTCTAGAAGACGCCACCTGGGAGAGAGAAGAAGAGTTGGCAAAGGACTATCCCCACTTTGCGAGATGAGGACATCTCACATTTTTCAAACTGGGAGAGGATGTAAGATTCCTCCTCAGCCTGAATAACAAATAAGCCTCTACTTCAATCCCTTGTAATTATTCTATGTTTTTGAATACAAGAAAATATTATTTTTCCTTGTTTGGCCTAGTGAGATAAAAATTTCTAGAGAGTGGTAAATGAATATTGGGATATTTTTGGATAAATAAATTCTACAAATATCAAAAAAATGTTTCTCAAAATAGAAAATCAAAATAGATTTTCTAAGGTGCAATTAAAATTAATTAAAAAGGATTTAGAAGACCGGAGCCTAAGGATCAAGATTTTTTTAAAATTTTAGATTAAGGTTCCTATGGACCAATAAGATTAATCCGTGTTGCGATAAGATAAATCCAAAGAATAAAAGAAAATACCCAAAAATGAGTAAATGCCCACATAAGATGAAGAGTTGACTAAGTACTAGATTTATTAGTTAAAAACTATGAAGTATTAATATAAAAAATGAGATATTTTAGAGTAATCATTCATTTTTGACACATTGGTAAGGAGAAGGGGGCCCTTCAAGGAGGCGTCTATTTCACATGTGTGGATGAGTTTTAAACTCAAAAATAATAGGATATTTTTATCTCTCCTCTCTCCTAGATCAAACCAAATCAAAAAGGGAGCCAAACTGGTCCATCCAACACTTGTCCAAATGTAGCCAAACTGAAGCTAAAAAATTCTAGAACTCAGTTGGACTCAGTTAGTGGCCTCCCTCACCTATAAATAGACCCTCATTCTTTTGTATTCTCATCTGTGAACTAAACTATGTCGTTATTACTCTAAGATAAGCTTATTTTCTATTATCTTCTGAAAACCCTCTGCAAATTGAAGAGATTGGAGCTTCTCTCTCTCTTCAATCTTCCTTGGAGACTTCATCAACATACCAAACCATATGATTGGTTGGAGGCCTCTACTTTGATCAAATAATCAAGCAATCTAGAAGGCAAAATGTAGTTTATGGTCTTTTTTCTTTAATCTCCAAATGTTTAGCATTCAATTGAATGGCTTTTGAATACAATTGAAGTTCTTTAATGAAATTGTAATGATAAAACACATAAATTTCCATTTATGCTAGAATTATAATGTTTTTAAAGAATTTCTCTCTCTCCCCTAAAGAATGGTCATTCCTATGACCTATTCTATATTCAAATGAAGCTTCTCATGAAGCAATTCTCTAATCTAAAAGTAATTTCCATGCTTGTCAAATTAGAGGCCAAATAAGTGGCTTTTTAATGCTTTTATGCTATTTAATTTTTGGACAAATTAAGAATCAAGTCCATAATTGGATATTGATCCAATTAATGGTCAATTCTAATCATAGGGATATTACTAAACTTTATTCTTTCAAATTATTGAGAATGATCAGTAATAGCAGCGGAGCTATGGTAAATTTTTAAAAAAATAATACATAAATTATTTTCTTTCATATTAATATGAAAAGAGGACTTCCTACCATATTCTAGGATTAATCATCCTAGATTAATTGAATGATTCTCATTATAACCATGGAAAATTTAATTTTTATGTTTACATAAATAGTTAAATAGAAAAAAGAGGAATTTATAGTAATCCATTTTTATGTTAAAAGATTAATCCCCATGACAATGGAAATCCATGTATTCCAATGAAGTAAGAGAAAAATTGTGATGCTAAAATAATTTATATTTTACTTAAAAATTAAAGAGGGATTCTAGTTAAATTTATCTTTTTGTATAGATAAGTTTAAATGATAAAAGAGGAATTCCCACCATATTGGAATTCAAATATTTAAATGAGGAAAGTGAAATTCCTAGTGTAAAGGAATTAATGGAGATTTTTAATTAAATTCTAAGAGAAAATTTAGTTAAATTTATCTTTTTGCATAGATAAGTTTAAATGATGAAAGAGGAATTCCCACCATATTGGAATTCAAATATTTAAATGAGGAAAGTGTAATTCCCAGTGTAAAGGAATTAATGGAGATTTTTAATTAACATTTGAGAGAAAATTTAGTTAAATTTATCTTTTTGCATAGATAAGTTTTAATGATGAAAGAGAAATTCCCACCATATTGAAATTCAAATATTTAAATGAGAAAAGTGTAATTCCTAGTATAAAGAAATTAATAGAGATTTTTAATTAAATTTTAAGAGAAAATTAGTTAAATTTATCTTTTTGCATAGATAAGTTTAAATGATGAAAGGGGAATTTCCACCATATTGGAATTCAAATATTTAAATGAGATACATGGAATTTTTAGCTTAATGGAATTCATGGATATTTTTATGTAATTTTTAAGAAGAATTTTAGATAGATTTAATTTATGGTAAAATAGGAATTATAATTGGATTGCACTCATTAAATGAGAAAAAGAGGGATTTTAAGTTTATTCAAAAAATTAGGTATTGGTATTTAGTTAAAAGAAGAATTTTTATGATATTTAAGAAAAGATGGGTTTGATTTAAATCTTAGTGTCAAAAGATGAATTTCCACCATAATTCTACCTAATGAATTAAGGTTGAGAAATTATGTACCAATATTGATTTTTATGCATAAAAGGATTTTTTTATTATAAAAGTGTTACTTTCACCAATATTGATTTTTATGCATAAAAGATTTTTTTTTAATTATAAAAGTGTTACTTTCACCAATATTGATTTTTATGCTTAAAATGATGCATAAATGAAATTTTTTATTATAAAAGTGTTACTTTCACAAGCAGAATTCCTCGAATTCTGAAATCTGAATTCTTAATCCTCAAATCAAAAACAAAGGTCTAACTTAGTTTCAAATTTGGTGGGTGATTTGAGTGTAGATTACTAAACTGCTCACATCGTCTTTTCTTGAAACTGACGAAGGAGTTACGTCTTAGTCATAGTCTAATTCAGGGTTTGAGTCTGGAAGGTTCTCCCTGAACTATCTTTCTCGAAGGGTAATATTTCAATTACTACTTTACTGAATTTCATTCATTGAGGATTTTGCTTAACTGAATTCAAAACTAGTCACGAATTCCTATGAGGAATAAATTAATCATTTATCTAAAATTTTGACTTCGATAGTTTTTCTGAATTGTCTCATTACCATCCTAGAGAATATGAAATGGTATAATTTTCCTTCACTGAGTATTTACTTATTCATTTTCCAATATTCATGGGATTTAAACATAGGATTAAAGAGAACTCTTATTTTGATATAAAAAATTATGTGTGCATCTATTTATGCATAAAATCCAACTTCTATGGAAATAACACTTTTATATAAAAGAAAAATCCTTTTATGCATCTATTTATGTATTTAAAAAAATCAATTTTGATGAAAGTAACACTTTTATAATAAAAAAATTCTTTTATGCATCATTGTATGCATAAAAATCAATATTGGTGAAAGCAACACTTTTGCAATTAAAAAAATTCTTTTATGCATCATTTTATGCAAAAAAAAAATCAATATTGAGGAAAGTAATACTTTTATAATTAAAAAAATTCTTTTATGCATCATTTTATGCATAAAAATCAATATTGATGAAAGTAACACTTTTATAGTAAAAATATTTCTACTATGCATTTTTCTATGCCTAGAATGAAAATAACACTTTTAGAATACACAAACGATGGGGATTACTCTTTTTGAATAATAAAAGATAAAACTTATTTCACAAAATTTAAGAAAATTTTACCATAACCTCCTTTGTATGGTTGACCATTTTTCAAATTTTCCTAACCTTAGATTACTTAAAAATTATCCCCAAATGGTTTAAAGTATTCTAAACTAATCAAATTTCACTTTTAAAAGAGAAATAATATAAAAAGTTTAATTCTAACAATTTGATTACTTAACTAGGATAAAGAAAGACTGAATTTAAGAATGTAGAGAGGAGGAAAGCCTTTCCAACAAGGCATAGCATCAATTTATCATTTTAAAAATAACAAAAATTAGAAAACCATTAAAAGAATAAAGAAAAAATAGGTTTTCTAACTTACATGAATTTTTGGGAGCTTTCCTTTGGCTTGATGGTTTGAGGGATCTACTCTTGTTTGCAACAAGAGTGGCCACCAATTCTTTAGAAGAGGGAATGGTCAAAAACTAATGAATTATTAATAAATTCACAGTTTTTGGCTCTGGTGGGGAGGAGTAGAGTAATAGTGCATAAAACACTATTAAGCTTCAACAAAGGGGGAGGCTTTTATTTATAAGAAAAAGTGAGCTTCTAACCAAGCAAACTGATTCTAGAATTTTCCAGATTAGTTTGGTCAATTTTGACCATTTTTGGGTCAATTTAACTTACTTTTTGGAACTAGACTTGAATTAGGAGAGAGGAGAGATGAAATATCTCAATTTTTGGAAATTTAAAACTCCACCACACATGTGAAAATAGGCGCCTCCTTCATGAGGTCAAAATTTCATTTTTTTGGTATTTCCTTTGGTCCTTAGTCCAACTCTTCATCTTATGTGAGTATTTACTCATTTTTGGGGGGATTTTCTTTATTTCTTCTATTTATCTCCTCCACAGATTTGGATGAATCTGATTGGCCCCTCAAAACCTTAATTTAAAATTTTTCAGAAAATCTGGACCCTTAGGATAAGGCCTTTTGAACAGATTATAATTGATTTCTAATGCACCTTCTGAAAATCTTTTTGAACTTCTATTTCGAGGGAATTTATTTTAATAAGAAGAGATATTTTTCCATCCAAAATATCTAAAATTTGAATAACCTCTCTCTAGAACATTTTCTGTCTCTAAGCCAAAATAGGTAGAAACAAGATCTTTTATATATCTAAAGAGGGATTTGATTACAGGGGAAGATACTCGACATCTTGAGAGGCTGGGGAGGAATCTTACATTCTCTCCCACTTAAAAAACGTGAGATGTCCTCATCTCACAAACTGGGGGTAATCTCATAACAGTTTGCTTCTTTCTCCGAGGTGGCATCTTCAAAAGGATAGAACTTCCATTTGACCAATAATTCTCTCATAATTTTGTTCCTGAACCTTTTCTCGAATATCAAGGATTTCTTCAGGTTGGAATTTCATCTGCCCCTTGGGTTGAAGAAGTTAAGATTTCATCACCAAGCACATGATTTGGGCTTGGTATATACTTTTTAAGAATGCTGACATGAAATACATTATGTACTTTAAGATGAGGAGGCAGAAGAAGCTCGTAGGATAAGTCACCTACTTTCTTTGTAATCAGATATGGTCCACAATATTTGGGGGGGGATAACTTCTTGTACTTCCCAAGAGATAGAGAACTTCTTTTGGGGCGTACTCGAATGAAGACAATATCTACTTCTTCAAATTTTCTGTCTGTCCTCTTGTTATCTGCATACTGCTTCTGTCTATCCTAGGCAGCTTTTATATCTTTGTGAATTGACTGCATCTGCTGCTCCATGTTGTCAAGCATTAGTCTGGACATCTTGACCCTAATCAATGGATCGGACCAAGTTAATGGAGTTAAGCAATCTTGTCCATACAAAGCTTTGAAAGGGCTCATCCCAATACTTCTGTGATAAGAAGCATTGTAGGTGAACTCGACTAGGTGTAGATAGCTTAGCCACTTCTTGGGTTCCCTTCCCCACAGCATGACCAAAGTATATCTTCGATTACTTGGTTCACCCTTTTAGTTTGACCATTGGTCTTGGGGTGGTTGCTGAGATCCAAGAAAGTTCCTACTGCTTCAAAAAATGCAGTCCAAAATCTTGACGTGAATTTGGGATCTCGATCACTTACTATTCTTTTGGGTAGGCCATGCAATCTGAAGATTTCTTTGAGGAACACTCTGGCTAGATCCACTAAAGTGTAGGTTTCTTTTATTGGAATCAGATGGGCAACTTTGGTTAGTCTATCAACTACCACGAAGATGGAGTTGTAACCTAATTGCACTGAGGGTAATCCAGTAATAAAATCCATACTGATGCATTTCCACTTCATCTGGGGGATGTCTAATGGATGTAACTTCCCAGGCATTTTTACTCTCTCGGCCTTGACTTTCTAAACAGGTCAGACGCTGACGTACATGATTAAGCACATCCTTTTTTAGTCCAGGCCAAAAGAAGCTTTTCTTCATAGACATGTAGGTTTTAATGAAACCTGGATGTCCTGCAATAAGGCTGTCATGGGCTTCATTCAGAATTTGATCCTTAGTTCCCTCATCATTGGGAATGTATAGTCTAAACATAATTCCATCATCCAGATTGTACCCTTGAACTTGGGAGTTTTGCTTTCCTGCATAAGTAGGGTAGCAATAGGGCCAAAGAATCTATCCTGCATGATCTTTTCACTTGCTTCAATAATCAAAGGATTTGACACTACAGTAATTGCAAGCAAGGAGGCTTTTCTGCTGAGGGCATCTGCTACCACATTTTCTACTGAGGGCAGTACTTGATTTCAAAATCAAATTCCTGCAGGGTCTGCATCCACCATCTTTGGCGCATGTTGAGATCTTTCTGAGTGAAGATCCACTTTAAGCTCTGATGATCTGTCATCAAAGTGAATCTTTGACCCAGTAGGTAATGTCTCCATAACTTTAGGGCATATACTACTGAAAGAAGTTCCAAGTCGTGTGGACAGCATAATTCCTCTCATGCGTTCTGAGTTTTCGAGATTCATAGGCCACTGCATGACCTTCTTGCATGAGTGCACCTCCCAAGGCAAGATCGATAGCATCACCTCAAAGGGTAGAGAGAAATTGGCAGCTTTAGAATGAGATTGGTTAACAGGTGGTCTTCAGCTTATCAAAAGCACTCTGGCACCTGGCAGACCATTGAAACGGGATATTCTTCTTGAGAAGATTAGTCAGGGGGGAAGCTATGAGAGCATACTTTGGTATAAAAATTCTATACCAACCAGTCAATCCCAAGAATCCTCTGACTTCTTTCACTGTCTTTGGTTTAGGCCAATCTATGGTATGAGAGCATACTTTGGTATAAAAATTCTATACCAACCAGTCAATCCCAAGAATCCTCTGACTTCTTTCACTATCTTTGGTTTAGGCCAATCTATGGCTGCTTGGACTTTAGCAGAATCTAGAGAAATTCCATCTTTGGATACTAGAAAGCCCAAGTATTCAACATGGTCCGTAGTGAAAGTGCATTTGCTCTTTTTTGCAAAGAGTTGGTGCTTCCTTAGGATCTGAAGAACTTTTCTAATTATGAGCTTCATGGTCAGCTCCATTCTTTGAGTAAATCAGAATATCATCAAAGAAAACAAGAACAAAATCATCCAAGTATTCTCTGAGAATGTCCTGCACTAATCGATTGAATGTAGCTGGGGCATTTGTCAATCCAAACGGCATGACAAGTGAATTCATAATGCCCATACCGAGTATTGATGGTGGCTGTCTTTGGATATCTTGCTCATTAATCTTGATCTCATAATACCCTGATTTGAGATCTATCTTTGTGAAGATCTAGGCTCCACTTAGCCTCTCCAAAAGCTCATCAATTCTGGGGATAGGAGACAGGTGGTGAGCGTTCTAGTTGCCAATGATGCCATAGATACTCTGATGAAGGAATGATGGAAAATTAAGAATCAACCGGATAATTTGGAAGATTGTGATCAGTGATACTATGGTTTCATTAAAGGATTATTTTAAAACTGATTGAATCTGTGAAAAAGGCAATTTCATATTAGGTGTGTAAGTGGTGTGACTAGTTTTATTTTTGCATGAATATCCGGCTAGGGGGCCTGGGAACTCTTTTCCTTGGTACCCGGGACAAAACCTAACCAAATTCCTAATTGGATCCCATCACTACAGTGGTTGGCCGGTTGGCTAACCCATGGGACTGGATGGGGTTAGGCTGGACTGATGGATCCGTAAATCGAGACTCGATTTCTGTTATTACGATAGATAAAGTAAATCCCGGATAGTAATTGTTCTATGGATAGGAATCAACGGCTGTGTCTCTTTGATGGGGAAAAAAGCGTTGATCCCAATGATCCAAGTGCAAGTTTCTTCCTTGATCTGACCGAGTATCTTTATAGGTACAATCGGATCAGCTTGATCAGTAATGGTCTTGACTACATTAGAGAAAAAAGTTATCCTGGTGGAATCGCCTGTGCTTTCCGGGTAAGAGAAGTTTTTCCGAGTCCGATTTTTGGAAAAATCGACGGATTAGTCTCTTGTCCGGATATCTGTGGATGAGGCCCCGAATGTGGGACCCCTGTCTCGCGCGAGAAGTGCTACTTCCGCTGCTAGTACCCCGAATCTGTTGCTCGGTGGGAACAGGGATCTCACATCTGTCGGGGGCCTGGAGTGGTCGGAGCAACGGCGGGGGCAAGGGGGGCATCATGACCGGGACATCTTCTCCAACGCCGCCACCTCCAACATAGCTACCGGCTCCGCCTCCAACGCCACCTCCTCCACCTCCACCTTCACCTCGCCCTCTCCCTCACCATCGCCACCAACCTCCACCTCCGTGTCTGTCGACACTCGAGCCATCTTCTCCACCGCCGCCACCTCCAACATAGCCACCATTGGCTCTCAATTTAACAAAAAAAGAACAGTAGAGAGAAATGAAATGAAAAAGAACATACCTCTTTTCACAGATGCGTTCGCTTGCTGAGTTGAGAGTATCCACACCCTAACCTCTTTTCCTTCACAGCAAAATACAAAAATGAAATGAAATACATGTACCCTAAAATATGTGTACCATAGATGTGTGTGTGTGGCCTAAAATAGATATAGCCTAAAGCTAGATACATACATACACACACATATATATGGCTTAAAATATATTAAGCTATATGTATTTTATTACACACACACACACACACACAATTTCAATAACATAAATAATAGAAAAGTTTTAAAAAAGTATGCCACACATATTGAACCATTGAAAAATAATTTCAATAACATAAATAATAGAAAAGTTTAAAAAAAGTATGCCACACATATTGAACCATTAAAAAATGTGTGTGTGTGTGTGTGTGTGTGTGTGTGTGCGTGTGTGTGTGTGTGTGTGTGTGTGTGTGAGAGAGAGAGAGAGAGAGAGAGAGAGAGAATATGTGATGTACAACAAAGAGAAAACTCATGCTCTTTTAAAACTTTTTTAAACATTTAGGCTCAAAAGAGAGAGAGAATATAGTTTAGGCTATGTATATATGTACATATATATATATATATATTTTAGTCTAGGTATTTATTAGGTTACACACACACACACACACACACATATTAAGCTATATGTATTTTAATAAATGTGTGTGTGTGTGTGTGTGTAGCCTAATAGATATATAGTCTAATATATCTATATATCCTAAAATAGATAAAAGGCTAGTCTCTTTGTAAATACACACACACACACACACACTAAAATACATATATCCTAATAGATTCTTAGCCTAAAATATATACAATATAATATATAAATATAGACATATGTGTGTGTGTGTGTGTATTTACAAAGAGACTAGCCTTTTATAAAAATAACACTTAGAACCAATAAATGTATATATTTGTATATTTTTTTATATATTTGTAGATACATATATATCTGTATATTTTTTATAAAAAAAATTATCGTGACCATTCTCAATCGTGATTGCTCCACCTTGTTTTATCATTTCAACCGCCTTCATTCTCAATCGTGATTGCTCCACCTGTTCCTTGGTTTTTATATTTTCATTTCACATTTTCGTCTCTCCTATCCTTTCTGCATCTTCGTATTGCCTTCCCTATGGAGCACACTGTCACCTTTGAGTGGGAGCTTGATGGCTGCAGCAAAAAATCTCAAACTTTAATACTTCTCCACCAGACCATGCTTGTCAGTCATGGCTACTACAAGGGTTTCTACCTTCATCACACGCCCTTTCTGGAGTGAAAGCTACTAGGACCAATGGAAGCCTACAGGAAATCATCGCTCATTATGATATGGAGGGCAATAAAAACTACCTCGTAGATATTACTCTAAGTAAAACATATGTGCTACAATGTAGTCCTCTCTGTGCTACTGATAGTCTTGATTCTAGTGCTAATGACATTGTGCCCAAGATGTCCGACATTTGGAGACTTCAGTGGATAAAGAATTAGGGACATAAAACATCCATGTTCATATCTCGAGCTCCTCCTCTGAGAGTCACTTGATGGCTCAGCAACTGTTTTGCAACCAGGTGAAGGCACAAGCAATCCAAAAGGTTCAAAGCACAATATCTCTGAAGATGAATGTATTGCTTCAGAGAGTATACTTTCAGTTCTTCGTAAAGGAGCAACCTTCTCTTCTACGTTCATTGTTGGAAAACGTTACTCGAGTCATCCAAGTCCAGGAGGTGCCAAGACATTATGATGGTGATTCCATCCTAGAGTTTCCACCAACATATGGAAAAATAGGAAATATGGATGGAATGGAGCAAAAATATGACGGTCACCTATGGACATGTCCAGTAACATCAAACATGTCTGTAAGTTGCACCATGCATATTAGCTATTGTGTTGGTACTTTGGAGTGCCATAGGCTCAGCCATCCTTTTTACTTGAACAATAAAAGGTATAACAACACCTTCTTTCATGGACATCTGACAAAAAAGATTGTAGTTGGACTTCTGACAGAGGATGAGAAAACTAAAATAGTTTGTCACTTTTGTCACAAAACTACACACTGTGTGCAAGTGTATAGATGTGTTGTGTATTACGTAATGCCTCATGACACAACTATTACAAGAATGATGCTCCACACTAGGCTACATGAACATCTAGTTCAACCAGGAACTTCAAGGTCAATGTTGGAGCACGTAAAAATGTTTGTTTCTCAAGTGTTGAAAGCCCAAAGAAGTGCAGGTCCTCGAAAAATACAGATGAATATTGTGAAAATATGTTGTTTTCCTCCATGATGAATCAAAATGATGAGCTACCTACAAGTATTGGGGATAATTAGCTCTGCAATTTTTTGGAGGAGTTGAGTCCACTTGTGGAAAACCAGAGGTGAGTATTCATTCTGTAACTTAATTATATTTGGATGTATTTTTCTACATTCAGTCCTCTCTTTATTGTGAAATTATGTTTTTTTAGGTTTAGACGCATTGTATCCCAGGAGAAAAGAAAATTTATGCCGACAGGAGAGGGCTTTGATAGCATCCTTCTTATACAGATAAGATCTCGCTATTCATTTATACAAGGTAGCCGTTTCCTAGGACAAGGTGGCCTTGATGACAAATGTTATGTCTTTAAGATGTCTTTGCGAGGACCAGCATCAGGCGTGGACTTGGTGAATCGCATGCGGTGTGATAGTGGAGATGACTTGTCAAAGTCCTGGGTGTTGTTTGATCACACTCATCGAGTTTTTGGTTGGTCAACAATGGCTTGTCATGTTTACGACCTAAGGTGAGACTACGTACTTCAATTTTTTCCTTTCTTTCATTTACCTTAAATCATAGCTGATTGAAAAAAATTCTCTCCACAAAATCCTATAGTCACATGCAAAATGGAGGAGGATACAAAAAGCCAAGTACTATTTTAGAAAATGCTGAATAGCACAATGGAGCAATGCGGTTATGCACTCGCACACTTCTATGGGTTTATGCTAATGAAGCAGGGTCAAATTGGTGTGCAGTTAGGACCGTTTTCAATGGGGGTCCGCACAACATTATGGAGGACAGGGAGCAAACGTGCTTATTCCATTGGAAACAAAGTTTGATGAAGCATGCTAAACAATGCATGAAGGTAGAAAGTCGACAACACCATATTGACTTGTGTGAAGAATGGAGATTGGCAACCAATAAGGAGTCAACTTTCTTAAAAAGTAAAGAGATTCGTGAGTGGTGGAGAAATGGACATGTTCATGAGGGAAAACTATCAGTGATGGTGGATACGTGGATGAGTTGGTGGGAAGTACGAATAGCACATTGGGGCAACCTCATGTCAAGGGTGAGAAATTTTATGGAGAAATGATATGTTGTATGGATGTATTTGCATTGAAGTCAATTTTGTGAATTCATGTATGAAACCTCTTGTGTGCAGGTGGTCTTAAGCTCGGTGGGTTTAGCACAAACCCCTCGAACAAACTTATCTAAAAGTGTACATGGGAGTTGGCTCGCTGGTGAAGGATACAAGGAAAAGGTTAGCTTGTATGATGCGTGCATTTCAGATATGGCAAACGCTTTACTACAAAGTGCAAAGCAATATGCATATCAGATGGGGAAGCACAAAGTATCCTGAGGGTCCAGATTTTTGAAAAATTTTAGATTAAGGTTCTGAGGGGCCAATCAGATTAATCCAAATGTAGGGAGGAGGTAAATTGATGAAATAAAGAAAATCCCCCCAAAAATGAGTAAAGACTCACATAAGATGAAGAGTTGACTAAGGACAAGGATATTAGTTAAAAAAGAAGAGATATTTAGAGAAATGATGCATTTTTGACACCTCAGTGTTGTGGGGGAATTTCCCTCATGAAGGAGGCACCTATTTCACATGTGTGGTTGAGTTTTAAACTCACAAATAATGAGATATTTTCATCTCTCTTCTCTCCTGCTTCAACAATGGTCAAAAATTGACCAAACTGAGCTAGAAAATTCTAGAATCAGTTTGCTTGGTTAGAGGTTCATTTTCTCCTATAAATGAAGCCTCCCCCTTTGTAAATGGTTAATAGTGTTTTATGTACTGTTACTCTACTCCTCTCGGAGCCAAAAACTGTGAATTTCTTAATAATTCATTAGTTTTTTGACCTTTCTCTCTTCTAAAAAGAACTGGTGGCCACTCTTATTGCAAACAAGAGTAGATCCCTCAAACCATCAAGCCAAAGGAAAGCTCCCAGAATTTCATGTAAGTTAGAAATCCTACTTTTTCTTATTCTTTTAATGGTTTTCTAATTTTTGTTATCTTTAAAATGATAATTTCATGCTATGCCTTGCTAGAAAGGCTTTCCCCCTCTCTCATTCTTAAATTCAGCCCTTCTTTATCCTAGTTAAGTAATCAAATTGTTTGAATTAAACTTTTCATATTATTTCTATTTTAAAAGTAGAATTTGATTAGTTTAGGATGCTTTAAACCAATTAGGGATAATTTTTAAGTAAATTAAGAATAGAAAAAATTAAAAAATTGTCAGCCATACAAAGGAGGTCATGGAAAAATTTTCTTAAATTTTGTGGAATAAGTATTACCTTTTATTATTCAAAAAGAGTAATCCCCATCGTTTGTGTATTCTAAAAGTGTTATTTTTATTCTATGCATAGAAAAATGCATAGTAGAAATAATTTTATTATAAAAGTGTTATTTCTATTAATTTAAATTCTATGCATAGAAGGATGCATATTGGTTATTTTTTATTATAAAAGAGTGATTTTCTTTAGATTTAAATTTATGCATAGAAAGATGCATAAAGAAATTTATTTTTATTTCAAAAGAGTTATTCTCATCAATTTTGATTTTATGCATAGAAAGATGCATAAAGAAATTTATTTTTATTTCAAAAGAGTTATTCTCATTAAAATTGAATTTATGCATAGAAAGATGCATGAAAGATTTATTTTTATTTCGAAAGTGTTATTCTCCTTAAAATTGAATTTATGTATAAATTGATGCATAAACGAATTTTTGTAAAAGTGTTATTTCCCACTGAAGTTGTTCTTATGCATAAAGAGATGTGTAAAGAATCTTTATAACAAAAGTAAGAATTCTCTTACATTCTATAAATGGATGTGATGAGAATAGATGTAATGAGAATGAGAGGTAAACAGATGTGATGAGAATGAGAGGTAAATAGATGTGATGTGATGTGAATCAGATAAATACGAATGAATGATATAGGATGTGAATAAATGATAAGGGATGTGAATAAATGATAAGGGATGTGATGTGAACCAGATAAATATGAATGAATGATATAGGATGTGAATGAATGTGATAGCATGTGAATCAGGATGTGAATGAATGATAAGGGATGTGAATAGATGGGATGTGATGTGAATCGGGATGTGGATGAATGATAAGGGATGTGAATAGATGGGATGTGAATGGGGATGTGGATGAATGATAAGGGATGTGAATAGATGTGATGTGATGTGAATCGAGATGTGAATGAATGATAAGGGATGTGAATGAATGTGTTAGCATGTGAATCGGGATGTGAATGAATGATAAGGGATGTGAATAGATGTGATGTGAATTGGGATGTGGATGAATGATAAGGGATGTGAATAGATGTGATGTGATGTGAATCAAGATGTGAATGAACGATAAGGGACGTGAATGAATGTGTTAGCTTATGAATCAGGATGTGAATGATGTGAAATGAATGTGATAAGATGCGATGTAAACTGGATAGATGTTAATGTATGTGAAGTGATGAGATATATGGGTAGATACAAGTCGATGAGATCTGATGAGGATAAATGAGGAAATAAGTGATAAGATAGAAAAAGATGTGAAGAGAATGGGAATATTTATGAAATGAATGTGGATTGATGTGGATGGATGTATGAAAGATGTGGATTGAGGTGGATGATATAAATTGATGTGGATGATGTGGATTGGTGTGTATGAGGAGTGAATGATGTGGATTAATGTGAATGATGTGGATGGACGTATGGATGATGTAGATTGATGTGTGGATAATGTGGATTGATGTGGATGGATGTATGAAAGATATGGATTGATGTGGATTGATGAGTGGATGATATAAATTGATGTGGATTAGTATGTATGAGGAGTGAATGATGTGGATTGATGTGGATGGATGTATGAAAGATGTGGATTGATGTGGATTGATGTGGATCGATGTGGATGATGTGGATTGAAGAGTGGATGATATAAATTGATATGGATTATGTGGATTGGTGTGTATGAAGAGTGAATGATGTAGGTTGAAGTGGATGGATGTATGGATGATGTGGACTGATGCGTGGATGATGCGATTGGATGTGATTTGATGTGCAAATGATGTGATGTGATAGAGATCGATGAAGAAGATAAAATTGTGGGAAGATGAGAAAAGATGGGGACTAATGTGAAAGGATGTGGAGTAATGAGAAAAGATGGAAATATTGTTGGAACTGTATTTGTATGTGAAATTTGTTTTTAAATGACTGTTTTATGTCAAGAATGCTGGGAAAATATTTTGACCATCTTGTAAATGAGGTCGTGGAGACCTATCTGTTAAAGTTGCAACTACTAAAATGGAGAGTCATCAGAGGACATCTCACGTAGCAAGGTCTCGGGGCTGAGGTCTTGACTAGTCTCGGTTTGATTTAAATGGTGAGCTTCCGGTATAGTGGATGAGGGACCAAGGAAGCGGCCTATGAGTGAAGCACTAGGTGACCTGGGAAGGATCCTAGAGGGTGCTCGGGCTCTGGGTCACCGAAGATACCCACAAGTACGTCGAGGAAGATATTAGAATAAGGAGTAAGAGTTGTTTTCTGAATTCGGGCATGGATCTGGTTGATTGACCTTGCTGGTCCTCAACGAATGAGTCCATGGCTCTTTTATATGGATCCGTTGGTTGATCTTGCTGATCTTCAACAGAGATTCCATTTTGATATGTGAATATATTGCCAATTACTATGAGCTAGGAACTATCGAAAAGGCCCCTAAGTGATCAGGTGGTAAGCGTTCTGGTTGCCAATGATGCCATAGGTACACCGATGCAGGAATGTTTGGAAATAAGGATTCAACTGGATAATTAGAGGATTATGATCGGTGATACTATGGTTTCATTAAATGATTGTTTTAAGGACTGTTGAATCTGTGAAAAAGGTAATTTCATATTGGGTGTGTAAGTGGTGTGACTAGTTTTAAGTTTGCATGAATATCCAGCTAGGGGGCTTGGGAACTCTTTTCCCTAGTACCGGAGACAACCTAACCAAATTCTTAATTGGATCCCATCACTATAGTGGTTAGACGGTTGGCTAACTCATGGGACTGAATGGGCTGGACTGATGGATCCCTAAAATGAGACTAAATTTCTATTAGTGCGATAGATGAAGTAAATCCCAGATAAAAGCATGTGAGGAAGAAAGATGGGAGAATCTTTGAGGATAGCAAAGGGAGCATGTCATAGCATGCTACATTACCTTGTAAATCTTGAGTTCAGAAACATTTGGGGAATTTCATGAGAAATCAAGACAATGCAAGGAAGCAATACATTCTAAGTATTGCTTCCTTGCAATATACATTCTAAGTATATTGAAGACAAAGTTTCCTTTGCCACACCCCGACTTACTGTTTAATGACCTTAAGTTTCGGATCATGTGCCGGGACATGTGAGTTGTTGGAATTAGGGTTGCAGGAAAGCACACAAAGCTTGGAGAAGAAGAAGCAAGAATGCACACAACACAAAGTGTATTAGATTGTGTCAATGTACAAAGATAAGTTAGCCCTAGAAGGATGGGCGTATATACAAGCCGGGGGAAAAAACCTCCTAAAGAGGGAAAAAGTGCCCCGGCGATCCTAAGTGTGTTCACACACATCACTACCTATATATATGGCAACAAATCCCCCTGGGAGTGATGGTGTGAACGAGAGCTGGCACTCATGTATAGGGGAGTGCCATGCCCGAAGTAGATCAATCCACAAAGGGGAGCAAGCCCAAAGCTTTGCGGAAAGCTTCGAACTTCTCACGAGGAAGCGCCTTTGTGAAAAGATCGGCGAGGTTGTCCTGTGTTGGCACATAGGCCAAGCTGATCTCTCCTGCTGAGAGTCTCTCCCTGACATAGTGATAATGCACCTCAATGTGCTTTGTGCGAGCATGAAAAACTGGGTTTTTCGCAACTGCCAATGCGCTCTGACTGTCAGTGAAGATAGAGGTGGCAGACTCCTGTCCAACACCCAAGTCAGCCATAAGCCGTCTGAGCCACACACACTCAACCGTAGCTGTGAAAGCTGCCCTGTACTCAGCTTCACAACTAGAAGTGGCCACAGTAGGTTGCTTCTTGCTCAACCAAGATATGCATGAGCTACCGAGCATGAAACAAAAACCACTTGTGGACACTCTTGTGTCATAGCAACCAGCCCAATCTGAGTCCGAAAAAGCATGTAAATCTGGCGGCAACGATCCCCCCTTGGGATAAAACAACCCAAGATGTATGGTGCCACTCAAGTA
The DNA here is from genome assembly GCF_041138505.1 of Cibotium barometz. Taxonomy (NCBI): domain Eukaryota; kingdom Viridiplantae; phylum Streptophyta; class Polypodiopsida; order Cyatheales; family Cibotiaceae; genus Cibotium; species Cibotium barometz. The sequence continues at coordinate 41,526,779 of NC_141076.1, forward strand.
GCGAAAGATGTGTTTAACTGCCTTCCAATGCTGAGACCCTGGGCTATGCATAAACCTGCTCACCTGTGAGACTGCAAACTGAATGTCCGGCCTCGTAATGCATACATAAATGAGGCAACCAACAGCTGTCTGATAGAGTGTGACATCAAAGTAATCTCCAGCATCATGAAGACTCAACTTCAAACCTGTCTCCATTGGAGTAGCAATAGGCTTGCAGTCTTCAAGGCCAAATCTCCGCAACAATGTCTCAATATACTTTGTCTGACACAAAGCAATACCTCCATCACACTGCTTAAATTGTATCCCCAAATAATGATGCAAATGCCCCAAATCTGACATTTCAAAAGAGGCATTCAAATCAGCCTTAAAATCAGCAATATGACTCTCATTTGGTCCTGTGAGCAGCATGTCATCGACATAGAGAGCAATGATTAGATGTACACCATCCACACGTTTAACATACAAAGTGCTTTTTGTTGGACTATTCTGAAACCCATGTGCAGTCAAATATGCATGTATCTTTTCATACCAAGCTCGTGGAGCTTGCTTTAAACCATATAAAGCCTTTTTCAACCTGCACACTTTGTTTTCCTGCCCTCTTTGAACAAAACCACGAGGCTGCGATACATATACCTCCTCATGCAAATCTCCATTCAAGAACGTAGTCTTTATGTCCAACTGATGTACATTCCAACCATTATGAGCTGCCAATGCACAAATGCTACGAATGGTAGTCATACGACAAGTGGGAGCAAAGGTCTCATCAAAATCAATGCCCTTTTCTTGAGCATAACCCTTTGCAACAAGTCTAGCCTTATAGCGATCAACACTACCATCTGGCTTTCGTTTCAATTTAAAAACCCACTTACATCCAATGGCCTTTTTACCAATAGGCAAATCACACAAAGACCATGTACCATTCTTCATTATAGCATCATATTCACTTTGCATTGCAGCCAACCAATTTTCTGAATTTTGTGCCTCATCAAATGAAAGAGGTTCTTCCTCTTCACACATACTAGACACAGCCAAAGCATAACAATCTGATGCATAAGAGGCATGCTGAAAACCTGAACGAGTACGACTAGTAATAGGTGCATCAATCTTACTATCACGCAAGGTTTGCACCAGCCATTTAGGCATACCTCTAGCCTGCTCATTTTCAGCCCTATCCTCATGAATTACATCCTGTAAATCTGCATCAGAAATAGGCTGATCTATGATGTCGTTTGAAATCTGCATAGGCTGAATATTTGCCTCATTAGGACTTACATTTGAATTCCCACCTGTAAAGAGAGGCAACAACGTATCAAATACATCCCGTGAGCTTACACCTGTCTCTTTGGTACATGATAACAAGGGCTGCACAGCATCTTCCACAAAAACAACATCTCGACTAATCAAGATACGCTTTGACTGCGGATGATACAATCTCTAACCCTTGCTCTTAGCACTATAACCAACAAAAATGCATTTGACAGCCTTATCATCCAATTTTCTACGTTGTTGCACAGGCACTAAAGCATAGGCCAAGCAACCAAAGACACGCAAGTGACCAATAGAAGGCTTCCTGCCATGCCAAGCTTCGTATGGAGTAATAGACTGCAAGGCCTTAGTGGGACACCTGTTGAGTACATACTCGGGGGGGTCACTCACAAAAAAATGTGAATATCACGTGCGTTCAACAGAAGCATAATTTTTATTTATGAAACTTACATAAATATATTTACATAAGGGTATGATTTAAAAAAATTTCAAAAAAATTTATAGATTCATAAAGAAAAGGGGATATTATATAGATTTAAAAATTCACAAATAAGGGATTTAAAATATAGGCCTTGAACGCACGCGATAGGGATATTTTACATATAGTGACCCCCCCGAGAGTACATATGCAGCACACATGACAGCCTCAAGCCAAAACGCATGTGGCAAAGCTTGGCTCTTGACCATACATCGTGCCATCTCCATAAGTGACATGTTCTTCCTCTCAGCAACACCATTTTGCTGAGGGGTATACGGCACTGTACATTGGTGTTTTATCCCACGACTAGCCAGAAATGCATCAAACTCTTTAGACATGTACTCCCCCCCTCGATCAGTACGGAGGGTGCCCACAGTACAATTGGATACATTTTCAGCCATAAGAAAAAACTGTTTGAAGCACAAAAACACTTCGGACTTTGCCTTCAGTGGATATACCCATGCATGCCTTGAGTAATCATCAATGAAAGTCACGAAGTACAAGTGTTTACCAAATGACGGAGTTTGCATAGGCCCACATACATCACTATGTACAAGCTGCAATTTGCGAGTGGCCCGCACAGAACCATCCTTTGGAAACGCAGAACGCTGCATTTTGCCCAAGATACAGCCTTCACAAACATGTTTCAATGGTGCCTCAAGAGGGGGCAATGAAGCAACCATATCAAATTTCTGCAAACGCAGCAAACTAGCAAAGTTCAGATGACCAAAACGAGCATGCCATAGTTTTGCATCTGAAACTGCCTTTTCATCAGAAACTGCATTTGCTGAATCTTCCACACACTTGTCATAAGAATTGAGCCTATACAGCCCACGAAACAAGGTGCCAGATACAATAATCGTATCACCAGAAGTCAAATCATGAACAGTACATCTGTCATCCACAAATTTGATTACAAATCCAAGTCTAGCAAGCGCAGAGACAGACAATAGATTCTTCTTTATCCCTGGCACATACAAAGCATCTGAAAGTGTGAAAGCGCTGCCATTTGCAGCAGTAAGCATAATTTTACCAATGCCCTTCACTGGGTAAGAAGCATTATTGGCACATGTGACAGTATTCCCATTAGGGACAGCCTCAAGAGAAGTGAACATATCACGATGCGAGGTAATGTGCTTTGTAGCACCACTGTCAAAATACCAAACATGAGAGTCAACAGAAACTGCCAAACATGCATCATGTACAGATGGGTCATACTGGCAATACACGCTAAACGCCCATTCTGTATCCTGCACAACATTTGCAGAATCTGCATTTGTAGAAGCATCCGCTATTGTGGCTGCATTTGACTCTTTCTTCTTTGCCTCTTTAGCCTTTAGCTTAGGGCAATTCTTAATAACATGATCATTTGCCTTACAATAGTTGCACCAGGTCTTTTTCTTGCCTTTATCAAGAGCCTTCTCAGACTTATTGTTGCTACCTGTGGAAGGAGAAGAAGTTGCAGACCTACTAATAGGAGAAGAAACAGTGGAAGGGACTGCCTTACCACTTCTTCTCTGTTGCTGGGCAGCAATAAATGCTTGATCAACTGCACGCTGCCTGGCCCTATTTTGCCTGGACTGCGCTTCTTGCAAGAGCTTGTTGACTAAAGTATCATACTTGACAGCATCAGGTCTGTCCTCATTAAGAAGTCTCCACGTGGAAGCAAAAGTCTGATATGTCTCAGGTAAAGCATCAAGAACAGTCTGCACAAGAGAATGATCAGGAATAATCTCACCTGCAGAAATCAACTGCTCTTTGAGATCTTTAATCTCAGCAAGAAAAACATTCATGTCATCATCTTCCTGCATAATCTTCAATTCTAGCTCTTTACGCAGGTAAGCGATTTTTGCCTCGTTACGACCTGCATACAAACCAGCTAGAATATCCCAAGCCTGTTTTGCTGTTTTAGCTGAACGAATATGTGGGGTGATGTTACGTTTGACAGAAAGTGCAATCAAGGCATGAGCCTGCGCATCTTTACCATCCCAACGAGCTTGTTCAGCAGTGGGTAAAACAGCAGCAACAGTAGAGCTGCTAGAACCTGCAACATCCTCAACAGATCCTACATCCACAGAACCTGGACGTACATCTATACCCTGCACAATGTTCCACACTCCTTTTGCAACCAAAACATGCTGCATCATGTATGCCCAAAGTGGGTAGTTGCTATCTCCATCCAGTTTGTCTTCAGCAGACAACATGCGAAATACATCATTGCTGTTATCAGCCATGGCCACTGACTGAAACTGATGCAAAAACTGCCTGTAATAAAGCAAAGATTGAACAGAAAACAACTCGTGCTATGTAGCACGGTCCACAATAGAGTACGTATGCCTGTTTTGCAGAAAACTGCACTGTCGAAATTTCTGCAGAAAATGACGAAAACACCTGTGCAGAACTTGAAATGTAAAAACGGAGCCCGAAACGACCTCAGATGCAAATTCTGAGAACGCAAGCGTATAGGGACCTGCAAGCGCTCGTGAAAACTCACCTCAATCGGAGAACGTGAGTCGGAGGGTGCTGGCGGTGTTGCCCTGGGAGCCGATGCCTGCTCTGATACCAATTGTTGGAATTAGGGTTGCAGGAAAGCACACAAAGCTTGGAGAAGAAGAAGCAAGAATGCACACAACACAAAGTGTATTAGATTGTGTCAATGTACAAAGATAAGTTAGCCCTAGAAGGATGGGCGTATATACAAGCCGGGGGAAAAAACCTCCTAAAGAGGGAAAAAGTCTGAGTCACAAGAAATCATTAATTGCCAAGGCAATCAAGTGTGGTGGCATCAAGTCGAGAATCAAAAAAATAACCTTAAGTTTCGGATCATGTGCTGGGACATGTGAGTCACACTTGATTACCAAGGCAATCAAGTGTGGTGGCATCAAGTCGAGAATCAAAAAAATATTGAAAAAAGGCCAAAAAGACGTATTGGGAAAATTTCGATCTATTTAAGCAACAAAGAGAAGCAGCCCGAGTACGCATGTATGAAAGACGGGCTTGTTATCTTAGATCGGATAAAAGGCCAGGTGTGTGGAAGGCCATCTTTCCTTCATTAGTTTCTAAGTATGTAAACTCTTATCATTTTGTATTCAAAACTTTAGTTTCCAAAGAATTAAATATTATATAAATTATTGGTTAAGTCAGGTTAGGAGTGGTTATCCGCAAGTAGGTGGCTATAGTGGAGGGGGGAGCCCTCAATCTTTTCACTATCCTTATCTTGTAAAAGAGAAGTTTCCTTTGGCTTTAATAGTGGGGAGCATGTGGAAAGTCCTTAGAAGCTACGATCCAAAAGGAGCACTGTCCACCCTGATTGTCTAAGAAATATTCTAGAAGGACTTAATAAAGTTTTAATATCATATGAGAAGTATAAGAGTTCTAATTTGTTCTTGTGTTATTAAATCTTTGAGCATTCTTATGTGATTTAAGATTTAAGCATTCTTATGTTAGAGCGGTAAAAAAGGTCTACGTCCTATCTACATAGAGTGACTCAAGTATCCCAAGCATCATTCCATCTCTTGGTAAACTCCAACGTTCGTATTCTTCTCATTTATTTTTGGATTGCACCCTTGAGTTACAAGGTTTCAATTTTTATATTCTCTTGTGCTTTATTTGAATTGCAAGATTATGTCTTATGGCTTATGCATAGAGCTCACTCATAAGGCTTATGCATAGAGATATGGGACATTATTGGAGGCCATTTAGAACATATGTTGGTGAATCCAGGTTAGGATTGGTTATCCACAAGTAGGTGCTATAGTGGAGGGGGGAGCCCTTGATCTTTTCACTATCCTTCCTCTTGTAAAATAGAAGTTTCCTTTCGCTTTAATAATGGGGAGCATGTGGAAAGTCCTCAGAAGCTACGATCCAAGAGGAGCACTGTTCACCCTACTTGTCTAAGCATTATTCTACAAGGACTTAATAAAGTTTTAATATCACATGAGATGTATAAGAGTTCTAATGTGTTCTTGTGTTATTAAATATTTGAGCATCCTTATGTGATTTAAGCTTTAAGCATTCTTGTGTTAGAGCGGTAAAAAAGGTCTACGTCCTATCTACATAGAGTAACTCAAGTATCCCAAGTATCATTCCATCTCTTGGTAAACTCCAATGTTCTTATTCTTCCCATTCATTTGGTTTGCACCACCCTTGAGTTCCAGGGTTTCAATTTTTATATTCTCTTGTGCTTTATTTGGATTGCAAGCTTATGTCTTATGCATAGAGCTTATGCATAAAGCTTATACATAGAGATATGGGGCATTATTGTAGGCCACTTATAATATATGTTGGTTAAGTTAGGTTAGGAGTGGTTATTCGCAAGTAGGTGGCTATAGTGGAGAGGGGAGCCCTCGATCTTTTCACTATCCTTCTCTTGTAAAAGAGAAGTTATCTTTGGCTTTAATAGTGGGGAGCGTGTGGAAATTCCTTACAAGCTTCCATCCAAAAGGAGAACTAATGACTCTATTTGTCTAAGAAGTATTCTAGAAGGACTTAATAAAGTTTTTATATCACATGAGAAGTATAAGAGTTCTAATGTATTCTTATGTTATGAAAGCTTTGAGCATTCTTATGTGATTTAATCTTTAAGAATTCTTTTGTTAGAGCGGTAAAAAAGGTTTACGTCCTATCTACATAGAACGACTCGAGTATCCCAAGCATCATTCCATCTCTTGGTAAACTCTAATGTTCTTATTCTTCTCATTTATTTGGTTTGCACCCTTGAGTTCTAGGGTTTCAAATTTTATATTCTTTTGTGCTTTATTTGGATTGCAAGCTTATGGCTAATGCATAGATCTTATACATAAGGCTTATGCATAGAGATATGGGACATTATTGTAGGCCATTTAGAATGTTGGTTAAGTCATGTTATGAGTGGTTATCCACGAGTAGATGGCTATAGTGGTGGGGGGATCCCTCAATCTTTTCACTATCCTTATGTTGTAAAAGTGAAGTTCCCTTTGTTGTCGTTAATAGTGCGTAGCATGTGGAAAGTCTCAGAAGCTATGATTGAAAAGGGACACTATCAACCCTGCTTGTCTAAGCAATATTCTAGAAGGACTTAATAAAGTTCTACTATCACATGAGGATTAGAAGAGTTCTAATGGGTTATTTAAGCTTTGAGCATGCATAAGGTATACAGATAATAAATTTTCTTTTTAAGTCCTCCTTATTCTCTATAAACATGATATCCTCACTTTCATAATGTAGACATGTGCACGGACGATCCAAACTTTACAATCCTAGCAATCTATCATTCAATGTCCATGGCTGATGATGCGGACATGGAGTGGCTGTCATAATTGGCCACTAGTGTGTCGCATTAGTATGGGAGAGAGAATGTGTGGAACATTTTTAGGGTGGTTCTACTCCTATACCCTTATCCACTCCCATCAAGGGATCTAGTCCATTTTAGGGTCCTTGGCCTTCACGTGGAGGTTGCGACCAGCCCACTCCCATTTCTTATGTGGCTCCTAGTCCATAACCTAGCCAGATATGAGGTCTACCTCTTCTTGTTGTTCTAGTGGGGGTGGTTGTGGGCGGTTATTTTGGGGGAAATAATAGATCTGCTTCTAATTCCCCATCAGAGGATGTGCACGTAGATCAGGTGGTGGATCCAAATGCCTATGAACTTGTAAAACTTCCTTACCATGTGAGACGGGCAAAAAGATGGGAGAATATTTGAGGATAGCAAGGGGAAGCATGCCATATCATGCATGCATTACCTTCTAAATCTTGAGTTTAGAAACATTTGGGGCATTTCATGAGATATCAAGACAATGCAAGGAAGCAATACATTCTATGTGTACTAAAGATAGAGTTTCTTGTGCCACACCCCGACTTACAGTTTAATGACCTTAAGATGTCAGATCATATGCCGGGACATGTGAGTCACAAGAAATCATTTATTGCCCCAAGGCCATGAAGCATGGTGGCATCAAGTTACTAGGAGAATCAAAAAAATATTGGAAGAAGGCCAAAAAGATGTACCCAAAAAATTTCGATCTATTCAAGCAACAAAGAGAAGAAGCCCCAGTACGCATGCATGTAAGAGGGGCTTCTCATCTTAGATCGGTTGGAAGGCCATCTTTCCTTGCTTAGTTTTTAAGTATCTAAACTCTTAAAATTTTGTATTCAAAACTTCGACATCCAAAGAATTAAATATTATATAAATTATTATTTTTTAATGTGTGTTTAACATAGGAAAATGTGGTGGGCCATTCTCCTTCTTATGTGACGAGTATGACTTTGCTTATCACAGTGTGGGATCTTGACCACATTTGAATGGTTGTGACAATAGGGTGTTGCTTTGAACTATGAAGCTATGCCCGCTATGTCACTTTTTTTAGTAGGTTTTAAAAGTTCAAATCCCTTTTGTTTTATTAGCTTTTAGAAATTTATCTTATTTGTGTTTTAATATTACTTAATCTTGTGTAATATAGGAGGATGACAAAGAGGCAATAGGCGAGGAGAATGAGGAGGAGGAGGAGGAGGAGGAGGAGGATGAGTAGAGACCGTGCTATTGTGTTTTATATTGTGTAACTCGATACTCGACGTAGCTCTCACGTTATGGCATTTTGGATGTAACTTGCCTTTTATAGAGTTTGAGATTTAATACAAATAAAATTTTGGGAGTTACTATGTTTCAAATGTATTTTCATATGTTGATATGTTTGTTTTTGTACAAATTAGAACTGTCTTCAATATATTGAATTAATTTTTTTCGGGGTAGATTGGGGCATTAGCACCCCAATCTGCCCCCAAATTTTTATATACATCAACGCCGCTGAGTGATGGAAATAGTGACGTTGTTGAGCGACAAAAATAGTGAAGTTGTTTTTTATCAGCGTTGCTGAGCGACAAAAATAGCAACGTTGTTTTTTATCAGTGTGCCACTGAGCAATAGAAATAACGATGCTGTCATTTTTTATTGGCATCGCTCAATGGCAAAAATAACATGGAAAGTATCCACGCTTATATCGAGGGATATAGCGGTGGTTATAATGTGGAAATGGTAGCGCTTATAGCATCAAAAAATAGCATCGCTACTATAAGCACTTACAGCAACGCTTATGCCCCGACACTTTTCCAAATCCTTTTATAAAAGCTACATCATTGTTGCTACACTATAACCCTGCTGTTGTGTAGCTACATCAATAAAAACCCTTGTTGATGGGATCTGCCACCATCTCCTTCCAGTGTTCACTCGACGTGCTTCACAAACTCATGCTTAACGAGCTGACCGCTATCAACTTTGGTCAAAATATCGAGAAGCCCAAGCACCGCAATGTTGAATTGGGGTAACGGCACGGCGTTAAGATCCTTGGAGATGAAAGTATCCCAAGCTTATGCCATTAGAAGAGGTGGGTGATCGAGAAGCTGATCAAGAGAAAGCTTGCGGCTTGCTTCATGAAGCAAAGCTAAATAATGTTTACGTAATCCAAAATTTCAACCTCATGTTTCATTTGCTAATGGTAGCTTTGAAAATGAAAGTATTTGTGCTTTCCCCAATTGTTGCCCCCGGCCCTTTTTTTCTCTATTGGAAAAAGCATGTACAACAATTTACAAGTCCCTTTTTTCTAGTGGAAAAAGCATGTACAACAAATTGCAAGTCCTTTTACCCTTATAATGTACATGAAAAGCATGTACAACTTGCAAGTCCTTCATTAAAATAAGCTAAACTCTAAAAATCTCTATTATTTCTACTAAACCCATTATTTTGAAGGGTGACCCACCCCCTCAAAAATCATTCTTGATGACCTTTGTGTGTGTGTGTGTGTGTGTGTGTGAGAGAGAGAGAGAGAGAGGGGGGGGGGAGGGGGGAGGGGAGGGGAGGGGGGATGCTTCTAATCTCCCAAGCTCTTGTGTGTGTGTGTGTGTGTGTGTGTGTGTGTGTGAGAGAGAGAGAGAGAGAGGGGTTGCTTCTAATCTCCCAAACTCTCTACTAAATTTTTGAAAGTAGCAACTACATATTTCCTCCATTGCTATAAAAATAATCAAATCAAGTCAAAGGAATGTGCCATCAAATCAAATCAAGTCAAGGACTTGATTTGCTATAGAGGCAATCAAATCAAGTCAAGAAAAGTACCATCAAAGAGCTCTCATTCAAACAAGATGCTCAAAAGAAAACTTGCTTCCGAAAACTCTCATTAAACCAAGATGTTCAAAAGTAAATTTGCTACTGAAAATTTCCATTAAACAATAGCCAAGATGTTCAAACATAAAATTTCCACTAAAAACTCTCATTCATAAATAGCCAAGATGTTCATAAAGTAAATGTGCCACCAAAAACTCTCATTCAACAATAGCCAAGATGTTCAAATAGTAAGTGAATAAAGAAGCTACATGGATCAAGAGAAAATTTGCAAAACATAAGCAAAGTTGAGTGTGATATATCATAAGGAGCAGAAGGAGAGAAATAGCATGGCAAGGTATGTTCCAATTATTTTTCTCGTAATCTAAATTTCAATCCTTTGCTTTGTTTAGTAATTATAGGTCTTAAAATTGAAATATTTATGATGCACGTGCATGCCTCCCCCCCCTTGTTGGGCCCGGTCCCTTTTTTTAATCAAAAGATCTCTCGTTCATCTACAAGCCTTTTAGATTGGCATTTTTTTCCTTAAATGTTGGGCCCTTTTTGTTTTTGGAGATCTTGATTTATGCATATGACCTTTATAAGTTTGGCATAGCGAGAATGCTAAAAAGAAGGGTCAAGAAAACATCATGAGGTGAAACATTAATCTTTCTCCAAGTACAAATTAAATCCATATCCTCGTAATACAATTAAAATTAAATAGAGAAAAATATTACAAGCATAGAGAAGATGAACAAGAACTTGTGAAAAATACTTCACCACAAAAAATATAAGCTTATGACCTTTATAAGTTTGGCATAGCGAGAATGCTAAAAAGAAGGGTCAAGAAAACATCATGAGGTGAAACATTAATCTTTCTCCAATTACAAATTAAATCCATATCCTCGCAATACAATTAAAATTAAATAGAGAAAAATATTACAAGCATAGAGAAGATGAACAAGAACTCGTGAAAAATACTTCACCACAAAAAATATAAGCATTGGGTCTCCCCCTCGACGTGTGTGGCTCCTTCTCCCACACGTGGTATTAATGTCATATTCAAAATTTTAGCTCTTGGAGCCAACAATAGCACCTTTTCCAATTTTGCGCTTTTGTTTTACATAGAAATAACCTTTTCAAAAGTTTCTAAGGTTTACACATGACAAAACCTTTGCCTAATGATAAATACTAATGGGCTTATACAAATAACTACTTGTGCACACACGGACATAAAATAATCTTATGCAAATAACTACTTGTGCACACACGGACATAAAAGAATCTTATGCACATTTGCACATAAAATAATCTTATGCACATTCACATATAAAATAATCTTCTGCACACACACATAAAATCTAGCCACATGATAGGCTATAAATGATTAATAAAATTCTAATACATGATTAGCACATGATCTTCATCTCCACACCACCGCTCAATCCACCATCCTCGTATAGTGCAACATCTCAATTGGTACCTTCAGACATCTCAATCCATACGACAACTCAATTGGTACTCTCACACATCTCATTTCCTATAGTCATAGACATAATCCATGTTAGTTCAACAATTGATTGAACACATCAATTAATCACAACATTATCATGAGAAATAGGCAACCGTAATATCAAATCACATGTACCAACAACCACAGTACACATGGTCATCCCCGATATAAAATAAGAAATATAATTCTCAATACTCAAGAGTGTTTCTCATAACATTCCCTCTTGCTTGGGTTGCAAGTGTCCTCTGTTGCATAAATCCATGAGAGAATGGCTTCATGATTGGTGTGAAAAACTTGATCAAGATGTAATGTAGATATGCAACAATCCAATCAAATGAACATATGTGAAATGAGTCTAAGTGTCACATACCACAAAGATGCATTCCACATATACACATAAGATGGTAAAAGATAGAAGACATAAATGTGTAGTGTGTATCTACATGAAATAAATGTGACATCCCATACCACTTGATTAATTCCACATATAACTCCTTCAAAATAGAAGTTTGAGGCAGAGTGGCCAATTCTCTCTGAAACTTATATTCTCACAGAAATTTTCTTTATCTTAAAAAATTTTAAATTATTTTTAAAAAAATTTAAATTCTTAATTAGAATATTATAAATTAATATCTAAAGTGTGAAAAATATTTAGAGTATGCATGCTAAAGTGTATTCTTACTTATAAATGAGAGGTGATTGAGATGTTAATGAGCTTTCTTTGAATAATAAATTTCTTTTTGAATTATTATTCTAAAGATTAAGATGGTTTTTAAGTTATTATAGTCTCTCTTTTGGGATGTAATTTTTGAACTATGAATCTCGTGATAAACTTATTATCAGCATGGAATCTAAATATTATCTAGGTTTCCTAATTTGATGTAATTTTAATGTTGAAACTATAGTTTGGTAGGGTTGTACTATTTAGTTCTTTAAGTTATAGAAATGATAAAGCAAATGCAAAAACAAAATCTGAACTATTTGCAAAAATAATGCATACATACCTCGACCGTTTGATAGTGTATTGATGATGATACCCTCTTGCTTGAGATGTTTTTCATCATTTGTGGATGTAGATATGAACTTGTTCTTCTGTTTCATCACATAGTCTTTAGCATAATGTTCTTGACGAGATTTGTAACATGTAACGACACATTTTTTGCACTTTTTGTTATTAATGGAGCTATAAGTGTATGTTTCCTTGAATTTGTTAACTTTTCTTATTTCTTTTTTTTATTTTTCTTGCTCAATTTTTTTAAGATTTTCTTTTGAAAATCCTCTCGAAGTTCCCGTTCTTTATATAACAACTCACAAGAGAGTCAATTTGTTCTTGTATTGTGGGATGTTGTAGCAAATCTGCCATAGTTGAAAATTAAGAAATAATAAATATTTTTTAATGAGAAGAGTGTTAGAAAACACATTTCTCATTGTTGTGGTGTTGTTGAGATTGTCAACCAAAAACAATTTAATAGTCCAAGAACATGTGAGTCTATATACTTTCTATGCATACAAAGTATAAGCTTTTTAACTAAAATCAAATACTAAAGAAAAATTAAAAAACAACAACTAATATTTGATTTTCAAAAGTTGCTATTGCGATAGTATTGAAAACAACAATTCAAGTAATACTTGACATCATAAAATAAAATAAAAACTGATTATTGATATCAAGGTAAGAGATACTTACCTTAAATTGATGAGTTGTTTGCTATTAAAAAAATATAAAATTTGAAATTGATAAAAATATTAACTATAACAAGTTCAATAATAAGTTTTACAATCCTCTAATAACACGGAGATGATTAGATATAATTACTTTCTTAAGTGTGATAACTTAGATTTAAGGTAGTGAAGACGAGTAACAAATTCCTCAACAGATATTGTTAGGTTGTATTCTATGCTATATTCCCGAATAATATATATGTGTTCCATGATCTGACAAAAGCGGGTGTTTGGAGCAAAAAATATCGTGTTATCGATAGGTATCATGACAAAGCATTACTTGTGGTTGCGTGTCCAAATCTTTGACCATTTGAAGTTTTGTTTATTATTGAAAATTCAAAATAATTACTAAAATAGAGTGCCATTTTGTTTGGATAAATAAGCTAATCGACTACACTCTAACATGACTCGTAGGAGTTTTGAAGTTGGATAAGTGTCATGTGGAGATATCCAGGTCATATTGCTATAGACAAAGAAATTTTGGCAATATGAACTTCCAAATTTATAGGATAAAGAATCCATTAGGATATTCACTTTTGTTGGTGTAGTTAAGTCTCAATTGAGAGCTCTTTGATTTGGTATTAGATTGTATTATGTGAGTGGACAATAGACTGTATAACTTTCAATCCATCCAAAATTTTAAACATAGTATTAAAAAAAAGATAATGAATGATCAGTATGAATCCAGCATCCTTGATTAAGTTGATTAAGTTGATAAAAGGAAGACATGAGTTTAACTATTGCACTATAACTCTTTCTTTTAGTTTCAAAATTGAAAATCTAAGACATAGGTGAATTAATGTCAAATGACATTGCTAGAGAAAGGTTATAAGAAAGGTCTCTAAACTATGTAGGAATTTTGAGGTTTGTACAGCCTTTCAAAAAGGAGGAGTTATAATCATAAACTTGGTGTTAGCAGAGTTCCATGTGAACTAACATGTAAGCAAAAAGGGCAGGATAATAATTTCTAGCACGTCTTCTATTATCTCCAATAAAAATTAGGTCAAAGAGAGATAAAACTATACATGTGATAAACTTTGGAACACCACTAGTTCATCCTTGAATAGTTTTCACTGGGATTGTCCCCCTATAGTTTAACTTGCCACAAACTGGACTGATGTCAAATTGAGTATTTTTCTTTCTAACAATGGACAAAATCTATGGCATAATTTCATTGAGTCTTTTATAAATACCTTCATAAAGTATATAGGGCATGTGTCTCTTAAACTTGAAGAAACAACCCTATGGTCATAATTTTTCTTCTATACTGATCATAGAATAAAAGCCTCTTGGTGAGGACTCTTCTTTACAAAGCAAGAATACACCAGAAGAGGCTTTCTACCCCAATTTAGGTCGAGGCAGAGGTGGAGGTTGTGGTCATGGCCAAGGTGGTGGCCGACATGGAAATAAGAATTATGGACATTAACAGTCCAATGATTTACAGTAGCAGTAGCAATCATACACAAGTGTAAGAGGCCAGTCTAGAGACAAGGAGAGCTAGAGGCGCCGAGGTGGTTGGCACCATTTTTATTCACCACACTTCTCTTTGTTTTCTGGTTCACTACTCCTTCTAGGAGCTCCTTCTTGGCTTTCTTCCACTCGTCCCTATGAGTAGTAGATGACTTGCTGTGTCTCCTCCTTTGCATGTCTCCTTACTAGAGACCTCCTATTCTTAAGTATGTCTTTGATTTTGAGTTGTACCCATCTACTATTAAACCTTTGGTTTTGTGAGGATTAGGATACTTCTTGTGGACAGCTTTAATGCAATCATCCACTAGGCTCTTCCTTTGCTGCTTAAAATGTATAAAGCAGTCTTTATAGTGTGCAAAAACTACTTGGCACAAGTTGTTTACCACCTCCTTCCCACGAGAGTCATCAACTATGTCGCCCACATCTGTGATATCATAATATGATATATCACCATGATGTGGTGGTGACTTTGAAGAACTATCCCCACCCCTAAAGCACTGCCCTAGGCATCCTCTATCTCCTCTATCTTCTCTACCTCCACTCTCAGTGCTAGTGTGGCGTGAGGTACGACACCACTATCTCCACGACTACCCTCCCTATATGACGACGACTGCCACTCTCATGAGAGCCATGATGACTGTGAAGTGTCACATCTCCTGAAGGTGCAGGTGTAGGAGATGGTATAGCACTAACTAGGGCTGATGGATAAGGGGTGAATGTAAAGGCAGGTGAAGTGTCTAGCAAGGGTAAAGTGCCTGGCAAGGGACTCTGTTGGGCTGTGGGCGTGGACCTGATGGTAAAGGCGTCCCTGATGATAAGCTGCCAACTGCTCAGGGGTGGGAGTATAGCCAAAGATGCCCTCTACCTCCCTTCCTAGTAAGCCATCATTGATACTCGATGAGAGCCTTAACCTATGGGTCTGTGGTGGGACAAGAGGACAAGGACCCAGGCCACATCTATACAAAAAACAAAGAAAATATTATGAAATGAAGACTTCCCGGCTCTTTAAGTCAATTGACCCCAGGAATCATCTCATTCTTCAAAACAAAAAAAATAAACAAATATTAAGAAAGCATGTAAGCCATTATTCAAGCCGAGAATCATCTTATCCCAAAACTATGCGTTATGCAAGTCTTATGCAAGCCGTTACACAAGCCTTACATAAATCATTATGCATTAGGCCTTATGCATAAAGCTTATGCATGAGACCTTATGCATAAGGCACTATGCATGAGACCTTATGCATAAGGCACTATGCATAAGACCTTAAGCATGAGGCTTTAAGCATAAAGCTATGCATGAGGCCTTATGCATAAAGCTACACATGAGGCCTTAAAGCTATGCATGAGGCCTTATGCATAAAGCTATGCATGAGGCCTTACGCATAAGGATTATGCATAAAACTATGCATGAGGCCTTATGCATAATGCTTATGCATAAGGGTTATGCATAAAGCACTATGCATGAGGCCTTAAGCATAAACTATGCATAAGCCTCATGCTTATGCATGAGGCTTATGCATAAAGCACTATGCATGAGGCCTTAAGCATAAACTATGCATGAGACCTTATACATAAAGCTATGCATGAGGTCTTAAGCATAAAACTATGCATGAGGCCTTATGCATAAAGCTTATGCATGAGGCTTATGCATAAGGCCTTAGGTATGCATAAAGCTTATGCGCAAACCTACAAAACAAATCCCCAGCACACCCAAGGGTGCAATAATAATAGAGGAAAGAGAGAAAAGATATGAAAGCACTTACTCTTTTTCGTGATGTTGAAAGAGAGGATTAGAGGACCTACAAAACCAACAAAAGAGTGAGCAAAAGATTAGTAAAGCTTATGCATAAAGCGATGCATGAGACATTATGTTTAAAGTACTATGCCTTAAGCATAAAGCTTATGCATAATGCTTAAAGCATAAGGCTTATGCAAAAAGCTATGCATGAGGCCTTATGCATAAGGCCTATGCATAAAGTGTATGCATAAAGCTATGCAGCATGAGGCCTTATGCATAAAGCTATGCATGAGGCCTGAAGCATAAAACTATGCATGAGGCCTTATGCATGAGAGCTTATGCATAAAACTTACACATAAGGCTTATGAATAAATCTTATACATAAGGCTTATGCGCAAACCTACAAAAAAAATCCCCAGCACCCAAGGGTGTAATAATAATAGAGGAAAGAGAGAAAAGATATGAAAGCATTTACCTCTTTTTTATGATGTTTAACGCGTGATGTTTAAAGAGAGGATTAGAGGACCTACAAAACCAACAAAAGGGTGAGTAAAAGATTAGTAAAGCTTATGCATAAAGAGATGCATGAGGCATTATGTTTAAAGTACTATGCATAAGCTTAAAGTACTATTCCTTAAGCATAAAGCTTAAGGCATAAAGCTTATGCATAAGGTACATAAAGCTGTGCATGAGGCCTTATGCATAAAGCTATACATGAGGCGTTAAGCATAAAGCTATGCATGAGGCCTTACGCATAAAGCTATACATGAGGCCTTAAGCATAAAAATATGCATGAGGCCTTATACATAAAGTTTATGCATAAGGCCTCATGCATAAATTTTATGCATGAGGCCTTATATGCATAAGGCTTATGCATAAAGCTTATGCATAAGGCTTATGCGCAAACCTACAAAACAAATCCCTAGAACTGAAGGGTGAAATAATAATAGAGGAAAGAGAGAAAGATATGAAAGCACTTACCTCTTTTTCATCATGAAAGAGAGGATTAGAGGACCTACAAAACTAACAAAAGGGTGAGCAAAAGATTAGTAAAGCTTATGTATAAAGCGATGCATAAGGCATTATGTTTAAAGTATTATGCATAAGGCTTAACGCTTAAGGCATAAAGTACTAAAGCATAAAGCATAAGGCTTAACGCTTAAGGCATAAAGTACTAAAGCATAAAGCATAAGGCCTTAAGCATAAAGCATAAAGCTTATGTATAAGGCTTATGCATAAAGCTATGCATGAGGCCTTATGCATAAATCTTAGCATGAGGCTTATGTATAAAGCTTAAAGCATAAGGCATAAAGCTTATGCATAAGGCTTATCAAATAAAGCTTAAGCATAAGGCCTTAAGCATAAAGTATAAAGCTTATGAATAAAGCATAAAGCCTATATATAAGGCCTATGCATAAAGCATAAAGCTTATGTATAAGGCTTATGCATAAAGCATAAAGCTTATATTTAAGGCTTATGCATAAAGCTTAAAGCATAAGGCTTATACATAAAGGCTTATATGCATAAAGCTATGCATGAGGCCTTAAGCATAAAACTATGCATGAGGCCTTATGCACAAAGCTTATGCATGAGGCCTTATGCATATATAAGGCTTATGCATAAAGCTTATGCGCAAAACTACAAAATAAATCCCCAGCACCCAAGGGTGCAATAATAATAGAGGAAAGATATGAAAGCACTTACCTCTTTTTCGTGATGTTGAAAGAGAGGATTAGAGGACCTACAAAACCAACAAAAGGGTGAGAAAAAGATTAGTAATGCATACATACAAACCAAGAAAATATTAAGGGTTCAAGAAGAAGAGCAAGAGCAAGAAGAAGAACAAGAAGAAAAGGAGCAAGAAGAAGAAGAAGAGAAAAAGACTCACCACAACCAAGGTATGTACCAAGGTAAACTCTTACTCCACACTCCTTTGTAAAGCAGATTTGCACATAGGTGATGAAGCTTGAGAGGGTGACAAAGGCTTGAGAGGGTGAGAGAGGGTTAGAAGCTTGAGAGGGTGAGAGAGGATTAGAAATAGGGCAGGATGTTTTTTGAAAGAACTGCGTTTTGTCAGAATAAAGGTAAAACACTCTCAGGTTTGATTTTCGATCTTCTTTGCCACAGTGTGTGTCTATTTGCACGTCAATAAGCACGTCTATACATGCATCTAAAAGTGCATCTATAACATGTCTATTCTAGAGAGTAGACGTGTTTATAGATGCGCTTTTAGATGTGTGTACAGACGTGCAAATAAACGCGAAACAAAACAGAAAAGTTTTTGCACACATAGAAAGATGAAAATTATTTATTCTTTTTTTGAATATGCAGGATGTCTTCATCAATCAATTCTTCTAGTGATGATGATTCCCTTCGTGTTTAAAATCGAGATCGTTGGTTGTTGTAACAAAAAATAAAATGTATGTGTGATCGTTGTCGAGGATGTATGCATCAACAATGTAGCATTACGATGAATCACATTTCAATGTATGAAAAATGGGAACCGACGGGGTCAATGTGGTAAGTATACTTTGCTTATATTGTAAGAATTTAATTAAGAATTAGTATTCAATGGAGACTCACATTGAAATACTTGTAGGTAGGATAATGCCCCGCACCCTTCTATGTTAACTCATAGGCGACGTCAAGAGGCCAAGCATCATAGAGTAATGGCAGAGGCTTTACAAAACATAGAAGTGGTGGAGGATTGGAATGGTGGAGATACAAGCCCACCACCCTTTCCTCATGAGATGGTGGAGGAAGAGGTTTTAGAAGGTATGGTACTTATGTGCTCTATTTGCCAATGAGCGTAGTGAAAATGAAAAAGCCAATGGAAAATGATCATCTTTATAATGCGGCTTCGATCCCACTTTTTGAGAGATACACATATTCCATTCTACGCCCTGCTCTCGAGTTGCTCAACTTGCAAACAATCTATGGATGGAGCAATGCAAGTTTGAGTGCACTTCTCAAGTGAGTTATCTACTTTCATAAATTGTCTACTTCCATTATAGATATATAAGAAGAAATTATTTTTTATATTAATGTATTTGATTGTTTTGTCGATAGGCTTTTGTTGAAGATGCTTCCAAAGGAGGATAAACTTCCAACCTCAAGAGACCAAGCAAGGCGCTTTGTGACATCTCTTGGAGGCTTGGATTATACTCACATCCATGCATGTATCAATGATTATGTTCTCTTCCATGGGATACATGCGGCGGCTCAAGGTGTCCTATTTGTGGTGAGCCAAGATATTGAGAGGACCTTAAAGGTCTACATGTGCTGCGTCGTAAGGTGTTGCGACATTTTCCTATCATTCCTCGCATCCAACACATGTTCAAGTGCAAATCTATTGCAGAGCTCATGTCACGGCATTTCTCTCATCAATCCAATGATAGAAAGAAGAGAATTCCGGTAGACACTCATGCATGGAAGCACATCGAGGAAATGTGGCCAAGATTCAAGAAAGATCCTAGACATTTGAGACTTGGATTGGGTATGGATGGTGTTAATCCTTTTGGAATCAAGAGCACCTCATATAGTATATGGCTAGTGGTAGTGGTGAACTACAACATTCCTCCATCCATGGCAATAAAGAAAGGACATGTCATGTTATCCCTTCTCATTCTTGGGAAACATAAGGTAAAGAATATGGATACCTTGGATATTGACAAAGAAGGAGAAGTTGCTGAAAGATGCCATTACTACATTTCGTACTCCAATGGGGTGCATGAGGTATTTAAAAGGTGCCTTCACAAAGACAAAGAAGAGAGGTGTTGAGCAATTATATGGCTTGAAGTCCCACGATTGGCACAAGATGCTTCAAGTAAGTGAAACATTGAAGTTATACATATTTCCCTTGTTCAATCATGATGTTTCTAATCATGGTGTATAATGTTTATAGTTTATTCTTTCTACAAGCATTTCCAATTGTGCATCCCACGGAGTGCGAGAGACGATTTATAAGACGAGGGGGCTTGTGAGGTTTGTACCCCAAACCCTCATAGCCAATTTTTTACACGCGTTTTCCTCAAAATGATTTGTTTATTGTTTCGCATTGTAGATATGTGAGCTCAAAGGAAATCGATCCATGTACACTTGACTATGCAAGGGTCATGGCGGTGGAGGTGGTTTGTTTGGTGGACGAGACATTCCCACGGTCAATTCTCACAAGCCAACTACATCTTATGGTTCATTTCATTGATCAGATTGCCATATGTGGCACTGTGCATACTGGCCATAATTTTGATTACCTATTCGGCCACATCCTTGGCCGCATCCACGGCCTCCTCTACCTCGTCCTCTTCCTGAACTTGTGTAGAAGGCCTGTTGCTCTGAATTGTTTTTGTTTTCTGAAGACTGTTGGTCTTCACCCAAGCTCTTCTCTTCTATAATCAACATAGACACCAAATCTGTGAAATTGGGAATGTTTTCTCGAGTCTGAATAGACGTCTCGAGTCTGAATAGACGTCTTGAACGCCTTGTATTGTGGCCCGAGACCACGTAGACAGACTTCCACCTTATTATCATCATCTACTGAAACACCAATAGATGCAAGGGATTCCACAATACCCTTGATCTTCAATACCCTTGATCTTCAATGCATAATCATTCACAGACATACTCTTTTTCTCCACATTATAAAGTTTATTCTTCAACTGTATCTTTCGTGCCTTGGTATTTGTTTCATAGAGTTTTACCAAGGTGTCCCACTCCTCCTTGGGGGACTTGGCATCCTATATGTGCCCAATCATCATTGTACTATATACTGATAGAGAGCCAATACATAACTTTTCTAGCTCCTTGGTTCCAATCCTTGAACTCTTTCACATCTGGAGCAGTCGGATTGATCTCCAGTATCTCCGGTGCCTCTTCATGTTCACCTTCTATGTAGTCCCAGTAACCCTTTCCTATCAGGAAATTTATCAACCTGAACCTCCAAGCATGGAAGTTATTCTTATCAAGCTTCTCAACAACAATCTGGTTTATGCCATCATTTGACATCTTGCACACACAAATTTACCAGAAACAGCACTCTGGTTTGTCCTACACAAGTTGTTGTATTTTCTGCAGCGGTACTGTAGTACACTACTCAAATGTCACAACCAGTGACCTCAATGTGTATACATACACCCAATGGCAACTTTTGACCTTGCAGCACACACAGTGTCTGTACAACTAATCTGTCTTCCTGCAGTTCTTAAAATAGAGTTCTGCAAAGAATCGATGACTTACCCGTAGTACTCGAAATCGTCTGCTTTCTAAAAAACGGAGATCCTGACGCACTCGAAACGCGTTTTTGTCCCGAAAAATGGAGTCCGATATAGGACAGTGTAGTTGCCCTATAGCTTTACTCCCGCGAAGAAAGATCCTCAATCAAAAATCGTTCGCCAGTGCTCCCGTAGAGCTCCCGACAAGGGTGTAGTCTCGTCAACACAAATAGAGAAGAGTAGATGAAGCTCTTACCCTCGTACCGCTTCCTGTGCTTCGCTTGCTTGCAGCTCAGCCCTTAGCATGAACCAGGCTCTGATACCATGAAAAGATGCAGGGGAGAAGAGAGCTTGAGCTCTTGCAAGCACACACACACTCACAAAACCTTAAAAGAGAACACACAAGGTGAGAGACTAAAAATCTTCTTCTTCTTTACACAACACTCAACACACTATATACAAAGATAAGAGTACACACCTATGAGAAGGTACTCAACCAAATACATACTAGGGTTCTCTATAGTGTGAACCCAACTAAATGAGCTGGCGCTATAACTATGACAGTCTCTAGAATGGCTGTCACATAGTATGTCATCCCACTGGTCACATATCATCCATGATCTCACCAACCATGCCAGTGGTGTAAGTGTGGGGCCTATCTCCCAGGCGGGTCATCATAGTGTCCACCGCCTCACTAGATGAGCTCGATATCTCAACAGATGTCACACCAACAAAGCAACCCTATGTACTGTACCCTCTCTGAGCACCTAGACCATAATTAGAAGAGCTACTGTCCTTGTCTCTAGAGAGGGCATGTTATGGTCCAACGTTGCATGAACACAAAGCTGGAAAATCCAAATTCGCCCAATCTATTGGAAATAAGGATTGTGACATTTATGATCAGTTACTGCTTCCATAGGTGGAGGAAGGCTCATCTAGTCCACACAAGAGAGGGTTATACAGCAATTATCATAGATAATGCCAACCCCAAGCTGGAGGATTTCAGAATATAGCCAGAATGGAGAAAAGAGTACCTTACAATCCTGGAATATAGCCATGAATATATGTCTGCACCACCAACACAAAGAGTAGATCCCTTGTACATGACACTGAAGAGAAGATGGACACCATTGGAGTTTCAAGAGGCAAAGCAAAGGGATTCACATGTCTGCTATAACTTCCCTATCTTCATGCTAGCAACATTTACAGATATAGGAGAGCAAAGAAAGCATATGCTAAGCATGGCGCCGTATCTCGGACCCAGCAACAATTGTGGCTAGTGTTCGATTCCTAAAACTGCTCGTGGTCCTGATAGATCAACCCAAGGAAAGATATGATGGATATGGTGTTGATCAGCTGCAATTTGACATGAATCAAGGACCAAGTGATAGAGGCATGATGTTGTATTATCATTGCCTAAGGTGTCTACCAGCATATATGTATATCACATTCGAAGACATGGTCGACACTGGGTTCTGGAGATCACACGATGCATTCAGGAAGAACCCTAAAAAAGCTTCAGTCGCGTCGGAACTTCTATCGTCACACGAGTTCAGCGAGACGACTAGGTCTTTTGACCTCGGTAACAAGTTCTGAGGAAAGAACCTACATCAGGTAGGGGTGTTAATCCCATTTTGGATTAACAAATATGCTCCTCCATTTGAGGACATTAATAAGTGTCATGCAAAGTCACTATAAAAGATGTACATTATGAGATATTGGCCACCCAAGGCCTTAGTTAAGTAAGTTTTGGGTGCCCAGGTGTGAATAAGGGTCAATTGTATGTAAGGCATTTTCTCAGCCTATGTAGCCTTCTTGGATTGGACAAGAGCATGGCATTTTGGACTATCTTCCATGTCTAAAATTAGCTGCTTTTTTCTATTGTTCATGTCGACTCTTTTCCTTCTTTCGTAGATCACTTTACCAGTCTCTTAGAGATTCTTATGATCGTGGTGGAAAGCTTGCTTTTCTGCAACTTGAGGTGTTTTCCCACTATTTTTGATTTGAGTCTCAGTTGCCCCACTCAATGGTTTCACTAAAAAAAAGAGTGTGTGTGTGTGTGTGTGTGTGTGTGTGTGTGTGTGTGTGTGTGTGTGACTGAGAGAGAGAGAGAGAGAGAGAGAGAGAGAGAGAGGGAGAGGGAGAGGAAGAAGCTCGCACACCAAAAATTCAGAGTCAAATTTTTTGTTCATTTCTCGTTGCTCTCGCCACTCTCGAGGTCCCTAGCTTACTTTTCATCCCTAGTTTACTTTAGAAATTAGGAGCACCAAAAATGGTGCACATCAAGTGTGCCCATCCTAGCAGTGGTTATCGTCAACGACGCTAAGGAACCCTAATAGCCTAAGCCGACTCCATCTCTAACGATTGCCAAAAAAAAAAGGGAGACGGGAAGATGGTCCTGTGGGGCAAGTACATAGTGCGACATGAGAATGGTGCACTCGACCAGTTGCAAACATTGGGAGCTATGGTGTATCATGAGATGGGAGCTGATGACCCATGACGAGTGCATTCGTTTTGTGAGAGCCAACTAGTCAAACCACTGTGCAAAAGATCAAAGAGAATACAGATTGAAAGCGCAGTTGTTGGAGCAAGCTAAAGAGCAACTTCAGAAGGAAGTCACACATAACCAGGAGCAAGCGGTTATCCATGCTCAACAGCTACAGGAGCTAAAGCAGACCTCCCTAGCCAAGGAAGAAGAGCTACAAGGTCAACTCCATACACTATCCTTAACTCTAAGGAAGCAGAACACAAAGTGAGCCAACTACAACAAGAAAGATAATAGATCAACAAATCAAATGCCAAGAAGATTAGAGCACTCAATGAGACCTTCAGCACCAATGAGTATGATATGCAAAGAGTGATGGCTACACACCACGAAGCTATGGTGCAAGTCACACAGCAGCTACAAGAAAGTCAAAATTTGGCCTGCAAAAAGACTTCAAAGGATTACAGAGGCTCAGGGAAGAGAGGCTACAGCCAGACGAGCACAAGAAGAAGCAACAAGGTGCTTTGAAGAGCTAGATGCTACAAAAAGACTTCAAAGGATTATAGAGGCTCAGGGAAGAGAGGCTACAGCCAGACGAGCACAAGAAGAAGCAACAAGGTGCTTTGAAGAGCTAGATGCTGCCAGGATGGTAAGAGAAATAGCTATTTCAAACCTTCTCAACACACCAAGGACTCGCGCATCCAAGAGTTGGAATGCCAACTGGCTATCCAAGAACACAGTCAATGACAAGAACCCACAGACGAGATGCGCATACTCCTTGAGCGAGCTTCAGAGATAGATCAGTTTTTGCTAGTAACTCCTCGGGCCCCTCCTCAAACTCTGACTCTCTTTTTGTCTATGCTAACCCTCTCTTTACTTCAATATGATATAAACTTGTCTGATGACTTAAGCCTAGGAGAACTAACACTCATTAAACAAAACACAGAATGTGATGCTAATCCCACCATCATCAAGGGAATTTTTCAGGGGGACTTATTGGTGCTAACTGATCCTAAAGATATTTACTTTTATCCCTTGCACCCCATTATGCTCAACCTTTGTAGTTGGTGTCGTGTGCTACAAAACTCCGAAATCCTGGACAACAGCATTGATAAATTAGACATGTTTGTTCCAGATGATATTCTTGATACACCGGCCAACTATGAGGTTGTAGCCCAAAGTTATCAATGGATCATAAGCCATGGGTAGCTAGAGGTATATAATGCTCACCACCAGCACTTAAATCTATGTGAGTCCTCTTTATATCATCCTTTTAGTATTCCACAACTATATCATAATATCTATAAACATCTAGAAGCCATGTTAACCAATGTCCTTTATACTTTTGATAAAACACATATTGAGTATCCCAACATAAATCCAGAGGACATAACTGAGCTATAAGACTTTATGAAACTCCACAAACCCAGCCACCCACCCCCAAGTTTAGGCCATGGTCAAGAAGAAACATCAAGTTCATCACTTAATCCTACTTACCCCGTATATTCTAATGGCGCCATAGTAAATTACTTAATCCATATCCAAATGCTCCGCCTATTGACAAATCTCAAGCTGATTGTATTTTTTCTACTCTCCCTTCTCAACCCTTAGAATTTCCCACTAACACTCTCGCCCTTGAGGAGTTACTGGCACCTGATCCGCCATCTCCACCATGGCCAACTCAAGAGATACGTCACACTCTACCACGTCACAATTGAACCATTTACTGATGATTCTATACTTGAGTCCTTGTCTGCTATAGAGTAGGAAGGTTTTATAAGAGCTAGGAATCCGCTACTCAAACCAAAACTCCTGTTCAAGGTGTTAATGCAAATAACACCCTTTGAACCAACTTGACGGATTCTACCCAAAGCATACTCAGATGTCACACCAACAAAGCAACCCTATGTACTGTACCCTCTCTGAGCACCTAGACCATAATTAGAAGAGCTATTGTCCTTGTCTAGAGAGGGCATGTTATGGTCCAACGTGGCATGACACACAAAGCTAGAAAATCCACATTTGGGTGATCTATTGGAAATAAGGATTGTGACATTTATGATCAGTTTACTGCTTTCATAGGTGGAGGAAGGCTCATCTAGTCCACACAAGAGAGGGTTATACGAGAGGGTTATACAGCAATTATCATAGATGATGCCAACCCCAAGCTGGAGGATTTCGAAATATAGCCAGATTGGAGAAAAGAGTACCTTACAATCCTGGAATATAGCCAGATTGGAGAAAAGAGTACCTTACAATCCTGGAATATAGCCATGAATATATGTGTGCACCACCAACACAAAGAGTAGATCCCTTATACATGACACTGATGAAGAGAAGATGGACACCATTGGAGTTTCAAGAGGCAAAGCAAAGGGATTCACATGTCTGTTATAACTTCCCTATCTTCATGCCAGCAACATTTACAGATATAGGAGAGCAAAGAAAGCATATGCTGAGCATGGCGTCGTATCTCGGACCCAGCAATTGTGGCTAGTGTTCGATTCCTAAAACTGCTCGTGGTCCTGATAGAACAACCCAAGGAAAGATATGACGGATATGGTGTTGATCAGCTGCAGTTCGACATGAATCAAGGACCAAGTGACAGAGGCATGATATACTATCATCGCCTAAGGTGTCTACCAGCATATATGTATATCACATTCGAAGACATGGTCGACACTGGGTTCTGGAGATCACACGATGCATTCAGGAAGAACCCTAAAAAAGCTTCAGTCGCGTCGGAACTTCTATCGTCACACGAGTTCAGCGACTAGGTCTTTCGACCTCGATAACAAGTTCTGAGGACAGAACCTACATCAAGTAGGGGTGTTAATCCCATTTTGGATTAATAAATATGCTCCTCCATTTGAGGACATCAATAAGTGTCATGCAAAGGCACTATAAAAGTTGTACATTATGAGATATTGGCCACCCAAGGCCTTAGTTAAGTAAGTTTTGGGCGCCCAAGTGTGAATAAGGGTCAATTGTATGTAAGGCATTTTCTCAGCCTATGTAGCCTTCTTGGATTGGACAAGAGCATGGCATTTTGGACTATCTACCATGTCTAAAATCAGTTGCTTTTTTCTATTGTTCATGTCGACCCTTTTCCTTCTTTCGTAGATCACTTTACCAATCTCTTAGAGATTCTAATGATCGTGGAAAGCTTGCTTTTCTACAATTTGAGGTGTTTTCCCACTATTTCTGATTTGAGTTTCGGTTGCCCCACTCAATGGTTTCACTAAAAAAAGTGTGTGTGTGTGTGTGTAAGTGAGTGAGAGAGAGAGAGAGAGAGAAAGAGAGAGAGGGAGGGAGGGAGAGGGAGAGGGAGAGGAAGAAGCTCACACACCAAAAATTCAGAGACAATTTTTTTGTTCATTTCTAGTCGCTCGCCACTCTCGAGGTCCCTAGCTTACTTTTCATCCCTAGTTTACTTTAGAAATTAGGAGCACCAAAAATGGTGCACATCAAGTGTGCCCATCCTAGCAGTGGTTATCGTCAACGACGCTAAGAAACCCTAATAGCCTAAGCCGACTCCATCTCTAACGATTGCCACAAAAAGGGAGACGCATGGAAGATGGTCCGAAGGGAGGGCAGCGACAGGAGAATGGTGCGCTCGACCAGTTGCAAACATTGGGAGCTATGTATGGTGTATCATGAGATGGACCATGACGAGTGCGTTCGTTTTGTGAGAGCCAACTAGTCGCGCAAGGCTCCCAAGTCCTGATGCAACAAACGGCCGTGTCAAGAGCGAGATGCTAGCACTTGTGATTCTAGCAAGCTCAGACCTTACATCTCCCATCACTGCTCAACAGCAGGAGCAATCGTGGCTCCAAAGTAAAAGAATGTCTCATCAACAGGCCAAAAAAAGATCGCAGATTGCAATTTGTGGTAAATTAGATAAAAGTTAGAGAATCTTGCTTTTTTTACATGATTCTTTTATTGGAAAAATATCCGTCCTTGCTTGCTAAAATTGTTCTACATTAAAAAGTACACACATCCCTTATTGAGTAAAAGTACACACGAGCATTTCCAGTAGCAAGGACACCCAAGCACACATCACATCAGTGTCCACCACCCAAAGCTCTCCCTATTTTTCTGGTGAAAGTAACACCACATCACTGTCCACCCAAACCTCGCCCTTTTTTTTCTGGTGAAAATCTGCGGGCTGCATTGAACTTCTGCCTGCTTTTCTAGTGAAAATCTACTACAAGTGGCTGCATTGAATTGTCGGAGATTTTAGGAAATCTCCCGGTCTCCCCCGCGCAAGAGTTGAGTAAACGTCGGAGCATGCTCGGGGGAAACAGCCAAGTTTCTGACACGTGCAATAGTTTACTCAACAACACAAGGAGCTCGTGTTGGCTCGTGTCCGGGCTCGTGAGTCGTTTCTGGGAGTAGACGGGGTATTGTAGCTCGTGACTACTGAGAGTTCTCATTTTTGCCGGAGCTAATTAGATGGGGCTGGGTGTTTTATCTGTGGTTCCGATCGTGTTCGTAGTGGTGGCCTTTTGCGTTCTTACACGTTCCTTTCTTGTTGTAGCTGCTGCTGCTGCTCCTCCTCCTCTTGTTGCGGAGCCCAGCTTTCTAGAGTGCTTGCAAAATGGAGGTGTGCAGAACTATACCACCCGTAGCTCGGACGCACCCACATTCTACCATTTGCTCGACTTCTCAGTTCAGAATCTGCGTTTCAGCGAGCCCGGGGCGCCCGTCCCCTCTGTTTTGGTCCTCCCCGAGTCCGCCCAGCAAGTCCAAACCGCAGTTAACTGCACCATCAACAGTGGATTATTGCTTCGTGTCCGTAGCGGCGGACACGACTACGAGGGCCTATCCTACACTGCTGAGAGCCCTTTCGTGGTCATCGATTTGATGAACCTGCAGACTGTGGAGGTGGACATGGACTCCAAAACCGCTTGGGCCCAAGCTGGCATTACCCTTGGCCAGCTCTACTATGGCATCTCCCAAGTTACTTCCGACTATGGTTTCCCAGCTGGGGTTTGTCCCACTGTGTGTGCAGGAGGGCATATCAGTGGGGGCGGCTACAGCTTCATGTCTCGGAAACATGGTATTGCTGCAGACAATGTGATTGATGCATTGCTTGTGGATGCCAATGGTGAGCTTCTTAACAGAGAAAGCATGGGTGAAGACTACTTTTGGGCTCTGAGAGGGGGCGGTGGAGGCAGCTGGGGTGTAGTGGTTGCGTGGAGGCTCCGTCTTGTGCCTGTAGCCTCTAGAGTGACTGCGTTTAATGTGCTAAGAACCAACAGAACCCTTCTCAATGAGCTCATTTATGACTGGCAAACTGTAGCCCCATTTGAAGCTCCAGAAGACATGCAAATAGTAGTGTATCTCACTGGTGGAGCTAGTGTGTCTAGCAATCTGAGTGGGTTGTTTTATGGCTACTACATGGGGGGAATTAATGAGACGGTAGAGTTGATGAATGAGATTTATCCACAGCTAGGATTGACAGCCGATGATTGCGATGAGGGGACATGGATAGAAGCTGTGGCCAATGTAGGGAGAGCCGGGAGCCCATTAGGGTTAACAGAGAGGCTCAACACAGACAAAAACTACTTTAAAGCAAAGTCCGACTACGTGCAAGCGCCCATCTCAAAGGAAGCGTGGGATGGTGTGTTTGATTTGTTGGAGGCCAACCCAAGCTTGGGCAGCTTGCTTCTAGAGCCTTACCAAGGGGTGATGGTTAGGATACCTGCAGACCAGATCGCCTTTCCACACCGGGCAGGCAATTGGTACGTCATACAGTACCATGCAGATTGGGACAACGAGACCGGGCGCCCGGACGAGACCCTCCTGGCCTGGTCCCGGACACTCCATGCATACATGGCACCTTACGTGTCCCTGGACCCTCGGCGAGCCTACGTGGGCTACCTTGATTTGGAGCTCGGTGGCAACTCGACCTTCGAAGAGGCTAACGCGACATGGGGCCGTAGCTACTTTGGGGACAACTTTCTCCGGCTTGCTGAAATCAAGACACGTGTCGACCCCAACAATGTCTTCCGCCACCCTCAAAGCATTCCCCTCCTCCACAACTACTCTAGCATAGCATCTCCAATTGTAACGTCTCACCTTAGCCTAAGAAATAATTAATCACGGTCAAAGGCAAGAGCGAGCATCGTGCACCATTTACTAACTAGCACAATTAGTGGCTATTATTGAGAACACTTTTGTTGTGATCCAAGTGCTTTATGGCAATGAAATGTTTATCTATGATGCAAGAAATATGCTTGCATCATACTATGGGTATGATGTGTGGTTATTATTGATGACATTATTCATGACATTGATGGTCATATGAGCTTTTGGTGATGATCTATTGTATTGAAACATTTGTGATATTTTACTTCTATGATTTGGTTTCTAAGATTCTAGATTATGTTGGACCTGCATGATGTGAGTTTATGGATTGACTATTTGATAATGTACAATTCATGAGATTTCTTGGTTGTATTTTAAGTACGTTTGCTTAAAAATACAATCTTTATGTTAGATGTAATCTTTTTAAGTATATTGTTGATTGTATTTTATCTAGAGAGACAATATTTATGTTACATGCAATAGTTTTAAGTATTGTTGGTTGTATTCTACCTAGAAAGGTAACTTTAATGTAAACGAAGGGCAAAGAAAAAAAATTGCCTTTCTTGGAGAAGGGCGACTTTCCTAGAAAACAAGGTAGGTACCTCACTTGCAAAAAAATTGCCTTTCTTGGAAAAGGGCAACTTTACTCAACTCTTTGTCCTTTCCTACAACAAGAGTTGAGTAAACGTCGGAGGATACTCGGGGGAACAGCCAAGTTTCTGACACGCGCAATAACTTACTCAACAGCACAAGGAGCTCGTGTTGGCTCGTGTCCGGGCTCGTGAGTCGTTTCTGGGAGTAGACGGGGTATTATAGCTCGTGACTCACAAACCATCTGAGAGTTCTGGAGCTAATGAGATGGGGCTGGGTGTTCAATCTGTGGTTCCGATTGTGTTCGTAGTGGTGGCCTTTTGCGTTCTTACACGTTCCTTTCTTGTTGTAGCTGCTGCTAATAGAGTACTACAACAAGTAAAAATAAGTTTTTAAAATGAAACGACCTCCATCTATTCGTTCATTCTTCTTCTGTAGGTGCGGACAGACACTACCCGAGGGATCTTGAGTGAAAGGCGGTGGCAGCCTACCGTGCTAGGTGGATTCAATGTCATGGGCATAGGCGGGTCACCAATGCGGTGAGGCCGCACAATGTTTGAGAGTGGCGGAATTCAGCGAGCTTTTTAAATGCTGACGGTAATTTTTTTTACAACGGGTGCATGTTTTAGGCGTCCATCTGATGGCCGCTTGCACAATTCTGTGTTTTTTTTAAAAAAAATCCATCATCGTTTAATCTACTCTGTAGGCTACCATTATGTGGCAGAAATCAGCGCTCTTTTGAAATATTACCGCCAATATTTTTTTTTTAACGGTCGATGATGATGCTATGGAATTCCTCTTGACGTTAGAGGTTATAACAATTTGTTTTTCTTTTTAAGGACGTTAGAGGTTATAATAATCTTCAGCGCATCGATCGGGGGAGATCTTCAGCGCACTACTATGCTTTGCTACGTTCAAGAGAGATAGAGATTGATGCTTTTGCCACTATGCCAATGGAGATATTGTGTGGAGATGCTGCAATGCTAGGACACTAGTAGAGAATGCTTGTATGCATCATAGGAGGATGATTTGGAGCAAGGATGAAGATGCTGCACTACTCACAAAGGCATGCTGGAATACATGTTGCCTACCAAATGGTGAGCTTAGTCTAATTAATTTCATTTTCAATTCGATCTCCTATTCATTAATTTATGGCTAGCTGTAATCATGGCATCAAATTGCCTTGGTTTCTTCCATTTTGAGTGCAGGATTAGAAGCGAGAAATGGCTCCCATCAATGTAACCCAAATAAAAATATCCTGCATGCTTGCATATCTTGATGGATTAGCTTCTCTCTCTTAGATTAAACTTGGTTTGATTCATGGTTGCATATCTTGATGGACAAGCATCTCTCTCTCATTAAACCTTGTTCAATTCATATTAATGTAATATTTTTTTTCTCTATTTTGAATCCATGGGATTTTTTGTCATGATAAATAAAAAACGTCTATGGAAGCAAATCCTTGATAGAGGTGACTGAATAGTAGTTGTGATTTTTTTCCAGAATAGTAGTGGCTATTATTGGTAACACTTTTGTTGTGATCCAAGTGCTTTATGGCAATGAAATGTTTATCTATGATGCAAGAAATATGCTTGCATCATACTATGGGGATGACGTAATGTTGACTGGATTTTGGTAATCATAAAAAAGAACTTTGGACTCTCTCTCTCTCTCTCTCTCTCTCTCTCTCTCAACGTGTGTCTCTAAGATCTTTGAAGACATTCGAGTAGAGCTAGCCAAATCGCATAAATCTCTACTAGTGGTTTTACTTTCATAAGTGTTGAAGGGATTGATGAGAAGCAAAGATTATTATGATAGTTTTGAAAAACTTTATTGTTTGTTAGAGTGGACTCATAAGGATGAAGAGGGATCATAACTTGGTGTTGAACATGCCATATGTGAGTCAACGAGAGATGTCGAGCGAATATGCTAGTACCACGGAGGTGCAGGACATGCATGGTGCTAGTCTAGTCGTGAGGTGGGCTGAAGGCCTCATGCTAAGGTGGTGCATGCATCTCTCTCCCCCAAGCTCAGGGGTGGCTCGAGAAAGCAAATGCAGGATGATCGTGTGGGGGGTTAGCATCACAAGGTGGAGTGTTTGCCATCAAAAGTTATCCTCCAAAAGCCGACCATACCCTTCCAAAGCACTTCAGGACAATACGGGCCATAATCAAAAGAATCATGACAAGCATGGTGCTAATTTTTTTTATGATAAGAAGAAATCCTCATGCAAATGAAGTGATGCCACTGTCATTGACGGTTCAACTTTTGAGCGCCCCAAGTTCCAAACACTCGTATTTCGAAAAACACTTACAAGATAGTACAATATTTTGGTGAAATTATTGGCTTTTGATGTCACCGTGTAAATGAAGATAAAAAACATTGGAACCCATAGAGAGGAAATAGAATGATTTATTTGCATGTTTCGGGCACAAACCTCAGGTACTGGTAAAAGGAGGTATACGAGAATAGAGAATACAGCATTGGAGAATGCATCACAAAAAACTTTCACCCCCATGCTTTGTATACATCAAACATGTTCTTTGACATTACCTTCGGGTTACTTCTACCAAAATCATAGCGTGATGTGGGAAGCATGATGCATACATATGTACCAAATCCCATTCTGTTTCTCAAAAACATTGGTTGCCAACTGCTTTCCCCAGCTAGCACCACTAGTTCGTACGACCTCCAAGCATGTGACATACGCTAACCTTCCCTTCACCTGAACTTCCATGTTGTGTAGCTCAATCTTCAGAGGCAAGGCTATTTCTGGACCCAGCATTAACTCCCAACTTGCCATAACCATATCATGGCCCGATATTCGGCCGGCTCCTGGATGTATACAGTGCACATTGTCTCCAGGTGCCCAAATGCTCCGCATTACCTTCAAATCTCCCAACTCAAATGCTCTATAAAACTTGGCATTTGCAGCTACCACTCCAGCCCTACTATCCTCTTGTAAGGCTCGAAGCTCATCTCTCAATCTTGCAGCTTTTGCATAGTTTTCGGATTTAATAGCAGCCTGCAGCTCAGCCTCGAGAGTGTATTCATCCATTTGAGCAGGTTTTGCATTCCCAAGCTTATCCTCCAGGTCTCCATTCGGTCTCTCTGAGCATCTCACATCAAAAAGCTGTTTTTGATTTACTTTGAGAACTGTCCTGCATTCACCATAAATGAGAAATTTTAAACCCCTCATTTGGCATTTTATCAGGTGGAATAGGCATCTGAACTTTTTGCTGGAACTACAACAAGACAGACAGAAGGCATGTAATTGGTCCAAAAATCACTCTACTTACCACACGACTGATGACTAGACAAGCTTTGCAAACTCGGCAGAAGAATATACTTATTAAAACATTATTCATGATATGATATGAAACTGTAAAATAATGAAAACACAATCAGATGAAAACACATTGTAAGCATATTATCTTTGAAAATACAAGTTTTGAAAGCTCCGTGAGAGGATAGGAGAGAGAGGGAAGAGAATACGAAGGTATTCCTAAATGGCACTGCTTGTAAGCCCTAAGTAGTTTGATGGAGCATGACACAGCAGGTACAGCAGTCAGCCATCATTAATGTGGTCAAGGGCAGGTCCTCTACAAGCCGACAGCCTCAGCGTAGGCTGACCAGGCTTTACTTCATGCAGCAATAGCGTAAATACACCCACGGGTAAGGTCCCTTCGGAGCGATATTGGGACCCAATCCTGTGTAGTACTCTCTCTCCACTCCATCTCTCTCTTGCATAAAGGTTACATTAGCTTCTGCATGTAACACTCGTATCAGAGTTTTGAGCTTGATAACCTTTGCAGTGCAGGAAAAAAATTGTCTTGTGTGGATGGTCTGTTTTTGCTCAGGGCAACCTGTAAGTAGTCATCCCACACACATAGTGGATTGGTTTACTTGCGTTGGGAAGAAAACTAAACATTCCCACTCTAGACGAGCTAGAGGAGATTAGAGGGATTGAGTCCAGTGCATCCGACCCTCTACATCAATTTACACTACGACAAAGACTCCCACAGTAGTGACTTCTACACCATCACATCTCGTGACGATTGTGGCCCAAGCCTCGGCTGCCCAGGCAGCCAAACCAGTGGTTTCACAAATAATACCACAACCACAACCACCACTTCCATCTTCTTTTTTCCGGTGCACAATCCCAACCCACTTCTACACCATCTAGTCCACCACCACAAACCATTTCTTAACAACCCACCCAACCCACTCCTTAACCTCCCGTGCTGACTCTTGAGCAATACCTTGCTAAGGAGGCGGCACGACTACAGCATGAGCCTGAGTTTCAAATGAAGCGACTTCAGAAGCCTGAGTTTCAAATGAAGCAATTCGACACATTCAAAGGACTCCTACACTCGGGCTGCATTGGGAGAGTTATGACATTACCACATAATACATTGATTCAAAAGAGATTTTGGCTCAGACTTTGGCACTCGTACAGGTTATCCAGGAGGAGCCAGATCTCTCATGTCTTTTGGTTATGCTTGCGTGGTGGCCTCCCCATTAATCAGTGGAGGGCTATTTTTGGTGCAGAACCCTCCGTCCTAGATGCCCGATAGATTCTGAGACAGTACAACATTGCATATGGGTGTGTAGAGCTATTAGAGCTATTCAGAGTATTTGGGGCTATATAGCTCAGCTTATGTATAAGCAAATTGAGGAGATATGCCATCTATGTTACTGTTAAATATTGAATGTGGGAATAAAGAGTTGCTAGGTGGTTGTGTAAACTAGCACCTATTTACTTATTATTCTAGGTAAAAATAAAGTGGTTCTCGTGTGTGTGAACAGCTACTAGTGTGTGGGTTCTTTTGTGTGTGGGAACAACCTCTCAAGAGGATCTTATGTAAGCAATCATGTATGAAGGTGATACCTCTTAGGGACACTTGGCATCATAGTTTGACATGTGGCATATGTGGTGGCAACATATGTATACACCTTGTAAAGGGGGAGACAAGACCATTATCATAATGATTAAGTGTGCCTAATCTTTGAGTTTATCTTGTGCCCCCTCTTCCTAATCACTCTTGTTTAACCTTGTGATTAAACCCTAATACCCAATAATTGGTATCAGAACTAGCGCACAATCCAGCTGCCGCCACCCCATCCAAAGCTGACCATCGCCACTTGCCCTAAGCCAGCCATTGCCCATTTCCACCACCATTCTGGACGGAGCTAGTGGACAGTGAACCACCACCGCCCAGCTCCACCAGCTGCCCAATGTTTTTGCCTGTTCACATCACCGCTTGGTGGCTCCGCCCCTCAAGCTTGTACAAAAAAAAATATATATCCTTTTTTAATAAAGATTATCTACGCAGAAAAAGGGGGGGAGGGGGGACCTTCCACACCTAATGCAGTGTTGATGGTCTCATGTTTGGTGATTTAAATCCTTAATGCTTATTATGAGTTTAATTAAGTTAATAGTTAAATGTTCCAAGATCCGCGCTCCCTACTACAAAAATCTGTCCCCACACCAGCAAAGAACCCAAGTGTACAACATGCAATACAAACTTTGGAGCCAGCTAGACTACATGGAGTTCTCTTGGATCAGCCACTAAATTTCTAACCACAATGTATGGCTCTCCTTCTAATTTATTGTGACGGTGTTCTGTACAGATATGTGCGACGCGTGCTTAATCCAGTTTATGATATGGAGAAAAAAATGCAGTTAAAACTAAATTCAAGTTCAAGGCTGTGGTTAGATTCAGGTGCCATGTCTGCGCCAAACGTTTAGATGGAGAAAGGGACCCTGGACACGTTTCCATGAATATCAAAGTTGTCTCTTCTTTCCACCATAAGGTAACTTGCCCTTGAACATCAAGTCTTGCAAAACTTAAAGAACCTGTATACCGTGCGCTAGACAAGTGAGGAAGAAGTGATAAGGTTTACTCACCCACCGAAACTCTCAGAAAGCACTCCTCTTCCTCCAAAACATATTCCACCATTCTTTCCCATTCTTAACACACAACCACGTGCCAGTTCTCCTGCATCACATCAAATTTGTGTGACAAAGTCAGAATTTAATCCCAAGGATGCTTTGTTGACAGTTTTGCAGAGTAGGCTCCATATTTTATGCACATGATAAACCTGCAAATGTGCATAAAATCCGTCTGAATGTACTGATTATCCACGTTGTAGATCATGGTGCATACAAATCTCTCCTGAATATGCTGGCAATTCTCTTGCAAGTTTTGGTCCAACCTAATACTGTGGAGCTAAGGTAAGCTTGTGGCATCCCTTAACATACATTACCTTGTTCAAACTTCAAACTGTAAGCGGATTCACCTCATCAAGCAGTTATAATTTACCCATAACAAATAAAAATAATGTGTTACACAACTTATAGAGAAGGCTCTTGTTTTGATTTGGAGTCCATGTAGCATGCAATAGGTTGATTTTCGTAACCCACAAGAAAGCCTTCTTTATACCCGTGAGTTTATGCAATTCCAAATTGAGAGAGAAGAGAAGATATAGTTGACACACTATTGGGTCCCAATCACCCACTAAAGGGCCCCCATGCAATCAAGAGTATTTGCTTATATTTCTTTGGAGAACTTTGTACAATGAGTATGAACGATGACTGAGGACTGCCAAACGCAAGGACCAAGTAGACCGAACGCAGGCTGAACCATACGCTGTCTAAGCTCCTTTGAATAGCTCTTCAATGACCACCATGCAAACCCAAAACTGAGGGATGCACTTATGCTGGCTGAATGCTGAAGAATGTTGTTTGCGGAGGCCTTGGGAACTCTAGCACAATAAAGTGCTAACTGCTGCCGCAAGAAGCCGGAAGCTCTAGGCACACATAACTGCTTGATAACTGCTGAAGATGATTTTATGAATGATGCTTTTGGCTGAGAACTGAGCACTTGCTTATATATAGTATTGGGCTTCTGGTCGGCCTGTTTATCAGCTGTCAGCCTATTTTTATGGACAAAAATGCCTTTTAATCAGCAATAAATGCTGCACATGTCTACACTGCTGCCCACATGATGCTGCCCGACTGTCCGATGTTGGCCAACTGCTGCTGTCCACTCCATATACTGGCCGACTCATGCGAGTACACCTGATGCTGGCCGACCACTGATTTGGAGCATCTGTAGGCTGCAGACTAGCTGCCTATGCCCTCTATGGCCTTTGATGATGGCCCTTATGGGCTGGTCCATGTGCTTAAGCCCTACATGCTTACTGATCAATACCTATGCTAAGGTTGGCTTTATCTCATAAATTCTCCAAGTGGGTAAGAGGACTCACACATGCAGACTCTATTGCGGTGGAGATTGACCTACGTAACTCGTGCCTAACATGTCCCCGAGGGCTCACAATGGGGTCACGGCATACAACAAAATATGTAATCCTATTGTATACATGTTGCACTGAAGTAGAGCCAGTGTGTCACATAGCACTCCAGTGGAGGTGTATGTGACGGTCCAGTTGTCGCCAATGTCATTAGGGTCCTCAACTTTGAGAATCGACTTATCTTGGAGAAGCTATCTAAGGAAGAAGAAATTACGAGCCACGATTGGGCTCACAGTAACACTAAAAGTTGTGGCAGAGGCAAAGTTATTACTTTCTCAAATACGCAGGTCAAAAGTCCTCTCACCCTTTTAGGAGTTCAATTGCCCGTGAGCAATGATGTTAGAGAATGAAAGGTTGACTAGATCTAGACTGTATCATGTGTTCATAACTTTCTCTTAACTGAGCAGATAAAGGCTGAAACTAAAGGTAACTCATTCTTACCCATCATACAACAACCAACATGATCCTATATTCCAGGATTATGAGTACATTATTAAAAATACGAGCCTTTAGGTGAAGAAGATGTCAAATTTAAACTAGGATTCTCAATTCTAGCATGAGGAAAGCCAGGTTTCTCTACAACAACAGACCCATTTTTTTGGTACAACAACAGACCCATTTTTTTGGTACAACTACAGATAATGTTCTCATGCATCCAAAACCCATAACATGGTTGAGAGACTCAAAAATTTGAGTTCCCTAGAGAAAAACAAAACAGCCTTCCCAAACTACCAAATCTGCCCTAGACAAGACCTAGAGATGCCAATAACCACTGTTTGGGACTCGCCCAGGTAATATGAACCTCCACGCAAGCCTTACAATTGGACAAGGCTGTCCCTTGCATGTGTTTTGGAAAAATTAGATTCAACCTATATCCGACTTCGGTACACCGTTTGTGGTTTACCATGGACAATCATTTCTGGAGAGCATTATTTGATAAATTTGCGACTCTAAGTTACAATTGTCTAGTACAATTCATCCACATACACATGGTCAAATAGAAATTTATAATCAACTAGCCTTTGATGTTCTCAAATCATATTGCCATTGTCACATGCACCCATGCATTGAGGTGCCATGTGACACGCTAGCTCATCATCAATGCTATATTTGTACAAAATTAGTCGCCTTTTAGGGATTATTTGTCGTACATTGTGACCCCATTGTGAGCCCTAGTCCAGGGACACGTCAGGCAAAAGCTACGTAGGTTTTTCCAAGCCTTAGGTGTCAAGTCTGTCACTTAATGAACAGTCAGTCCATGTATCAGACCCAACCGTCTCACACGTTGATGTGTTGGGGAGACCTGCCTCTATAGCCCGTCTGAAACACACCACCGTGAGGACAGAACTACCACCTAGCACCACAACCCAGCACACTCTCCAAACCCTTAAGATAGCCCAGATGACTACTCCAATGGTCCTCCCTTATCAGCTCTAATCTCCAATGACCCTAATCTTCCCTTATAACCCTTCAGCTGACTTTGGCTGACCACCAGCTAACCACAAACACTCTGAGCTGACACACACTAGTCAGATGCTAACTGCATATCCGAATCAAACACTGGCTGATGACCTCAATCCGAAGAGCGTCCAACAAGCTTCCTCAAGGTTCCTCCAGTATCAGCTAGCTACAAGAACTTGGTTCTGGACTCTGCTAAGCCTGTCAGTACTCCCCTACTGACCTCCTGCTGACTATCTGCTGACTGGGAACTCACCCACCTATCCGCTTCAGCCGACTCAGTTTTGAGTCAGACTTCGACCCTCAATGGTTCACTGACACCTCCAATCCCTCAAACACTTCAAACCCCACCAAGACTCAACTCCCTACACTCACAGCTGACAATAGCCGACAGTCTTTTGACTCTGGAATACCTTTCTCTTCAATTATGCCCGACTGTTGATAGCTGACTGTTAGATCTGACTCAAAATCTCTTCTCTCCAGTCCAAAAAAAACTAGATCTATCCTTGAATATCCTCTACTGATTCCTTCTGAGCCTCAGCTGATCCTAACTGACTCCCTTCTGCCCTGACACAGTCCTCGATTGACACCTACACCACTAGTAGTGCCCAACCTATCAGACTGACTTATGACTGCTTCTAATTGTCAGCCCAACCTTCACAAGTATTCAACAAAACAAGATCTATATTCCCACAACATCAGTTGACCTATCCTGACACACAGCTGACTCCAGCTGCCTCCGTCAAAACCTGCTGCCTCAAATTCAAGCTAACTGACACAGTTCTGACTCAACAAACTCTATCAAAACAACACAGATAAAACCAAAGCATAGGAATTCATCAATCCAACACAATCACACCTCTGTATAGGTAACTAAGCCAATCTCAACAATCCTGAGGTTTTGGGATTTAACAGGTAAGAAAAAAACATTATGGAACCAAGGGACTTCCACACAATTATCCCCAACAAAAATCCTGTATTTCAACTCCCCAAGACCAACAACAACAACAAGAGTCGCCACTATACTCTACAGGCTTCCACCAACAAATACCACAGAGAATTGTTGAATAAGACTTTGAGCTAGTCCAAGTTCCAACAGAGTTGCAGCTTCAAAGGTCCTAGGGAACCAGCCTCCTACAAGACCCTCTCTCGCCTTTGCAACCTCTGCTCTAGGCAGACTCAAATCTCCTCAAACAAACCCGCGTCTTCTTCTTCCCCAACAAAACAATCACAACAAAACTTCCACAGAACTACTTCACCCAAGCGTCTCTTGGCTTCTTCATGACTCTTCTCTGCAACCAAGCTCACACACAATGCCCCAATTCTTCTCTCCCCAGCTTCCCGCAACTCTGTGCTCTCTTCTTCGAAATCTCGAGCATCTCCTCTCCTTTACTGCCCATGCAAGTGCGCTTTCTTCTTTTGGTCGAAGTGACAACGGCTAGTTCTAATTAGCAAGTAGCCACGCAACAGCCCCATATTTCCTAAGGGTCTAATCATACTCGAAGCTTTATTTCTTATTCCTCGGGTTTGAGATAGGCACATCCATTGGACATATTCCTTGAGCACGAAAAAACCTATCAACATGTGGAAAAGCGATAGCATTAAATGCTGATTTTTTACAATCGTGAGCATATAAAACACGCCGACAGCTACATCAGCAAACCATGGACACT
The DNA here is from genome assembly GCF_041138505.1 of Cibotium barometz. Lineage (NCBI taxonomy): Eukaryota > Viridiplantae > Streptophyta > Polypodiopsida > Cyatheales > Cibotiaceae > Cibotium > Cibotium barometz. The sequence continues at coordinate 41,567,863 of NC_141076.1, forward strand.
CCAGTATTGCACAGTACCAAATACACCTCGTAAAGAGCACCTTCCAACCTGACTCCTCCAAACAAAATGCCACCCTAAACAGCAAAGAAATATGCTTGGATCCGAAGTCCCACACCAATGTGCAATGAACTCCAAGTATACAAAATGATGAGCTGTTAGACAAACCACGCCCATAATCCCCCAACAGTGGACTGTGAACACATTGCGTCCCAAAACCTCGAACGATTAACTTGGAACACATCCAGTCCACAGTTTCTACTAAACCAACCAATGAATTTGAAACACATTCAATCCATAACTACTAAAGCTGACCTGTCCCACCAAATTTCTTTCCATGCTTGGAACTCCGACTGATAGTTCCCATGCACCAAACTTTGGAGCTGCTAATAGCCTCCTCTCCAACCACAAACTGTTGGATATGCACAGTTGGAATGTCACGTGCATCCCCCACTTGGATGCCACGTAGACATATCTGAACAAGAAGGTGCAAGACCTGGAGTGGAAAACTGGTCCCATGTGAGCCCAGTCCGGGACAAGTCAGCCAGGGCACTCCATGCGTTCGGGGTCAGGTGTGCATTGTCTTGCACATGAAGCAATGCCAGTCCGCGCTGTGAGTCTCCCTCTGGAATGATGTCAGTGGTTCTGTGTATCTGGTATGATACTGGATGCCAGACCTCTGTGCAGGCATGTAGGATTTGCATGTAGAGATGGGGCCAGCCCATAGGGCTACCCCAAGATCATTTATGTGGGCATGGGGGAGGTGTAGAACCACCCCCAAGGGGCCAGGAGGGCCCCGGCTGTGCCCACCAACCATGTGATGGGCTGGAAGGGCTGTCGGCCAATCCTAGGGCCTCTCGACAGGCAGCCGACAAGGCATCCGGCCTTTTATAACCTATCGGCCAGGTGTGGGGCAGCCCGCACAGGCTTCCCAGCAGTCCATAGTGGCCAGGCCACTTTACTGAAGTGTGAAAACCTTTTTCAGCATTTTATTGCTATTTGTGCAAGTCGTGAGCATTAATTGATGCTACCCGACTACATGCTGCTGGGCGGCTGGGTGCCTGAGGAGGTATAAAAGGCCAGCCATGTTTTCATTCATTGCATCTCATATTTCACAAAGTGCTACAGCAGCTCAAGGGCTCGGACAGCCAAGGGAGAAGCTAACGCAAGGGTGAAGAATGAAGGTCAAGGGCAGAGATTTATCTCAGCCAAAACAGGTCAAAGTACAGTTTTTATTTTCTGATTTGCATCATTCTAATAAAGCATATACACCATTCGTTGTGGGGGTCCTACAAAGGGTATTTGGGACCCAATACTATGTCCTCTAGGCTCTCCTACTCTCTCTCTCTCTCTCTCTCGCTCTCCCCATAACACAGTAGATCACTTGGTCACAATACGGGTTCTGATGGAGGAGAGCCGTTTACAAGGAAAACCCCTCTTTTGCTGCTTTGTAGATTTTAAGAAAGCATTTGACACCGTGCCAAGGAACAGCCTATGGGAGAGAATGGTGCACTTAGGGGTGCCAAATGACCTAAGGGTGGCAGTCTATAAGCTCTATGAGAAGGTGGTCTGTCAACTCAAAGGCACAAATGGAATGTCAACCTCTTTTTACAGTAATATGGGTGTCAAACAGGGCTGCCCTCTGTCACCAACTTTGTTTGGCCTATGCATTGATAGATTGGAAGAGTTGGTCAGGGAAACAGAGCCTGCTGAACTGAAAGATGCTCCTCAAATTTTTGGATACACTATATTACTGCTACTATATGCAGATGATGTAATATTTTTTTCATACACAGCAGAAAACATGCAGCGGATGATGCACATGCTCCATGAGTTTTGTAAGGAAAGTGGCCTAGCAATCAATGTCACCAAAACTAAAATGATGGTGGTGAAAACAATTCAGCCTACCAACTATCCATGCATTATGTATAATGGACAGCAAACTGAGATGGTGCAGTCATTCAAGTATCTGGGAGTTGATGTCCCGGCAAATCACAGGTGGAATCAGTGTGTACAAAGAAGGATTGATGCTGGGTGGGGGAAATATTACCACTTTGAGAATGATTGCAGCAGCAGTAACACCAAGAGATGGCACATTAGGCGCATATTATTCGATGCATATGTCTTACAAACAGTGCTCTATGGAGTTGAGGTATGGGGTGGCAGTATCTCTCCATCAACATGGAATGACATTGAGAAAATGCAAAAGGCATTCCTTAGAAGACACTTGGGAGTCAAAATTACCACTCCTTACTCTATATTACTCCTTGAAACAGGCAGCAGACCCATTGAGCTCCGAGCACTTGAAAGGGTTTTTAAGTACATAAGGAAGGTCAAATCCATGAAGGTAGAGAGACTACCAAGGAAAGCATGGGAAGCAAGTAAGAGACCACAAAAGACAAACAAAAGTAAGATGCTATCATCAGGATGGATGCATAACATCAAGGGCTGGTTCCAAAGATGGGGTGTAGCCTTGTACCTAGATACATCACCAGACAAAGTAGACGAGATAGCATTCCACCAAGCATTATTGGAAGCACTACATTGCCAATGGCAATCAGCAAAAAAAAGGGCTAAATATGAATACTACTGTTTGCACATTAATCCAAACCACTGGGTCACATACTCACAAGAAGAAGATAATGCTCAGAAATACATAAGCACACCCATTCCTGCTAATGCCAGGCGAGGTCTTGCGCTCATCCGCACCCGGTCACACACTCTCGAGATTGAGAGAGGAGCATGGAGCGGCGTCTCGAGAAAGAAAAGATTATGCCGGCTATGTAGTCTGGGAGCAGTGGAGACAGAGGAGCATGTTCTTTTAACATGCCCACAATATCAGCACATAAGGAGAGATTTCAGCACCACTTTAGAAGGATACACCGACTTAGTGAATTTGCTCTCGCATGGCCAACTTGCTGCCCTTGGCATATACTTCATCAAAATTCTCAAGCACCGTGACTACCTTGTAACACAATTGGCCACACACTAGTCTTTTTTTTCCTTTCCCTCCCATGAAAGGAGGAGGCTTTGTTCACAGCTTTTGTACTTGCTTCGTGGGGGTCCCATGGGCCGTTTTTCGGCCTCCCGAGGACGATAATATATTCTTCTTCTTCTTCTTCTTCTTCTCTCTCTCTATTTTTCTACACATCTACTTTCAGTTCTGTGCATTATTCTCGTCATGAACGTTTGCTAATTTCTGAGCATTGAAGTTACCGATCTACCCCGAAGCTTCCGCATGTTACATGGAAGCAGAGAGAGAGAGAGAGAGAAAGAAAGATAGATAGATATATTAACATCTGCAAAAGGCCAAAATTGGCCTATGAGACAAACAAGTAGTACAATGATGGGGGACTGGACCGGTTCCCACACACAGAGATGCACAAAATTCTAACACCCCCTCTACAGCTCATAGTGAGAAAAGTCTGAAGAAGATAAGCTAATGAAGATGCAACCATGGACACTCCAGTATTGCATAGAACCGGATACACCTCGGAAAGAGCACCTGCCAACCTGACTCCTGAAAACAGAATGCCACCTTGAACAGCAAAGAAATCTGCTTGGCTCCAAATTCCCACACCAGTGTGCAGTGAACACCAAGTATATAGAATGATGAGCTGTCGGACAAACCACACCCATAATCCCCCAACAATGGACTATGAACACATCACGTCCGAAAACCTCAAACAATGAACTCGGAAAACATCCTGTCCACAGCCTCCACTACACCAAGCACTGAACCTGGAACACATCTAGTTCATAGCTCCCAAAGTTAACCTTGTCATGCCATATTTTTTGTAACATGCAGCGGAAGTATTCGTATTGGAGGATCATGTCACACAAATGCTCACACCGTCTTCTATATCCTGAGTTTCGCGAATTTAGCAATCCACTTTAATACTTCAAACTTTAGAGGGATATGAGAGAGAGAGATGAGAACTGTACACTGTATGAGGTCCCGAATTACCCACTGAAGAGCCCCCTATCCCGTTACCGATATAGTATTTTCTTTATTATCTTTAAAGAGACTGACAGTGCGACTGACGATAAGCCAAACGCAAGACCTCTGAAGACCAAGTGTTGGGCTGAACTGTGCACCGCTGTAGAAGCACCAAAGCTGTCCAATCTCGAGCCTATGCACTCTTCCCAATGGAATGAAAAGCTAGGGCTGAGAGAGGGGCTGTTTGGGACTGTTCTAGACTGAGTATGAATGCTGTAAATGCTTATGAATGCTGCGTTTTACCTTCACCAAGTGGTTGGACCAAAACGATGAGATGATGAATGTTAAAAAGTGTATGGATGCAGAAAACGCAAGATTTATTGATGGCTTGAATGCTGAGAACTGCTGTGTTTGCTGATGGAGGGCTGAATGCACAAGCATTGATGCTCCTCTAGCTGTAGGATGACACGCTTCTCCAAAACGCATAGGGCTGAAGTAAATGTGAGGCTGAAGACTGATGCGCCTAAGTGCTAATTGCTGAATATGATTGAATGAGTGAATGATTATGCAAGGACTCTATTTATATGGACACAAGGAGCCAGTCGGCTGGCTACTGAGCTGGTCGACCGCTCATGTCCAACATAAATGCATAAATGATGTGAAAAATGCTGAAAATGATGGAAAAAATACCAAAAAAATCCTAGTAAATATCCTGATAAATACTGGATGATATCTGGGGTTCCTGCAATGGTCTAGATGCTATGCATGAATGATGTGCAATATGCATGATGCTTTCTAATGCAAACCCTAAGGTTTCTCCTGACTGTATATGCATGAATGCGTCTCTTTAAGTGGGTTAAGGGACTTAGACTGACTGACTGACTTGCTATGGCTGAGAATGACCTACGTAGCTCGTGCCTGACTTATCCTAGACTGAGGATTACAATGGGGTCACGACGTACGACAAATATCATCCTGAATGGAACTAATAATGTACAATGTTGCTCTGATGATGATGAGCCAGTTTGTCACCATGCGCTACAGTGTAGAGTGCATGTGACATTCCCTCCTACTTAGCTTGGCGGCAGGTTCATGGCTTCCAAGTAGTCCGCCAGCAATTGGGAGTACTCTTGAAAGAACTCCTCGTCTAATTATACGGCTTCGTGGGTACCTCGATCTCGGAATTTCGTATAGAACTGACGTATCCGTCGACCGGAACCATGCTTCCAACGATAAAGAAGGATCGATGACTTCTACTTCGTCTACCACGTCTGGGTGTGACTGTCTAAACACGTTCGTGTGGCATGTGAACAGGTGGTAAGTATTCTTTTTAACCCATTTTTTAGGTTATATTTTTAACTCATATTAACGTTGGTGTTTATAAGGTTATGAGTTCACATTCATTTAACCATGGGCAAAGTGCAATAATTAGTGTGGGTGCCCAAAGTCCACTTGTGGAAAGTTTAGTGTAAACAAAGCCTATAACAAAACTTGCCATGTAAATAAATTACACGCAAGGAGATTGGGGGAGGCCACGTATGTGCGAAGGGAGGAGAAAAGGTGGTAGATACCTTCGCCGATTGCTCTCTCTTCGAACGCGCTACAACTTTTTTCTTTTTTTTTTTACAATTGCTCTCTCCTTGGAGGACTAGCAGGCGTAAAATCGAAGGCTACAACCTGTACCCAATTCTGTACTTCAGCCCGTACAGCCCCTTACCAGTTGTACAAGCCCTATTCGTTGCTAGTACCTGCTTCGTACTGTTTTGCACAGTCTATACCCACCAGTTGCAACCGGAATATTGCTCTGCCTGCACAACAAATACTGCCCGTACTAATCTTGTACCTCCCGGTTGTTCATCTAAAACATCAAACACTTTTGGTCCAACATATGGTTTTAGCCAAGAAACATGAAAAACATCATGCATCGTCCAACTGTTAGGCAATTTCAACTTCATGGAGACATCACTTAACTTTTTGACTATTGGAAAAGGTCCAAAACTACGAAATGAAAGCTTGGGACAACGTTTGCCCACTTGTTTCAATCTTTGTTTCATCATACGCAGATAGACCCAATCCCCTTCCTTGAAGTGGACATCTCGTCTAGACTTATTCGCCTGTCTGTTATATGCTTCCTGTGCTTTGGTCAAGCGGTCCTTGACTGACTCAATGATCTTGAAAAATGCTTCTATGGTTTTATTAGCCTTTAGAGATGGAGACACCAATCTCGTCAAAAGAGAAGAGAAACGGCGACCAAAGGCTACTTCATATGGAGTCCGTCCGACACTGGATGAATGAGTGTCGTTGAAGATAGCTTGGACCAATGGAAGATAATGTTCCCATTTGGAATGCTAGTCATGACAATATGACTTGAGAACATCAAAGGCCAACTGGTTATAAATTTCTATTTGGCCATCTGTCTGCGGATGAAATGCACTAGACAACTGCAACTTAGTTCCGAAGTTTTCAAATAATGTCCTCCAGAAATGCGAGGTAAACTTGGAATCTCTATCTGATGTAATGGTGCTAGGCAAACACAAATTGGGTACCAATGCTTGAGAAACAGGCAGGCTACGTCCTCGGCTGTGGCTGTATGCTTGCATGGGATGAGCATGCAGAATTTATTGAAGCGATCCACAATGGTAAAACACTGAGTGTTCCGAGATCCAGTGGATGCTGGTAGAGGCCCCACAAAGTCCATAGATATGTCGATGAAAGGTCCGTCAGGGATAGGCAAAGGTTAAAGTAAACCAGCCTTCTTTGTATGTGGAATCTTTACTTTTTGACAAATCTTATAGGCTTGAGCATGTGAATAGACATCATGCCTCATCTTTGGCCAATAAAAGGACCGCTCTAATTTCTCGAGGGTACTCTTGATACCCCTATGGCCTCCAACTAAGGAGTCATGGGCGTCATGGAGAAGAGCGAAACGCTTTTCCCGAATGACACAAAGGCGGTTCTTGAAGATCAACCAACCATTCTGTACTGAATAATGGCCTGGCTCAGAATTGAGGGCCAAACTGTACTGAGTACCAAACTCAGGGGAGTCAACATATTGGTCTTTCATACTATCTAAGTCCTTTCCCTTGATTTCGAGAATGGTAGATTCTTGGATTGCCTGGATGCTCGCCTTTCGACTAAGAGCATCTGCTACTAGGTTATGCTTACCAGGCATCTATTCAATCATTCCTCCAAACTGTTGGAAGAGTTGACTCCACTTGGCCTGTCGATCACTCCACTGGGCACTTGGCATAGTTTGAAGCCACTTAAGTGCTTGGTGGTCTGTTTTTACTATGAAAACCTGTCCATAAAGAAAAGGCTTCCAATGTTTGAGCGTTGTGATCACACCCAAAAGGCAAAAGCTCTTTGTCATATACCAAATAATTCTTTTCGACGACATCCAACTTTCTACTGTAGTATGCCACAGGTCTATTGTCCTACTGGAGAACTGCACCTATGGCTACACTACTGGCATCGGTAATGACCTCGAAAGGTTCATCCCAAGATGCTAACTTTAATACACGTGCTTCGGAGGCGGCTTTCTGGAGTGCACAGAATGCATCAAGTGCCTTGCCTGTAAAACTGAGACTTTCTGCTTGCGAGTCTTCACCCCCTTGAGCAAGTCGGTAAGAGGTGCTGCAAGGTTGGAAAATTGATGGACATGGGTACTATAGACCTGACAAAGACCTACGAATGAGCGGATTTCTTGGGACTGCGAAAATCTTGGACATCATTTTATTGAAGGTTGCGGGTGCATTTGTAAGCCCAAAAGGCATGACTACAAACTCGTAGTGACCACGCTCTGTCCGGAAAGCTGTTTTTGGAATGTCAGCTTCAAAAATGCGGACCTAATGGTAACCACTCTTGAGGTCAATCTTAGTGAAAAATTTAGCACCGTCTAAACGCTCCAAAATGTACTCAATCCTTGGCATAGGAAACTTATTCTTAATGGTGAGTTTGTTTAATGCCTTGTAGTCTACACAAAGGCGTGCAGACTTGTCCTTCTTTTGGACAAATAGGATGGGTGCAGCAAATGGTGAGGAAGAAGGCCGAATGAATCCGGCTCGAAGGAGCTCAGATAACTGTTTTTCTAACTCACCCTCTAAAGTCTTGGAAAGACGATAGGAAAACCTGCTAGGAGGATCCAATCCAGGGATCAAATCAATGTGATGGTCCTCAGGGCGAGAGGGTGGGAGACTGGGCGGGAGATCGTCCTTAAGCATAATGTCCTGATGTCTGGACAAGAGGTCTGCTAACTGAGGAACTAAGGATGAGATGGATGCTACCGATGAGGGAGAGGCTGTTTGAGCACGAACATAAAGTAGTGCTCTTTCTGCTCCCTTGCGGATAGCTCGTCGAGCCTGGAGATGCGAAATCAATGGGATACCAAGAATGCTTCTGTCCCCACAAATCATGACAGGCTCAGGAAAACCTTTACAGAGAGTAAAAGTGTCATGCCCCCAATCGAGAATAGGCTCATACTGACGGAACCACTGAATTCCTAAGATTATGTCACACCCCAACAGAGAGGAGACGATGAAATCTCGTTGGAATGAGGCCTTCTGAACATCAAAGGCAAATTGTTGTGCCTTCTGAGAAATGTGGGTGCGGAGACCAGGTGTGAAACCGTCCACATCCAGATGATATGGGACTAATGTGCAGCTCATTTTGTTAGCCAACTGGGGAGAGATGGCGTCTTCAGAACTGCCCATATGAAATAGGACTACAAACTGTCGGCCCTTGGTAGAGCCATAAGCTCGGATGAGGCTTTTTTGTGCAGCATCGCTCTCACCCTCCTACTTAGCATCAAATACCATGGATGGCATAGGATGCATAGAAGGTAAAAATTGAACTGCATTGATAGTAATAGGCAGGGCTGGAGGAGCTAGGGAGGCTGTGGCAACCGTGGCAGAAGGGGCTCTAGCGGCTTGTTCCGCTTGCCATTTATGGCAATCCTTCTTACCATGCCCTATGATGTGACAGAAAAAACAATTGTTTTCTGACTGATACTTCCTTTGCTCCTCTGGAGGAAGATAACCTCCAATAATGCCTGCTTTAGCCTTTTCATCGGGGATTTTCTTAGGCTTAGATTCTTTATCTTCTTCGGAAACCTGTAACCAGCCCCCTCTGAATCCGGAACCACAAAGCCTGGAGAATGTACAACATCCACCACCTGCCTGGCTTTCCAATAGGTCCCCGTGGAAAGAACTTCCTCAACTACAGGAATTTCTTTGTCCCGAATGCTACGAGACATCAGAGCATAGATTACTTGTAAAGTTTCCTCTGACTGACGAACACAAGAACTACCAACTTCTGTACTAGAAAGTTCTTGCCAACTGCTGCCATCAACTGGTGAGCTATCCACCATCTGGTCCCGGAAAGCCCGTACCTGCAGCGTATCCACACTTAAGTGGCCATTACCAGACTGCCACTCATCACAAAACTGAGGACCTGGGAGAGAGAGAGTGCTGAAAGTCTGTAAACTCCATTCTCCACTCCACCTTCCCAAACTACCTGGCCTGTTGCTTTGTCCCGGAGAGCAACAAAATGCTCATCAAACTCCACCCGTACGCCAATCTTGCAAACCTGATGCACTGACAATAGATGAAAACCAAGTGATGGAACATACAACACCTGGGAGGAATGCTTCCCCCCTCTGCCATCGGGAACTATCTCCAACTTGCCCTCACTGTGAACTCAGATAGTGGATGTATCCCCAGTAAGAATGTGACCAGAATACTTCCAGAGATCCTGTAAATCTAAACGGGAAGGAGTCATGTGCCCGGAAGCACCACTGTCTAGAATCCACTCCCGAGTATCCATAGCGGAGAGTCCTCCAACCTCCTCCCTGCCAGAAGAAAATGAAACATCGGTGTCCACCTCCTCCAGGTGCACAAAAGCTGGAGTCTTCACGGTTGCTGCTGAGGATTCTGCACCTTTCTCGGTGCTCCGCTTGGGACACTGCCTCCAATAGTGGCCTTTCTCGCCACAATCATTACAGGTCCTCTCTGCCTTCAATTTCTCAAGGTCTGAGTCGGACTTCTTCTCAAAAGACTTCTCCAGTGAAGCCTTCCCTTTGCCCTTGTTGTTATGGCCTTTTGACCATTGGCCAATTAAGGCCTCCGAACCTCCGCCCTGTGGAGGGTTCGTGAATCTTTCCTCCTAGTCCAAGACCATGGGCACAAGCTCCTCCCATGTGATGGTGTTGAGCCTGCCACTGGTAATCGAAGAAGAGTAGAAAGCTGAGTACTGAGAGGGCAAATGCGACAGCAACGTGATGGCCATATCCTCCGATGATATCTCTTTCCCAGCCTGGAGAACTTCCTGCTGAAAAGCCTGCAACTTGTTAATGTGCTCCCGCATCGTCGATGACTTTGCAGGATTCATAACCCACATCTGTACTTCCAAGGAAATCCTCTTCATGGGCGATACCCTGTTATAGAGAGAAGCCAAATGCTGCCATATACCTCTGGCCAACGTCATATGCTTGATATGATTGATTACCTACAGTGTGCAGCTAAGGAAGATGAAAGAACGGACCCTAGCATTGACACAATCCCACAACTCTACATGTGCCTCGCGTTCCTTCCGAATCGAGGGTAACTCCCCTTCCTCTACCTCCGGCCATGGAACCCCAACAACAATGAAATCAGCAAGGTCATAAGACTCCAGAACAGATTCTCATGTGCACACTGTGTATCTACCGTGTGCTAGACAATTAAGAACCGTTATCCTCTCCCTAGATCAGATGACCTGATTGACCAGTTAGCCAGAGCGAAGTATTTCACAAAGATAGATTTACGTACTGGCTATCACTAGATACGTATTCATGAAAGGCATGTCGAAAGAACCGCCTTTCGGACTAGGTATGGCCATTACGAGTTTCTCGTATTACCTTTTGGGTTAACCAATGCTCCAGCCATTTTCCAGCAAATGATGAACGATCTTTTTCGTGAACATTTGGGAAAATTTGTGGTTGTGTTCCCGGATGATATTTTAATATATAGTCGTACTCTTCAGGATCACCTTAGACATCTCACGATTGTCTTAACTATTTTAAGACAGAATCGACTGTATGCTAAATTAAGTAAATGTGAGTTTTTTATGATAGAAATCATTTACTTGGGACACAAGATCACTAGAGACAGATTGAGCATTGATTATGACGGAGTTCAGAAGGTTCTGGCCTGGCCTATACCGCAGACAGTGAAACAACTTCATTCTTTTCTCGGTTTTGTTGTTTTTCTTCGGAAATCTGTGCGGGAGTACTCTCGGCTCACACTACCGATGACCAACTTATCGAAAGGTCATGGAAGTAAGTCGAATCAGCCTATCATTTGGAATAACGATCTGGATATGGCCTTCAAACTTTTGAAAGATAAAGTCAAGGAAGCACCTATCTTAGCATTACCCGATCCTAGTCGGCCTTATGTTCTTGAGACTGATGCCAGTGACTGTGCAATCGGGGCTACTCTATTTCAAGATGGTAGACCTGTTGCTTTCGAGAGTAAAAAGCTAGACAACACTCAATTTCGTTGGCCAACCCTTGAGAAAGAGCTTTATGATGTCATTCACGCTCTCAAGGTTTGGAGACATTATTTATATGGCTCCAAGTTTGTGGTATTGATTGATCATCAATCAATCAAGTATATGTGTGATGCAGATGATTTGAGAGGAAGGAAAGCTCGATGGGCTGAGTTAATGCAAGATTTTGATTTTGAGATTCGTTATCAAAAGGGGTCCATGAATAGTGTCGCAGATGCGCTTAGTCGAATTAGAGAGGTGAATACTTTGTCGTTCACCGAGATTACTACTAACTTATTTCAGTCATTGAGAGGGCTTTACAGGACTTATAGTTATTTTGGTCCATATTGGCAAAAGATCCAGGGCAAGAGCTCATTGATTGACCAAGACTCAGTGACTGAGCAGCCTACCATTCAGGCTACAGGAGGTCAGTGGATGATTCGGAATGGTTTACTATTCCATAATGACAAAATTTGTGTACCACAGATCCCGGACATTAGGTCCAAGATTCTTAAGGAGTGTCACGACGCCCCTTCTGCTGGACACCCTAGGGTACACAGGACATTATCGTTAGTGAAATACACTTTTTACTGGCCAAAGATGAAAGGGTATGTAGAAGATTATGTTCTCAAGTGTCAAGTTTGTCAAGCAAATAAAGCTAAACGCTTTAGACAGACTGGGCTGTTGCATCCTTTGCAAATCCCAGGTATAAAAATGGGAAAGTATTTCCATGGATTTTATTACTGGATTGCCAAGAACACGTCAAGGCCACGATTCTATTTGGGTTGTGGTGGATCGCTTGACAAAAATGGCTAGATTTTTACCGACACGAAAGACCGTTACAGCTACGCAATTAGCAACGCAGTTTATCGAGCAATTGTTTAGACTGTACGAGTTACCGCAGGACATAGTCAGTGATAGGGACTCTAAGTTTACAAGTGATTTTTGGAGACTTGTTTTTGAGAAGTTGGAAACAACTTTGAATTTGAGTTCCTCAGGTCATCCTCAATCATAGTAGCCAGGAGTTTCATAAAAAAGGTTTTTTAAACGCGTTTCGAAACGTTTCGAAACGTTTCATGGTGAAGCCCAGAAGTATGAAACGGCTCGGGTACCCGGGGGGGGGGGGGGGGGGGGCACATGTTACCTTGATCTCATAGGCTCAAATAAATTAGCACAACTTAATAATTTACGATTTACAACTTACAAGTAACCAAATGGCAAAAGGAGTCAGTACCAAAGAGTGGCAATCCATAAAATGAGAAATGTCACATGATACATCATAAATGTCACATGCCACATGGGCTATGGCTGAAGCAAATGAGAGTATGTCACATGTGACATGTGACTGCCACTAACACCATACAAGAAAGAAACTCAAAAAAATCTAAAAATAACACTATCCAAGGCTCTAGCTAGTAGCCTCCAATGTCAAACATGACATAATACATCATACATGTCAATAAATCATAAATGAAAATGAGAATGAGTCATGACTAGGTACTAAGTAGATACTAGACTCTGAGAGCCTACTCATCCTCCTCTGCATCATCCAACTCAAGATCCTCATCCTCATCTGCAACATCAGATGCCTCAGAAGCTGTGGTCCAATCAGAAGAGTCATCTACAACCTCTGCTGTCGCTGTCTCACATGCAACACTCGTGCTACCACCATCATCTATGCCACGTGCAAAACTCCTGCTAGTGCTAGCACCATGTGTATCCCTGCCCACCCTGGCTCGAGAGCGGCTACGTGTTTGCCTGGTTCCCTGCATCGCCGCCTCATATAACATGGTGTAAATGTCCTGCTCATCAGGTGGGATCTCTGGGATGTCTTTCACTTTCTCAATGTCGATTTTGTCGACATTCACCTGAATCGGCTCTATAGAAGTACCTCTCTGCTCAAGTAGACGGAGGTTGCAATGACAATAAACCAACCGCTCTAATTGTGGAGTGGTAAATTTGTTCCTTTTCTTTGTGTGGAAAAGGGCCCATGTACTCCAATTTCTCTCACAAGGACCTGAGCTGCAGTCCTGTGAAAGCACTCTCACATTACGAATCACGAATCACGATTTAGAGTTTATATTAAATAAAGTTTAGAGCTGAAATTTAAAGAGAAGTAAAATATAATACTTACTGGATGTCAGAAATACCAGTTGCCTTTATAAGGCACTCCCCGAGCTTGTCCATGTACCCATATAAGAGGCCCATGGTGCAACCCTCCATGTCGGTGATTCGTAATACGCTGTAGAAAGGTTGTAAAATCCTCACCAATCCCTCTGCTGTTGCCCACCACTCAGCACCCATGATAGTGCTAACAAACTTATCTGACTTTGAACACTTATTTTCAGCTTCCCAGTCATACCATTCCTTGGACACCACTAGTCGTAAGAGTCCCTTTCGTACTCTTACTACTCTATCAAGCACTATGAACATATATGCAAACCTAGTGATGGCGGGTTTACACAGCTCCAACTCACCCTGTGCCCTGTAGATAGAAAGGATCTTGGGCCGCTTTGTGACAAATTTGACAATGAAGCGAGCTGTATTTAATACTTCCTGCAACCAACCTAGCTTGCCCATATCCTCCATCATAAGATCCAAACTATGACTGGCACATGGTGTCCAAACAATGCGTGGAAACTCATCCTCAAGCATGCGGCCCATACTGACACAATTTGAACCATTGTCAGTCACAACCTGCACAATATTTTCCGGCCCAACTTCCAAAACAGCCTCACGCAAATGGCGCCAAATGAACTCTCCTGTAACCACTGTGCCTGGCTGGGATGCATCAATGGCACGCAAAAACATTGTGCCCTTGCAAGAGGACACCAAGATGTTGTACACACTTCTCTTGCGTACATCTGACCACCCGTCACAAAGCAATGAGCAACCATACTTTTCCCAAGTCTTCCTTAATGGCTGAATTTCGTGATGCACCTGTGCACGCTCTCTGCGTAGCTCTTTAGTGCGCATAGTCTCATAGTTGGGTCCCTCCCACTCGTATCCAATCCGACTGACGGCACGCATGGCACATTTCCAACGATTTGTGCGTAGTATGTTGAAAGACAAGGCACATTGTATGAAGAGCTTAGTGAGCTCTCGAGTTGCCTCTTTCACAGCCTGCTTTTGAAAACCTGCTTTGATATTGCCTCTCTTGAGAGACCCCACAATCGGCAATTTAGAACGAGCCGCTACCGGCATAGAGCTCGTACCTGCATACACACCACCTGCAAAGGAATCTTGGCTTTCAGCCACATGAGTTTTCCCCCTCTTTGCCACTACCTCGAAGCTCTCTTCTTCCTCGACACCTGTACCTGTGTTAGAGTCTACAACCCCTTCTTGGATTTTCTTCCATTCTTGTAGACTGTCATACACAGCCTTTGGTACCCTGGGACAAGCACAAATGCCCTCACCCTTCAAGCCAGACAAATGGGCTTTGATGCGGGTTACACTCCCGCCGGTCACTAATAAGCAGAAATTGCACTTCCACTTTTCGGCCCCAGACTCACCGTATCTTCCAAGTGAGGTGACATGGGCCCATACAGCATCACGATTGCGACCCATCTCTATTCTGTAAAAAGTTCAAGAAAATTTCAGCCTTCAAAGTTCAAAGTTCAGGTTAATTTTCAGCCTTATGAATTTAATCATAATTCTGTAGTTCAGAGAGAGAGAGAGAGAGAGAGAGAGAGAGAGAGAGAGAGAGAGAGAGGTGTAAAGAGAGAGAGAGGTGTGTAAAGAGGACGTGTGACGTGTGTGTACACACACACACAGAGAGAGAGAGAGAGAGAGAGAGAGAGAGAGAGAGAGAGAGAGAGAGAGAGAGGTGTAAAGAGGACGTGTGACGTGTGTGTGTACAGAGAGAGAGAGAGACACACACACAACAGCAATGCAGCACGGCTGTGTGTGTGTGTGTAGAGAGAGAGAGAGAGAGAGAGAGAGAGAGAGAGAGAGGTGTAGAGAGAGAGAGAGAGGCAAGT
This sequence comes from Cibotium barometz, assembly GCF_041138505.1. Lineage (NCBI taxonomy): Eukaryota > Viridiplantae > Streptophyta > Polypodiopsida > Cyatheales > Cibotiaceae > Cibotium > Cibotium barometz. Next base: position 41,583,301 of record NC_141076.1, read on the forward strand.
CAGTGTAGAGAGAGAGGTGTAGAGAGAGAGAGGTGTAGAGAGAGAGCGTGAGTCGAAGAACCTGTGCGCCGCCGCCGCGTGAGTCGTGACTTCGAAGAACCTGCAGGCTGCTCGGCGCTCGCACAGAAACGCACAAAAACGGCAGCCAAACGTTTTTTTAACGTGGATATTGCAGTTTTGGGGAAAAAAAATGTCAAAAAAAAACTCGTTTCAAAAACAACGAAACGTTTCGAAACGTTTCGTATGCCTCAAGAACAGCGAAACGCGTTTCATTGCTACTATGTCCTCAATCTTATGGCCAGACTGAAAGAGTGAATCAAATTTTGGAGGATATGCTTCGAGCATGTCTCCAAAAGACAGAGTTCATGGGAGAATTATCTTCCTATGTTAGAATTTGCATGTAATAGTACTAAGCATACAAGTACAGGTTTTAGTCTTTTTATGCTTATGTATGGTTTTCAACCTAGATCACCTATTACAGCGGAATTTTCAGAACTTCAGCATGATGCAGCGCATAATTTTTTGCAAGATATGCAAGAAATGTTACACGTTGCGAAGGAATCTATTAGAAGTGCTCAAGACAGAGACAGATTTTCTTCTAATAGACATCGTCACCCAGAGAGTTCTGTGAAGGAACGATGGTATATTTGCGAGTTCCGAAAGATTCCGAGACTTTACAGACAAGTCGATCTCCGAAATTATCCCCTAGATACTGTGGACCATTTCATATCACATGACGGATTGGTTCAATCGCATATGAATTGGATTTGCCTTCTCATGTGAAAGTTCATCCTGTATTTCATGTCACTAGACTTAAGGAAGTACTGGGTGGAACAGACCAGTTAGTTACTCCTCAAGAAATTATAGATGTCAAGAATATGACATTTATTCCACATGAACCTGAAAAGATTCTTGGATTTCGTGGAAGACGATTGCGTAATACACTTATCACGGAATACAAGATCAAGTGGAAGGATCGTGTTGAGGAGGACACTACATGGGAGACATTGACTACCCTTAAGAGGGATTACCCTAGCTTTTTAGTGAGCTCAGGAGTGAGCTCTTAGAGGAAGGGGCGTATGTCATGTGCACAGTGTGTATCTACCATGTGCTACACGCACACAAGACTAGCTTCGAGGCTTGGGAAAGCTTGGAGCTAGGCAAGCCGATTGGCAAGCTGGGCTAGGGATAGACTAACGGGTAGGCACCCAAGTATGGACGGGCGGGCGCCCAAGACTGGACGCCCGATGACCTGCCAAGAGCCTATAAAAGGGTGGCCAAGGTTAGTGAATAGTTCATAGAGTCTTGCATGTCACAATAGAACCCCTGAAGCCTGCAAAGACCCCGCATCATGGCTTCTTGTCCACTCGGCATCCACAAACAAGTCCAGCCATTGTTCACATCAAAAGACTCTCACATTGAGTCTGCATACAGAAGCTTTCTCCCATGATCAAGGCGCCACAACCATCCATAGCCTCTCACCCTATGAACAGCATCACACCTTGACACATCCAGTGCTTCTGCATCACAACACAGACTCCCAAACTGTCTCCCAAAAAAGATCTCGCATCACAGCACAGCATACCATACAGTCGACACACCTGTACCAACCCTCTCTACCTTCCAAGGGTACTATCCATCTCTATCATGGATTCCTTGTCCCCTGTCCAATCAGTAGAGCAAGGCTGTACCAAACATGTGTCCATTCCTGTACCTTTTGCCTGCATGTGACCTATCTCTTGGAGAACCATAAACATGTTTCCTCGAGAAACCTACGACCTGTTTCCACGTGAAACCCTTGGGCCTGTTTCCCTTTGAAACCTTTGCCCTGTTTCCCATACAGAACCATTCACAGCACCATTCAACAATAGTGCCAACAACAGCATACATCTAGTTACATGTTCCCTCATGAAACATCTGGAAACATAGAGATGCCCATAACTGTAGGTCCCTCTGTTCCTTTCCAGCAGGAAGAAAACAATCTGCTCCATGAGCATGCAGCCATGCGAGCTTGCATCACTCCCATGCCAAGAAACACATCCAAGTGACCTCTACTTGCAGCCGGAAACCCAAGCACATAGCTGAATTTGCAGCCAACCAAAAATAGCCCATGAACAATCCTCGAACTGATCTCAAAACAGTCCCGGAATTGCTCATGTTCGTAGCTACATGCACTGCCACGAAACAGTCCATAAACCTTTCCAAAACAGTCCCGAACCAAAGCAAAGAGAAGCTGAAAGTTCCATCAGTTGAACGCCATCGACATGATGTCTATGTTCATGAGAAACCAACCCCTGTCCGCCTTTATGTCCAGAGAAACCAGCCCCCTGTCTTCTGCAAAAACACGCCCCCTCCAAAAAGAACCAATGCTGCTAGGCATTTCATAGCAAGCAAGGGAGGGAAAGAGAAAGCCAAGGCGCATGTGCAGTCCCACTGTTTTTCCACCAGTAGATAGGCGCACCCAGCCATCTGCTTTCTGCAATCCAGCCAGCCAGTGTGTAAGTGTTGTCCCACGTGTGAGTGCTGTCCACCCATCAAGAGGCGCTCTGTTTTCTAAAGTCTAGCGCTCTGCTTTTTCACCAATCAAAAAGGCGCCTAGCTGCCATGCCATCTGCTCGCCCCTTCTCCAAGTGAGAGAAAAAGCACAAGCGCATGTGTACCAATAGAGAGGCGCCTGAAAACAGCCCGCCAGTCCCCTTTTCTCCCAAAAAGCAAGAGGAATAGAGAGAGGCGTGTCCACCTTCCAAAAATATTGAAGCCTCCCAAATTAGCTTTTTTTGAGCCACCAAAGGTTATAAAACCTTTTAAATTAAACTCTCTTTGTTCCCTTCACACTTGGGGTTGTCCACGCATGGGTTTCCTTTTCAACTCCAAACTGATGCCATTCACACTGTCCACCATGTCCCCGTGCCCACCTGCATACTGTCCAGAGAAAAACACAGGGTCATGACACTAACCTTGGTCTACTTCACGACTTTCTTGGCATGGAGGTCTGGCAATGCCCACAGGGGATATTTCTCTCTCAACAATTGTACGCTTCTCAGATTCTAGAGAGGTTTGGTATGAAGGATTATCGCTCATTATCTTGCCCTACGGACCCAAATCAGTAGTTGAACAAAAATAATGACTCTCCACCCTATTATGATCCTACTTAGTACAAAGAGCTTGTTGGCTCACTTATTCATCTCAGCATTTGGTCACCCTTACAAGGATGGTGTCGCCACCATTGGAGGCCAACAAGACTAGAAACATTCTCAGAGATTACTGAGTCCGTGAAGAAGCACCTAGCCAAAGCACAAGATGCCTTCACCAAGCAAGCCAACAAGTCTAGACGAGATGTCAACTACAAGGAGGGAGATTGGGCCTAGGACTTGTGCATACATAATTTCAGCAAAGCACTTCATTGTGCTTCAATCCAAGGCATCCCGAAGTCCTCTTCAACATTCAACCTTCAATCTTGCATCTCCCTCATCAGCAGATTTGGGTGTGCATAGTGGCTTCAAAGTTGTCTTCAGCCCGCTTGATGGTTCAGTCGACGTTTGGTCTACCTTGTCCTTGCATTTGGCATTCCTCAATCAATTATCATCAATAAGTGTTTCTGCATTATAAAGTTGTTCTCTCCAAAGCAATAAAGCAAATACTACTACTTGTGGGAGGGGGATCTTACGTGGGTAGATTGGGACCCAATCTAGTGTCAATTCTACATATTCTCCCTCTACAGCTCTATCTCATGTATTAAAGATTAAAGTGGATTGCTTCATGCTCACTAACATAAAGGTATAAAGAAGGCCTTGTTGCGAGTTGCACAATCAAGACAGTTGTTGTTACACCATAGTAGCACAAAATGGTTGTTTCCAAGACAAAATTGCAAAAACTCCATTTCTTTGTAAACGTTGTTTTCGTTTTTGTTTCTTGTTTCCTAATCTCACCTAAGAAATTTCCCTCGCTAATTTTCCTTGTTATCTCTTTTAGGTTTTGATTTATCCCAAGTTTCTCTTCTATTTCTCTCAACATTTTTCATTGTTTCCATTTACATCTATACCATATACTGATAAAGAAGCGCCATTTCCGTTCTCCCAGTTTCAAGCCATTTCCTTTGCGGAGACATCATCAGCTTTCGTTTGCCATTTCCATTGCATGCAACAATGGCTAGCACCACTTTCAAAACCATAACAATCTTCTGGTGGTCATTCCTCTCTCGTCATGGTTGTCAACAACACCCCTAGGGATCAGCTTTTGACAGATTGACAGCACTTTTTTAGCTCTAATTGCTGACATGACATCACCTCCTCACATTCCCCAAAAACAACATTCCAATGGCCAACATGTACATGTAGCTAACCACAATTGCTATGAATGGCCGGTGGTTGTCGCCAGTTTTCGAAGAAGGGCCACCAACGGTCCTTTCCTTCTCTCGTAATGATTGTCTACAACACCATGTGGGTCAACTTTTGACCGGATAATAGCCTTTTTATAGCTCTCATTGTAAACATGTCTCATCTTCACATTCCCTAAAAATAGCATTTGGCAAGTCTTTGATGTCCTTCTTTGTGAACCACTTAGTTCATTGATTGACGAGTAGAAAACCCCCCCCCAAATCAAGAACAATGCTCAAGATTCACTATTCTGATTAAATATGCCATGCCGTTCTTTGACAACCCTACTTTCATGGCTGCATTTCATGACAAAACCTCCATTGACCTCTTGCATGAAGACACGACATGTTGAGCACCTCCACTAACCTCTGCATGCTAACCTCTATGTGTGGACAATTGTTTTCTAAGTGCCCAATTGGCAGGTCTTTGATGTTCTTCTTTGAGAATTGCAATTCATTGATCAACAAACAGAAAACCCCATCAAGGACAATGCTTAGAATTCACTCTCCAAGCCAAACACAACGTGCCATTCTTAGAAAACCCTATTTTTATGGTTGCATTTCAGGCTTTGTCATGAAGCCAAGCTGAGTGCCTCCACTTACTTCCTGCATGAAGACACTCCATGTTGGGTGCCTCAACTAACCTCTACAAGTGTACAATTGTTTTCTAAGTGCCCTATATGCTTCTCTCTCTTTCTAAGATGTTGCATGTATAAACCCTCTAAATTTGGCATGCACTTTTTTTCATTTTTATTTAATTGCTAAGTGCCCAATTGGCAGGTCTTTGATGTTCTTCTTTGAGAATCACAGTTCATTGATCGACAAGTAGAAAATCCCATCAAGGACAATGCTTAGAATTCACTCTCCAAGTTAAATACACCATGCCATTCTTAGAAAACCCTATTTTTATGGCTGCATTTCATGCGTTGGCATGAAGCCATGCTGAGTGCCTCGTGCATGAATTGGGTGCCTCAACTAGCCCTATACGCTTCTCTCTCTTTCTAAGATGTTGCATGTATACCCCCGACCCCTACTTTTTTGCAAACTGAATCACATACCACCCACAACTTGTGCCTGTGTGATTGCCCGCCTTCCAAAAAGAGAGCAACCAGTGGCAAATGGGCTCCTAAATTGCCATTTTCTTAAGCCATGAAACCTTCTTGCATTTTTTTAACCCTAGTCCAAGAATTTGTTAAGAACATTTTCCTGCAAAAATGGTCTTTTTTTTTACTGACAACCTGTAAAGGAAGCAGGCAAACAGGCAACAAAAAGAAGAAGAACAGGAAAAGAAAGAAGGATATCAACCTGATGGAAGCCAGCAACGTAAATGATACGCGCTTGACGCCATGTTGCTGCTGAGAAATTTTTGAATGCTGTGAGCTTTGGGCCTAAAACCAAAGCATAAGGAAGCCCTTATTTCAAATGAAATTCTACAGTACATCTCTTGCCATATATATTCTCCCATACATATCATCTCTTCCCCTTGCAGACTTGTCAGGCCCTTTCACACTTGGGCCCATCACATTACGAACCCCACACCCCACAACCTATCTCTCGCCCCCTCCATGTTCTTCCCATACCTATATGGGCCCTACAAGATAAAAGTACGAGTAGCCTCACCCGTTTACGACGGTGGGGACGCTTTCACTCAAATGCTCAAATAGAGAGACTTCATCATTCACGGATTGGAATGTGAATATTCTACCTTTTCATACTGGGCCACACATCTACCTACCGTCTTCTCAACAATCTCATAACAACCTTACCATCCAATGCCAATGTCATACCAAATTTTACACTCTAGGACACGAATGATAGGTATCATAACATCAATGATCGCAACTTGACTTACATCACCAAATCGTAAACAAATTATGCAATGTCTTCACTGTAGTGTAGCAAAACTACTAGCTTGTTGGGTCCATCCCAAGATAATAGGTTGGACATAGGCATAAATCCACTCAAATTTAATAAGTAATCCAATCTCTCTCGTAGGTTTCATCATCTCTCTCTCTCTCTCTCTCTCTCTCTCTCTCTCTCTCTCTCTCTCTCTCTCAACTTGAAAAGTTTGTAAATAACCAAAACGATAATTAGAATCATGAATGAACATTATACACAAAAAACAATACATTTGAAAACGATACGAAAATGTGGTGACCAAAATGCTTTACATACAAAAGTCCCCATAAGCCATATAGTGGTCACCAAAAATTCTCATGAATATAATAGACTATACTAAAATGTGGTAACCAAAATGTTTCACATACGAAGGTCATCATAACCTATATAAGGACCATTAAAAAAACTCATATACAACGACCCCATAAGCTATATAGTGGTCACCAAAATATCTCATAAATATAATAGACTATACTGAAATGTGGAAACCAAAACATTTTAAATATGAAGATCATCATAATCTATATAAGGACCACTAAAAGAACTCATATACAACGACCCTAAACTGGAAGATATCTAAGTGGAATCAGATGGTGCCACAGAAGCAGACGTAGAGCCTCTTTAGTCAAAAAGGCAACGTCTATGTGATGTCTTGCACATGCTGCGAGCACGCCTATATACTAAAAGTTGCGAGCTCTATTCTCAAATTGACCTGTACCTAGGAAATACAAAGAAACCCGTTAAAAACTTTAGATTTTTTACTTGTAAGTAGGAAATACATAGAAACCCGTTAAAAACTTTAGATTTTTGAGATAAAAGAGCTTTATAATCATACAATCATAATATTTAAGATACACTGGTTAATAAACGACGTACTTTCATGGATAGACATATGGGTAGGCCTCAAAAAGTTATGCATATAGTCATCATTATGACCATGCCCAATAGCTTGCCAGTCAGTAGGCTCTCGATAGCCTAAGAAAGACATAGTGATACAATTTGGGCTGTAAGGGCCTGCAATCCTATGAAGATCTATTGTATAAAACCCAAGCGACATGTATTCTCTATCGAAAAACAAATCACGTATAGAGAGTTTCAATATAAATATATCCACATCAGAAATGAACTCGTTTACAAAAAGAAGATCCCTTATACTCGCTTATGCATGAACCAAATGACACCCTCTTCTTCACAAAGAATAATTAGCAACAAAAGATTAGAATATGTGACCGCAAAGACTTGCCATCTCGAGGAGATCAACTAATAAAACTAAGCACAAACGGGAGCTCTCCATCAAAAGGGATCGACATATTTTCTTATGTAAATAACTTTAGTGTTATCATATCATCCTAATCCTATTCAAAGTACACATGTGTCAATGTGTATGCAAAGGCTAAAATAGAAAGAATTGTAAGTATATAAATTTCTCAAACTTAATCTACATCACATAGATAGTCAACAAAATAGACAACCTATACTCTAGACTTGACCTATACCTAGTTAATATATACAACCCATGAGAACTTTGGATTTTCAAATTAAAGATAAAGAGCTCTACAATCATACAATCATGATGTTTAACTAACCTTGGTCTATAGATGTTGCATCTTCTTCGACAGGAGTATAGATTAACCTCAAAAAAGCTATATAAGTAGTTCTCAGTACAACCATGCCCCATAGGCTCCTAGTTAACATGCTTTTAGTAGCCAAAAAGAATACATCAATACAAAATGAACTCTTAAAGCCTATAACCCCATTAAGCTAAAACAAAACACTCACTCAAGACTAACAATGATAATGTCCAAAAAGTCAAAATAAACATAGATACATCAAGAATATAGTTGTTATCTCATAACACCATCCCTTATACTCATGTATGTACTAGAGAACATTATCTCCTTCACAAAGAATAATCAACAGAAAAGGTTGGAATATTAACTCACAAATTTTGTTATGTCTAAGAGCTCAACCAATAACTGAGTAGGGACAAGAGCTCTCCATAGAAAGGGATCTGCATAATTTCTTAGGTAAAAGGACTTTAGTAATGTTATTGAAAACACAAAGCAACACCCTTAGTACTTTTACAATTATGTATCTTCCACCTGAGTATAGGAGTCACTGAGAAACATAAAAGGAGTCTGAGGAGTCAGCACAAAATAACTCTTTATTCTAATCCTATATGAAGCACACATGTATCAATGTCTATATAGAGCCAAAAAATCTTGAAAAAAATGTAAGCGTAGAGGAAATAGAAAAATTATTTTGAATCACACAAAATATCTAAGTAAATGACCTAAAAAGTTACCTTTCATCAAAGTTTTTAAAAAATCTTGCCAAATTATCTCTACATTCATCTCGAAGCCTATTGCAAGACCTCCTTGAACACCACATTCATGGTGCAAACAATGCTAGAAGTACTCATATTAGTTTCAGATACAATGTTTGAAATAAATACTTTCAAAACATTTGATGATCTCACTCGTGAGAAAATCACATATAATTGCCCATGGCTAAATACAAGTGTCACCAAGTATAACCCTAGAACTGATAGTGTTTTTCCCTGTAATTTATTCTCTCTCTCTCTCTCTCTCTCTCCTCGCCTAAATGTTTAAAAAAGTTTTAAAAGATCATGAGTTTCTCTTTGTACATCACAACTATTTAAAAAAAACACATATTCTCTCTCTCTCTCTCTCTCTCTCTCTCTCTCTCTCTCACACACACACACACACACACACACACGTACACAGTTTCAATAACATATATAACAGAAAAGTTTTAAAAAATTATGGCACACATATTGAACCATTAAAAAAAAGCAGTTGATTGAGCTCTTACCTTTAATAGTTGAGGAAAACCTACAACCTAAAAAAATGTAAAACCTGTAAAAAAGAAGAAGAAGTTAAAAAGTAGATTCTCTCTCTACATCACTCAAGAAAAAAGAAGAAGAAAAAGTTAAAAGCAAAAGAAATACTAGAAGGTGAGTTAAGCAAAAGAAAATAGTAGAAAGTAAAAGGAAGAAACTTGCACTTGGATCATAGAGACCAACACTTTTTTCCTCATCGAGAGACACAGCCATTGATTCTTTTCCATAGAACAAGACTATCTGTGATTTGCTTCATCTATCGTACCATAACAGAATTGAGTCTCATTTTAGGGATCCATCAGTCTAGCCTAACCCCATCCAGTCCCATGGGTTAGCCAACCGTCTATCCACTGTAGTGATAGGATCCATTTAGGAATTTGGTTATGTTTTGTCCCAGGTATACCAGGGAAAAGAGTTCCTAGCCCCCCTAGTTGGCGCTTCATGCAAACTTCAAGAGTCACACCACTTACACACCCAATATGAAATTGCCTGTTTCACAGATTCAACTGTCTTTAAAACAATCTTTTAATGAAACCATAGTATCACTGATCATAATCCTCCAAAATATCTAGTTGAATTCTAATTTCCAATCATTCTTTCATCGGTGTACCTATGGCATCATTGGCCGCTTTCTTGGTCCCTCATCCCCACCGTACCAAAAGCTCACCATTTAAATCAAATCGAGGCTGGTCAAGACCTCGGCCGACCTTGGTACTACGCGAGACGTCCTCCGTTGACTCTCCGTCTCACAGCTGTTACAACTTTATCACTTAGGTCTCCACGACCTCATTCACAAGATGGTCCAAATGCTTGCCCAGCATTCTTGACATAAAACAGTCCTTTAAAAATAGGTCATAAATACAGTTTCTAATGAATTCTCATCTTTCCACATTGTTCCACATCATTTCTCATTATTCCACATTCTTCTACATCAATTCACATTGCTTAATTCACATTCAATCATATGTATTCCCATAGTCCTTCATCCATTCTCATTCAATCACATTATATTACATCCCATCACATCTCATCCACTCTCATCTACCCATAGCCACATCACATTACATCTTATCCATTCTCATTCAATCACATTGTATTACATCTCATCCATTCTCATCTACCCATAGCCACATCACATTACATTACATCCATTCACATCATATCTCATCCATTCACATCTATCCCGATTCACATCACATCCATTTCACATCACATCACATCACATCCATTCACATCACATCTCATCCATTCACATCTATTTACATCACATCCACATCATATCTCAGTCATTTCATCCACATTACATCACATCCAATTCCATCCATATCTCTTCATATCCATACACATTCCATCTCATCCATCCACATCTATCTAGTCATTCACATGCACGTCTATCCACATCCATCCATTCATCCACATCCACATATATTCACATCACATCACATTTCATCCATATCTCATCACATTCACATCCACATCCATCTACATCACATCACATCTTATCACATCCACATCCACATTCATTTGCATCACACCACATCTTATCACATTCATTTGCATCATATCACATCTTATCACATCCACATCCACATTCATTTGCATCACACCACATCTTATCACATTCATTTGCATCACATCACATCTTATCACATCCATATCCACATTCATTTACATCACATCACATCCTATCGCCTATCCTCACATCTCATTCTCATCTCTTCATTCACATCCACATCCACATCCATTTACATCACATCCATCTCACATATCCTCTCATTCTCATCTCTTCATTCACATCTTATTCACATCTATTCACATTTGGTAACATTTTCTATTTTTGATACCGATGAGACTTTTCTAAATTTCTACCAATTGTTTGGCCTAGTTAAAAGTACTTTTTCTCGACAGATATTTTCATATTCTTTCTCAAATTCCTCAAGTGAATTCTATTCAATATTCTTCTTTTGAGTAAAAGATTCATGGGATTAACAAAAATCAATTCTACCCATATTTCCCAATAATACTAAAAATTTTCACTTTTGATAAATACTCATAATTTGAATCGTGCTAAAAATTCCTCTTTTTTCCATTTAATTTCTTGGATCTCAAATATCATGGGAATTCCTCTTTTTACATTTAAATGATTGAATTCCAAATGTAATGGGAATTCCTCTTTTATCATAAAATAAATTTATCTAAAATTTCTCTTTTCTTTAATAAAATATCCATTATTTTAATTTTACCAAGAATTCCACTTTTACTATTTAAATGATTGAACTCCAAATGTCATGAAAATTCCTCTTTTATCATTTAAATTTTCTCATGCATAAATTAAATTTATCTAAAGTTCCTATTCAAATTTAAATAAAAATATCCATTAATTCAAATATGCCAAGAATTCGACTTTCACTATTTAAATAATTGAATTCCAAATGTCATAGGAATTCATCTTTTATCATTTAAATTTTCTCATGCATAAAATAAATTTATCTAAAATACCTCTTTAAATAAAATATTCATTATTGTAATATAATAAAATTTCTCTTTTTTCATTTAATTACATGGATCTCCATTATCATGGAAATTCCGCTTTTTGCATAAAAATAGAAATACAAAAAATTTCTCATTTTTTTAATTAAATATTTATGCATAAAAACTAAAAATTAGTTTTTCATAAATGTACTGAAAATTATTATTTTAGCATAGGATGGCTAATCCTAGAATATTGTAGGAAGTCCTCTTTTCACATTATGTACAAAAATGAATTATGTATTAATTTCTAAAAAATTTTCCATAGCTCTGCTCCTATTACTAATATTTTTTAACATTTTTGAAAAGAATAAGACTTAGTAATATAATTATGATAGAATAACTATCATTAGATCTAAATCCAATTTATGGAATTAAATCATAAGTTTATCATAATTTTATTAGTATAAAAGCATAAAAAGCCATTTTCTTAACCTCTAGCTTCACAAGCCTAGAGTTTGATTTTTGAATTGAGAATTTATCAATGAGAAGCATTATTTGAATAGAGAATTGGTCATAGAAATGACCATTCTTTTGGAGAGAGAGAGATATACATAAAAAACATTCTAAATTAAGCATAAAGATAAACTTTTCTTAATTATTCATTAATTACAACTCTTAAGAAAAACTTGATTTGCATTATAAACACTTAATTAGAAACTTCTTAAGCTTGCGAGGGGTTGAGAAGTGAAAACATTGAGAATAGTAGAGAAAAACCATGAAATTACATCTTGCCTCTTGATTTTACTTGCTTCTCTATCTTAGAGAAGCCCCCAACCAATCAATTGGCTAGTGTGTTGAGAGGAAAGCTCCAAGGATGGTTGAAGAGAGAGAGAAGCTCCACTCTCTCCAAAAGTAGAGGATTTTAAAGGGATAATAAAAAAATATCATTATTTTAATAGCATGGTATAGCTTAAAGATAAGAATACAAAAGAATGAGGGTCTATTTATAGGTGAGGGAGGCCACTAATTGAGTCCAACTAAGTTCTAGAGTTTTCCAGCTCCAGTTTAGCTCCCATTTTGATCCAGTATGATCTAGGAGAGAGGAGAAATAAAAATATCATAATTTTTTTGATTTATAAACTCATTCACATGTGTGAAATAGGTACCAAGGTGTAAAAAATGTACCATTATTTCAAAATATCTCATTTTTTAGTAATATCTCATAGTTTTTAACTAATAAACCTTGTACTCAGTCAACTCTTCATCTTATGTGAGCATTTACTCATTTTTGGGTATTTTCTTTGGATTTATCTCATCCCCACACTTGGATTAATCCTATTGGCCCATAGGAACCTTAATTAGACCATAATCCAAAATTTTCAGAATCTTGACCCTTAGGCTAAGGTCTTTTAAATCATTTTTAATTGATTCCCAATGCACTTTGGAGAATTTATTTTGAACTTGTGTTTTTAGGGAATCCATTTGAGACACTAGGAGGATTTTTATATCCAAAGATATCTCAATTTTGGATTAACTCTCTCTAGATATTTTCTCTCTCTAGGCCAAAACAGGGTAAAACAAGATCTTTCTTTTATTTCAGAGAGGGAAATAATAACAAGAACAGAAGAGGAGGTTCTTACACCTTTACACCTCAAAAGCTGGAGGGAGGAATCTTACATCCTACCCCACTTAAAAAACGTGAGATGGCCTCATCTCGTAGGTGGAGTATAATCTCTTTCATCTTCTTCTTCTTCAATCACTTCTAGTGTTACTGCCTTCTTGGAAGTGGACGGCCGATTCGGAAACGTCTCTCTTTGACTTCCCCTATTCTGGCAGAGGTAGGGTTAGTTAGAGGGTCTACATCTTGGATTTCCCTGATTTTGGCAGAAAGGAACCTGATTACTCTGGAAGGAAGGAGCTGGAGTCTGGAACTTGATTACTCTGGAAGGAAGGAGGTCGAGTCTGGAATCTTGGTCCCTGATTTTCCCGCCCCAAAAACCTTCGTCCAAAAGGAGTTAGGCAATCCATACTGCGATGTCCAAATCCTTGACAGTTATAGCATTTCACTTCCTTGTTCAAGGGTGGAACTTCTGAAGTTGAATTCCAAGGGATCAAGTTCCGAGAAAAGGACCTTTCTTCCATTCTGAAACTTTCCATATTCTGAGCTTGACCTTGTCTCTTAGGCGGTGGAAGGTTGGAATCACCTTCTAGGGCTAGAAATCTTTTGAAAGATGATGGTGCTGGCTTCGGCGGGACCTTGACATCAAAGGCCTTGGCCAAATCCTTCGCCATCCGTACTGCTTCGGCCATGGAAACTAGCTTGGCATTCTTCACTAGGATATTCAAAGGCTAGTTCAGTCCCTGAATAAACCTGACCACCATCAGCTGTTCAGCGCTTGGCAAGTACTTGAGGAGGAGAGTGAATGCTTGATGATACACTTCAATAGTTCTGCTCCCTTGGGTTCACTATGAGAATTCGTTCATCTTGGTTTCCAAAAAGCCGGAAGGACAGAATCTTTTCCTTACGTAAATCTTAAGATCATTCCATGTCTGGGTATTCCGATCCAGATGGTTTGTCTCGTAGTGGTTTCTCCATGCCACTTTGGCTGTTTCTACTATCTTCAGCCTTGCAAGAAACATTTTACTTTTCTCGTTGTACCCGGTGACATCGAAGTATTCTTCCATTGCTTCGATCCACTTCTCCACAACCTCGCCCAAGTTTTCCTCTTTACCCTTGAAAGGTCCAGGCTGCGATCTATGAAGAGTTTTAGTATATCCAAGTCGAGCTCTTCCTCATCGAGTTGGGGTTTATCATTCCTACTACAACGACATGGATCCATGATCCTATCAATACGAAAATTCTTGTTAAGTCCCTTTTTTTATAATTCAAATCCGACTTTAGATCCAACTGATTCTGGGGTTTTTTAGATTGGTCAGTCCCCCACAGAATCTTGGGATAAAGATCCCTTCTAACAGAAGAACATACAGAACTCATTATCAGAGAATACTTCATTCATATTCTTAACACAGTTGGTCCATCAGACCGAAAATTCCATCTGAACATTCCTCCACGAGAATTTCAGTTATGCAGGTTCTGAATTTGAAATCCCTTAATTAGAGACTGGGTCAAGGTCAACAGTAGCAATCTGTCAAGCACAATCCACTAATCTCATAGTGATTTGCTGAAGTCACAATCATCATTCCAGTTACTATCATCATCACTGGGATTCGCCTAATTCATCCTCATTGTGGCTTTGTTAAACCTATCTTCTTTCAACTACATTTCAGGAATCATTATCTTTCAATCAGAATCCAAATCAACTCATCAATTCTTAACTAGAATTCTAAAATCATATCAACCAGCATTCAAATTCATCATCTGGATAGCATTTTCGCTTATAATTTCAAGGTCTTAGATTTACTTGTATATATTGTCTGTAAAGAGCTGCAGGTATACCCACGGTATATACGGGTAGTCACGGTCCTTGGAGTTATAAGGTAAATACCATCATATCTAAAGTCAGGGATTCCATACAATTGCGGTACTTCCATCTAAAGACCCAATTTCCAATTTATAAATTTTTCTTTTGAATATCAATTTGTATGAATTTCATCACACAATTACAATGTTTTATTAGTAATTCATAAATTTTTGACGTTTCTTGCTTCTCTGTTGATCCACTTTAGCCAATTCACTCTGATACCAGTTGAAAGATCCCTGTCCCCTCCGCGCAACGAATTCGGGGGTGCTAGCGATGGAAGTAGCACTTCTTACGCAGGGCAGAGCCTCTCACTCGGGGCCTCGCCACGGATATCCGGACAAGAGACTAATCCCTTGGTTCTTCCAAAATCGAATACGGAAAAACTTCCCTCGCCCAGGAACCCCGGGCGATTCCTCGAGGATATTTTTATTCTAACGTACTCAAGAGCCTAAACTAACTAGACTGATCTGACCGAACCCGTAAGTCACATGGTCAGATCAAGGAAGAAACTTGCACTTGAATCATAGAGACCAACGCTTTTTTCCTCATTGAGAGGCACAACCATTGATTCTTTTCCATAGAACAAGACTATCCGGAATGTGCTTCATCTATCGTACCATAACAGAATTGAGTCTCATTTTAGGGATCCATGAGTCTAGCCTAACCCCATCCACTCCCATGGGTTTGCCAACCGCGCATCCAGTGTAGTGATAGGATCCATTTAGGAATTTGGTTATATTTTGTCCCGAGTACCAGGGAAAAGAGTTCCCAGGCCCCCTAGCTGGTGCTTCATGCAAACTTCAAGATAGTCACACCACTTACACACCCAATTCACACAGATTCAGCTGCCTTTAAAACAATCTTTTAATGAAACCATAGTATCACTGATCATAATCCTCCAAAATATCCGGTTGAATTCTAATTTCCAATCATTCTTTCTTTGGTGTACTTATGGCATCATTGGCAACAACCAAAACGCTCACCACCTGTCCACTCAGGGGCCTTTTCAATAGTTCCTAGCTCATAGTACCTGGAAATATTTTCACTTATAGAAATCTAGATGGACTCTGCATTGAAGATCAGCAAGATCAACCAACAAATCCATATAAAATAGCCATGGACTCATCCGTTGAGGACTAGCAATGTAAATCAACCAGATCCATGCCTGAGTTCAAAAAACAACTCTAATATCTTGTTCCATTTTCTTCCTCAACGCACGCGTGGGGGCGACCCAGAGTCCGAGCACCGTATGGTTAGCACCCTCTAGGATTCTTCGCAGGTCACCTAACGCTTCACTCATAGGCCGCTTCCTTGGTCCCTCATCCACCGTACCGAAATTTCACCATTTAAATCGAACCAAGGCTGGTCAAGACCTCGGCCGACCTTGCTACGCGAGATGTCCTCCATTGACTCTCCGTCAGCTGTTGCAGCTTTATCACTTAGGTCTCCACGACCTCATTCACAAGATGGTCCAAATGCTTCCCCAGCATTCTTGACATAAAACAGTCCTTTAAAAACAGGTCATAAATACAGTTTCTAATGAACTCTCATCTTTCCACATTGTTCCACATCATTTCTCGTTATTCCACATTCTTCTACATCAATTCACATTGCTTAATCCACATTCAATCATATGTATTCCCATCATCCTTCATCCATTCTCATTTCTCGTTATTCCACATTCTTCTACATCATTTCACATTGCTTAATCCACATTCAATCATATGTATTCCCATCATCCTTTATCCATTCTCATTCAATCACATTATATTACATCCCATCACATCTATCCACATATATTCACATCTATCCATTCTCATTCAATCACATCTATCCATTCTCATTCAATCACATTATATTACATCCCATCACATCTATCCATATCTATCCTCATCACATCTCATCCATTCTCATCTACCCATATCCACATCACATTACATCACATCCATTCACATCATATCTCATCCATTCACATCACATCACATCTATTTCATATCACATCATATACATTCACCACATCTCATCCATTCACATCTATTTACATCACATCCACATCTATCCACATCATATCTCATTGATTCCATCCACATTACATAATATCCACATCCACATCCATCCATATCTCTTCACATTCATACGCATTCCATCTCATTCATCCACATCCATCTAGTCATTCACATGCACGTCTATCCACATCCATCCATACATTCACATTCATATCCACATATATTCACATCACATCACATTTCATCCACATCTCATCACATTCACATCCACATCCATCTACATCACATCACATCTTATCACATCCACATCCACATTCATTTGCATCACACCACATCTTATCACATCCATATCAAAATTCATTTGCATCACATCACATCTTATCACATCCATATACACATTCATTTACATCACATCACATCCTATCACCTATCCTCATCTCATTCTCATCTCTTCATTCACATCCACATCTACATCCACTTACATCACATCCATCTTACATATCTTTACATCTCATTCTCGTCTCTTCATTCACATCTTATTCACATCTATTCACATTTAGTAACATTTTCTATTTTTGATACTGATGAGACTTTTCTAAATTTCTACCAATAGTTTGGCCTGGTTGAAGGTACTTTTTCTCGATAAATATTTTCAGATTCTTTCTCAAATTCCTCAAGTGAATTCTATTCAGTATTCTTCTTTTGAGTAAAAGATTCATGGGATTTAAAAAAATCAATTCTACCTATATTTCCCAATAATGCTCAAAATTCCACTTTTGATAAATACTCATAATTTGAATGGTGCTAAAAATTCCTCTTTTTTCCATTTAATTTCTTGGATCTCAAATATCATGGGAATTCCTCTCTTTACATTTAAATGATTGAATTCCAAATGTAATGGAAATTCTTCTTTTATCGTAAAAAAAAATCTAAAATTTTTCTTTTCTTTAATAAAATATCCATTATTTAAATTTTACCAAGAATTCCACTATTACCATTTAAATGATTGAATTCCAAATGTCATGGGAATTCCTCTTTTATCATTTAAATTTTCTCATACATAAATTAAATTTTTTATCTAAAATTTCTCTTTAAATTTAAATAAAAATATCCATTAATTTAAATATGCCAAAAATTTCACTTTTACTATTTAAGTGATTGAATTCTAAATGTCATGGGAATTCCTCTTTTATCATTTAAATTTTCTCATGCATAAAATAAATTTATCTAAATTTTTTCTTTAAGTAAAATATTCATTATTTTAATATACCAAAATTTCTCTTTTTTCATTTAATTACATGGATCTCCATTATCATGGGAATTCATCTTTTTGCATAAAAATAGAAATACCAAAAATTTCTCATTTCTCTAATTAATTATTTATGCATAAATAATAAAAAATAGTTTTTCATGAATGTAATGAAAATTATTCTTTTAGCATAGGATGACTAATCCTAGAATATGGTAGGAAGTCCTCTTTTCACATTATGTACAAAAATGAATTATGTATTAATTTCTAAAAATTTTGCCATAGCTCTGCTGCTATTTCTGATAATTTCTAACATTTTTGAAAAGAATAAGAGTTAGTAATATATTTATGATAGAATAACTATCATCATATCTAAATCCAATTTATGGAATTAAATCATAAGTTAACCATAATTTTATTAGTATAAAATAATAAAAAGCCATTTTCCTAACCTCTAGCTTCACAAGCCTAGAGTCTGATTTTTGAATTGAGAATTTATCAATGAGAAGCATCATTTGAATAGAGAATTGATCGTAGGAATGACCATTCTTTTGGGGAGAGAGAGATATACATAAAAAACATCTTAAATTAAGCATAAAGATAAACTTTTCTTAATTATTCATTACAACTCTTAAGAAAAGCTTGATTTGCATTATAAACACTTAATTAGAAACTTCTCAAGCTTGAGAGGGGTTAAGAAGTGAAAACATTGAGAATAGTAGAGAAAAACCATAAAATTACATCTTACCACTTGATTTTACTTGCTTCTCTATCTTAGAAGAAGACCCCAACTAATCAATTGGCTAGTGTGTTGAGAGGAAAGCTCCAAGGATGGTTGAAGAGAGAGAGAAGCTTCACTCTCTCCAAAAGTAGAGGATTTTTAAGGGATAATAAAAAATATCATTATTTTAATGTAATACTGGTATAGCTCAAAGATGTAATATCATTATTTTAATGTAATACTGGCATGGTATAGCTCAAAGATGAGAATACAAAAGAATGAGGGTCAATGTATAGCTGAGGGAGGCCACTAACTGAGTCCAACTAAGTTCTAGAGTTTTCCAGCTTTAGTTTGGCTGAATTTGGAGAAGATTTGGACCAGTTTAGCTCCCATTTTGATCCAAGAGAGAGGAGAGATAAAAATATCACAATTTTTTTAATTTAAAAACTCGTCCACATGTGTGAAATAGGCCTACCTTAAAGACTCCCCCTCCTTACCAAGGTGTCAAAAATGTATCATTATTCCAAAATATCTCATTTTTTTAGTAATATCTCATAGTTTTTAACTAATATACCTTGTACTCAGTCAACTCTTCATCTTATGTGAGCATTTACTCATTCTTGGGTATTTTCTTTTATTCTTTGGATTTATCTCATCGCCTTACTTGGATTAATCCTATTGGCCCATAGGAACCTTAATTATTGGACTATAATTTAAAATTTTAAAAAAATCTTGACCCTTAGGGTTAAGGTCTTTTAAATCATTTTTAATTGATTCCTAATGCACTTTGGAGAATTTATTTTGAACTTCTGTTTCAGGGGAAACCATTTCAAACACTAAGAGGATTTTTATATCCAAAGATTTCTCAATTTTGGATTACCTCTCTTTATACATTTTCTCTCTCTAGGCCAAAACAGGGTAAAACAAGATCTTTCTTTTATTTGAGAGAGGGGAATAATTACGCGGTACTTCCATCTGAAGACCCAATTACCAATTTATGAATTTTTATTTTGAATATCAATTTGTATGAATTTCATCACACAATTACAATCTTTTACTAGTACTTCATAAATTTTTGACATTTCTTGCTTCTCGGTTGATCCACTTTAGCCAATTCGTTCTAATACCAGCTGAAAGATCCCTGCCCCTCCGTGCAATGAATTCAGGGGTGCTAGCAGCAGGAGTAGTACTTCTTGCGCAAGGCAGAGCCTCTCACTCGAGGCCTCGTCCACGGATATCCGGACAAGAGACTAATCCCTCGGTTCTTCCAAAATCGAACCCGAAAAAACTTCCCTCGCCCAGAAGGCACGGGCGATTCCTCCAAGATATTTTTATTCTAATGTGGTCAAGAGCCTTACCTAACCAGACTGATCTGACCGAACCCGTAAGTCACATGGTTAGATCAAGGAAGAAACTTGCACTTGGATCATAGAGACCAACACTTTTTTTCTCATCGAGAGGCATAGCCGTTGATTCTTTTCCATAGAATAAGACTATCTGGGATTTGCTTCATCTATCGTACCATAACAGAATTGAGTCTCATTTTAGGGATCCATTAGTCCAGCCTAACCCCATCCAGTCCCATGGGTCAGCCAACCGCCCATCCACTGTAGTGATAGGACCCATTTAGGAATTTGGTTATGTTTTGTCCGGGGTACCAGGGAAAAGAGTTCCTAGGTCCCCTACACCGGCTCTTCCTGCAAATTTCAAGATAGTCAGACCACTTACACACCCAATATGAAATTGCTTGTTTCACAGATTCAGCTGCTTGTTTCAAGATAGTCAGACCACTTATACACCCAATATGAAATTGCTTGTTTCACAGATTCAACTGTATTTAAAACAATCTTTTAATGAAACCATAGTATCACTGATCATAATCCTCCAAAATATCCGGTTGAATTCTAATTTCCAATCATTCTTTCATCGGTGTACCTATGGCATCATTGGCAACCAGAAAGCTCACCACCTATCCACTCAAGGGTCTTTTCAATAGCTCCTAGCTCATAGTACCCAGAAATATTTTCACTTATAAAAATCCAGATGGACTCTCCGTTGAAGATCACCAAGATCAACAACTGATCCATATAAAAGAGCCATGGACTCATCCGTTGAGGACTAGCAAGGTCAATCAACTAGATCCATGCCCGAGTTCAGAAAACAACTCTAACACCTTGTTCCATTTTCTTCCTTGACGCACGTGTGGGTATCTTCGGTGACCCAGAGTCCGAGCATTGTATGGTCAGCATCCTCTAGGATCCTTCGTAGGTCACCTAGCGCTTCACTCATAGGTTGCTTCCTTGGTCCCTCATCCACCGTACCGGAAGCTCACCATTTAAATTGAACCGAGCCTGGTCAAGACCTCAGTCGACCTTGCTACGCGAGACGTCCTGCGTTGACTCTCCGTTAGCTGTTGCAACTTTATCACTTAGGTCTTCACTCACGACCTCATTCACAAGATGGTCCAAATGCTTCCCTAGCATTCTTGACATAAAACAGTCCTTTAAAAACAGGTCATAAATACAGTTTCTAATGAACTCTCATCTTTCCACATTGTTCCACATCATTTCTCGTTATTCCACATTCTTCTACATCAATTCACATTGCTTAATCCACATTCAATCATATGTATTCCCATCATCTTTCATCCATTCTCATTCAATCACATTATATTACATCCCATCACATCTATCCACATCTATCCTCATCACATCTCATCCATTCTCATCTACCCATATCCACATCACATTACATCACATCCATTCACATCATATCTCATCCATTCACATCTATCTCGATTCACATCACATCACATCACATCCATCTCACATCACATCACATCTATTTCACATCACATCACATCCATTCACATCTATTTACATCACATCCACATCTATCCACATCATATCTCATTCATTCCATCCATATTACATCACATCACATTACATCTATCCACATCATATCTCATTCATTTATTCACATCCGTCCAGTCATTCACATGCACGTCTATCCACATCCATCCATACATTCACATTCACATCCACATATATTCACATCACATCACATTTTATCCACATCTCATCACATTCACATCTACATCCATCTACATCACATCACATCTTATCACATCCACGTCCACATTCATTTGCATCACAACACATCTTATCACATCCATATCCACATTCATTTGCATCACACCACATCTTATCACATCCATATCCACATTCATTTACATCACATCACATCCTATCACCTATCCTCACATCTCGTTCTCATCTCTCCATTCACATCCACATCCACATCAATTTACATCACATCCATCTCACATATCCTCACATCTCATTCTCATCTCTTCATTCACATCTTATTCAAATCTATTTACATTTAGTAACATTTTTTATTTTTGATGCCGATGAGACTTTTTTAAATTTCTACCAATTGTTTGGCCTGGTTAAAGGTACTTTTTCTCGACAAATTCTTTCTCGAATTCCTCGAGTGAATTTTATTCATTATTCTTCTTTTGAGTAAAAGATTCATGGGATCTACAAAAATTAATTCTACCCATATTTTCCAATAATGCTTAAAATTCTACTTTTGATAAATACTCATAATTTGAATTCTGCTAAAAATTCCTCTTTTTTTCATTTAATTTCTTGGATTTCAAATATCATGGAAACTCCTCTTTTTACATTTAAATGATTGAATCTCAAATGTCATGGGAATTCCTCTTTTATCATAAAATAAATTTATCTAAAATTTCTCTTTTCTTTAATAAAATATCCATTATTTCAATTTTACCAAGAATTTCACTTTTACCATTTAAATGATTGAATTCCAAATGTCATGGGAATTCCTCTTTTATCATTTAAATTTTCTCATGCATAAATTAAAGTTATCTAAAATTTCTCTTCAAATTTAAATAAAAATATCCATTAATTCAAATATGCCAAGAATTTCACTTTTACTATTTAAATGATTGAATTCCAAATGTCATGGGAATATCTTTTATCATTTAAATTTTCTCATGCATAAAATAAATTTATCTAAAATTTCTCTTTAAGTAAAATATTCATTATTTTAATATACCAAAATTTTTCTTTTTTCATTTAATTACATGGATCTCCATTATCATGGGAATTCCTCTTTTTGCATAAAAATAGAAATACCAAAAATTTCTCATTTATCTAATTAATTATTTATGCATAAATACTAAAAATTAGTTTTCAATGAATGTAATAAAAATTATTCTTTTAGCATCGGATGACTAATCCTAGAATATGTTAGGAAGTCCTCTTTTCACATTATGCATGAAAATGAATTATGTATTAATTTCTAAAATTTTTACCATAGCTCCACTGGCTATTATTGATAATTTTCAACATTTTTGAAAAGAATAAGAGTTAGTAATATAATTATGATAGAATAACTATCATCAGATCTAAATCTAATTTATGGAATTAAATCATAAGTTAATCATAATTTTATTAGTATAAAAGAATAAAAAGCCATTTTCTTAACCTCTAGCTTCACAAGCCTAGAGTTTGATCTTTGAATTGAGAATTTGTCATGAGAAGCATCATTTGAATAGAGAATTGGTCGTAGGAATGACCATTCTTTTGGGGAGAGAGAGATATACATAAAAAACATCCTAAATTAAGCATAAAGATAAACTTTTTCTAATTATTCATTACAACTCTTAAGAAAAGCTTGATTTGCATTATAAACACTTAATTAGAAACTTCTCAAGCTTGAGAGGGGTTGAGAAGTGAAAACATTGAGAATAGTATAGAAAAACCATGAAATTACATCTTACCACTTGATTTTGCTTATTTCTCTTATCTTAGAAGAAGCCCCCAACCAATCAATTAGTTAGTGTTGAGAGGAAAGCTCCAAAGATGGTTGAGGAGAGAGAGAAGCTTCACTCTCTCCAAAAGTAGAGGATTTTTAAGGGATAATAAAAAATATCATTATTTTAATGTAATACTGGCATCGTATAGCTCAAAGATGAGAATACAACACCGTTTGTGCATTCTAAAAGAAATATTCTAATTACTCCATGTACATATTCACCTATGAATATGCATGGATATCACTGATATTAATTATTAAAATTGATTTTTATGCATAGAAAGATGCATAATGGAAATTTTTTTCTTATGAAAGTGTTATTTTCATTAAATTTAATTTCTATGCATAGAAAGATGCATAATGAAAATTTTTTATTATTTCAAAAGTGTTATTCTCATTAAAATTGATTTTATGCATAGAAAGATGCATAAAGGATTTATTTTTATTTCAAAAGTGTTATTCTCATTAAAACTGATTTTATGCATAGAAAGATGCATAAAAGATTTATTTATATTTCTAACTGAGTCTAACTAAGTTCTAGAGTTTTTCAGCTTCAGTTTGGCTGAATCTGGACAAGATTTGGACTGTTTAGCTCCCATTTTGATCCAATTTGAATTTGGATAAGATTTTGATCCAGTTTGAATTTGGACAAGATTTGGACCGTTTAGCTCCCATTTTGATCCATGAGAGAGGAGAGATAAAAATATCTTAATTTTTTATTTATTTAAAAACTCATCCACATGTGTGAAATAGGCGTCTACCTTAAAGTCTCCCCCCTCCTTACCAAGGTGTCAAAACTGTATCATTATTTCAAAATATTTCATTTTTTTAGTAATATCTCATAGTTTTTTAACTAATAAACCTTGTACTCAGTCAACTCTTCATCTTATGTGAGCATTTACTCATTCTTGGGTATTTTCTTTTATTCTTTGGATTTATCTCATCCCCACACTTGGATTAATCCTATTGGCCCATAGGAACCTAAATTGGACCATAATCCAAAATTTTCAAAAAATCTTGACCCTTAGGCTAAGGTCTTTTAAATCATTTTTAATTGATTCCTAATGCACTTTGGAGAATTTATTTTGAACTTCTGTTTCATGGGAAACTATTTTAGACACTAGGAGGATTTTTATATCCAAAGATATCTCAATTTTGGATTACCTCTTTCTAGACATTTTCTCTCTCTAGGCCAAAATAGGGTAAAACAAGATCTTTCTTTTATTTCAGAGAGGGGAATAATTACAAGAACAGAAGGGGAGGTTCTTACACCTTTACACCTCAAAAGCTGGAAGGAGGAATCTTACATCCTACCCCACTTAAAAAACGCGAGATGTCCACATCTCGTAGGTGGAGGATAATCTCTTTCATCATCTTCTTCTTCAATCACTTCCAACGTTACTGCCTTGGAAGTGGACGGCCGATTTGGGAACATCTCTGTTTGACTTCCCCTATTTTGAAGCGGAGGTCTTGCATTACTTTGGATTGAAACTGAGGGTATATTAGAGGGTCTACCTTTGGGATTTCCCTAATTTTGGCAGAAAGGAACCTGATTACTCTGGAAGGAAGGAGCTGGAGTCTGGAATCTTGGTCCTTGATTTTGGTGGAAAGGAACCTGATTACTCTGGAAGGAAGGAGTTGGAGTCTGGAATCTTGGTCCCTGATTTCCCCGCCCCAAAAACCTTGATCCAAAAGGAGTTGGGCAATCCATACTGCGATGTCCAAAAACCTTGATCTAAAAGGAGTTGGGCAATCCATATTGCGATGTCCAAATCCTTGACAATTATAGCATTTCACTTCCTTGTTCAAGGGTGGAACTTCTGAAGTTGAATTCCAGGGGATCGAGTTCTGAAAAAAGGACCTTTCTTCCATTCTGGAACTTTCCATATTCTGAGCTTGATCTTGTTGTCTCTTAGGCGGTGGAAGGTTGGAATCACCTTCTAGAGCTAGAAATCTTTTGAAAGATGATTATGCTGCTGGCTTCGGCGGGACCTTGACATCAAAGGCGTTGGCGAAATGCTTCGCTATCCATACTGCTTCGGCCATGGAAACTGGCTTGGCATTCTTCACTAGGATATTCAAAGGTTCGTTCAGTCCCCAAATGAACCTGGCCATTAGCTGTTCTTCATCTAGCGGTGGCGAGTACTTGAGGAGGGGAGCGAATGCTTGGTGATACACTTCAATAGTTATGCTCCCCTGGGTTAACTCTAAGAATTCGTTCATCTTGGTTTCCAAAAGCTGGGAGGACAAAATATTTTCCTTAGGTAAATCTTGAGATCATTCCATGTTTGGGTGTTCCGATCTAGACGGTTTGTCTCGTAGTGGCTTCTCCATGCCACTCTAGCTGATTCTACTATCTTCAGCCTTGCAAGAGCCATTTTACTTTTCTCGTTGTACCCGGTGACATCGAGGTATTCTTCCATTGCTTCGATCCACTTCTCCACAGCCTCGCCCAGGTTTTCCCCTTCACCCTTGAAAGGTCCAGGCTGCGATCGATGAAGAGTTTTACGAACATCCAAGTCGAGCTCTTCCTCATCGAGTTGGGGGTTATCATTCCTACCACCACGACGACCTCAATCCATGATCCTATCCATACGAAAATTCTTGTTAAGTCCCTTTTTTTATAATTCAAATTCGACTTTAGATCCAATTGATTCTGGGGTTTTTTAGATTGGTCAGCCCCCCACATAATCTTGGGATAAAGATCCCTTCTAATAGAAGAACATACAGAACTCATTATCAGAGAATAACTCATTCATATTCTTAACACAGTAATGGTCCATCAGACCGAAAATTCCATCTAAACATTCCTCCACGGGAATTTCAGTTATGCAAGTTCTGAATTTGACATCCCTTAATTAGAGTCACTGGGTCAAGGTCAACAATAGCAATCTGTCACATCATCAGCACAATCCACTAATCTCATAGTGATTTCTGAAGTCACAATCATCATTCTAGTTACTATCGTCATCACTAGGATTCGCCTAATTCATCCTCATTGTGGCTTTGTTAAACCTATCTTCTTTTTTCAACTAGATTTCAGGAATCATTATCTTTCAATCAGAATCCTAATCAACTCATCAATTCTCAACCATAATTCTAAAATCATATCAACCAGCATTCAAATTCATCATCTGGATAGCATTTTTGCTTATAATTTCAAGGTCTTAGATTTACTCGTATATACTGTCTCAGTAAAGAGCTACAGGTATACCCACGGTATATATGGGTAGTCATGGTCCTTAGAATTATAAAGTAAATACCATCATATATAGGCCTCAAGCAAGTCAGGGATTCCATACAATTACGGTACTTTCATCTGAAGACCCAATTACCAATTTATGAAATTTTATTTTGAATATCAATTTGTATGAATTTCATCACACAATTACAATCTTTTATTGGTACTTCATAAATTTTTGACATTTCTTGCTTCTCGGTTGATCCACTTTAGCCAATTCGCTCTGATACCAGCTGAAAGATCCCTGCCCCCTTTGCGCAACGAAAAGCTTGATGAAACACACCTCACAATTGTGTACGACGTGATCGTAGAAAAGCTAAGGTGTAAACAATGGTTTGATGACCAACTTGAAGACAAGAAAATGGGTGAGGGAGATACGGTCCTCCTCTACAACACTAAGAATCACAAAAAGAAACTCAAATACATAGGATTGGGACCTTTCCTAGTCATAAAAATAATCTCGCAAGGTGTAATGCGCATAGAAACCCTTGACAGAGTCAATATGGCATGATATTTTAACGGTAGAAAATTGAAACGCTACTACAGCCCACCCACTCAAAATACATCAAAGGCCATTCACATCAAAAAATAAGAAAAAAATCAACATGAAGAAATGAAAGAATCGGGACAGTGCGAGAATGACAAGAAAAACTTAGAGGCAAACACATTGTAAGTAAACATGGCCCAAGTAGTGGACCTCAAAGAAGAAGACTGGGAAGTGAAACCCGCGCGGTTGTGGTTACGAATGACCACCCCGATAAGTTTCACACAAAAATTAGCGCATGACGATACAGGAGCTAATCATAATCTAATGTCTTATGGCACATGGCACTCCCTTGGGAGGCCAACATTAATGAACACCCCAGCGAGCATCGTCACTACTGTTGCTTCACACACGGTCCAATGTTTAGGTATGATTACAATTCTATTTTACATTGGAAATAACCCCTTGGAAGGAAAGTTTTATGTTATGCCTGCAGGAACAATGCGTGAAGAGATCCTTCTGGGCCATGAATGGATGGGACCCAACCAATGTCAGATTGATTGGGATGCAAGAGTAACTTGCCTCAGGGCAAGTTACAGTCCTGATGGATAGATGAGCCCGAATCACCCAATAACCCTCCCCAAATTCACCACTCTCTTCCACCAACCCCTATCATTCTGCTCCCCGACCAACATAAAACCATACCATCCAAAAAGAGGCCTCTGTCCCTCCTGAATACCCAATCGTCTCAACAAGCCTCATCTACACCAAGCTCTGCAACAACTCAAGCCCACAACAAAGAGGCCATTAATAGTGCTAACCCCGTTAAACAACTAACAAGCCGCATGTACACATTTGGCCCCGCTGTACCCAACTCAATAATCGTCACTGCTGTTGGGTGCCCAAGAAGACCCTTATAGCCCAAGGTTATTATGAGGGTGCTACGACTCTATGGATTCCCCAAAGATCTAACCAAACCCCAGCACGACTTGCCACTCGTGCCTCGTGTCGTCAACCTCCAATTTGCCAACCACGAGTCTGCAGAGTACAGGAGTCCCTCAGGCGAAGACCTACCAAGCAGCAAAACTAGCATAGCCACACGCCCCACCCTCACACCACAACAACCTACAAGTGGGTCCTTAAAACTCTCCTTGGAGCTCAAAAGTTCTATGAGGACAATTGGCACATCTAGTTACTACTCTCGTGATCCCAGCACTGCAAAAAATTCCAATGGCGGCCCAAGGTAGCCTTCGTTGTCACCACCAATACTACTATGTAGGATAAAGGAAAAGTAAAGATTCAGGAGGAGGAAGCCACATGCAACCCCCGCCCACTGTCTCCAAAGGCCATCCAACGGTGATATACCTTCAACCTTGGCTACTCCATCGGCTCTTATCATTCGACTCCCTCGGTGCAACCCCATGCAACTATTCGCGTCTCCAACCCCCATTACCTAGACGCTTCCTTCGATGAAGTGTCCAAGCTTTCGAAGGAGCCACTAACCTCGCCAAAACCTAATTGGAGTCGTCTTATCACCCTCGCAAATTGGGCAAGGAGTCAGTATAAATGACAATGGGGTGCTGGCTCTATAGCCTTGGGGTACAAAATCCATTTACAGGGTGCCTATCAGCCAAAAAAAAAAGAAAATAGAAAAAAAAAATCCACGACCATTCACTCTCTAAATCCATGGCCGTTTACTCATTGAATCCATGGCCATTCACTCTTTAAATCCACGACCGTTCAATCTCTGAATCCACGACCGTTTAATCTCCAAAGCCATGGCTATTCACTTTTAATCTACGAATCCACGGTCGTTCACTCTCACTTTCCTTACCCACAACCATTCACTCCAAAAAGCCACGGCTGTACCTCCACGAAGCCACGCCCATACCTTCGTAGGAAATCTATATAAAGGGCCCACCACCTTCATTTCACCCACTCTTCTCCCTTCACTCTAGCTAAACTCTTGCAGTTTTTCCTCCCAAGCTCTTACACTCTCTTGCCAGCTTTTTATCCTCATATTCATGGCAGCCCCCGCACAATCAGATTCCTCTTATGAGGTCCCACCTGTCGGCCACCACTTTGAGGAGTATGGGAAGCACCCAACTCAGCTATTCCACTTGGGTGAAACCCTCTTGAGTCAGATCAGAGGCCACACGATTCACAACCTTATGAAGAACACCCACAAGGTTGAGCACAAGGTGCTCTATTACACCGAACCTTGTTATTGTGCTATAGTAGACCCTACCATTGTGGCCCCCACCTGGAGCAGATAGGGGTTGGCGGCTTACCCACCCTTCTACCCAAGGGACCCGATCTCCTCAATTGCTTGTATTTCTTGGAGACATACGGTGCCAACTGAGCTATAGGGTAGGTTATTGATAACGAGGGCCATCCCCAAATCCACCTCAGCCTAGACCTCATTCGGGATGCCCTTCATCTTCCCCACATCAAACAACCCTATGTTCGGCTCACCAATGTCATGTGCCATGTATGTGATGCCTACTAGGGGCCGACCAAAAAGGATGGTGTGGAGTGGCAACACATCTCTTGCCCCCGAGCTTGAAATACCAACCAGAGCCTTGACCTTCCTCCTCCTCAACACCCCTGGGGGTTTAACCGCTGCAACATATCCACCCTAGCCTTTGTCCACCAAGGGGTCCAGGTCAATTGGGCACAATATCTCCATAAAGAGCTTCATTCAGTCTGCTCCAACCCCCAACAAAAGCTTGCAGCTTCCTCTCTCGTAAGAAAGGTGATCTACCATGCAGCTAGTTGGAAGGAGCTACGTATTTAGAGCATAGCTACCATTCCAACTTCTCTCCCATAACCTAGACCCTCTCCAACGTCTTTGCCCCGCAAACACCATCATGTTGAGACCCGACAATAAGAGGAAGCATGCAGAGGCAGGCTGCTGTGGCCGAAGCTTAGCTCAAAGCTGAACATGAGGATGAAGCCCAGCATAAAGAGCGGGAAGAGGAGGACATTCGCCAGACCACCAACTCTTCGATGAAAATCTCATCGAAACCCTAGCTCGGGAGGCCACTAACTCCCCTCTCCACCCTTGAATTTTCCCAAATAAGGCACTGCATCACCCTCGTCCTCTCAAAGACATACAATGGATACACTACGCTGGGTCCACGTGGGCCATTTTCGCTCCCAGGCCGCCTATCCACACATGGCGCCATACCTGACTTTGCCAAAGGTTTTTCTGACCTCACCCATGAGCTTGTCACCTTAATGATAGATTACATGCAATGTCAGTAGGAACAAGTGATAGCCACCCAATAACAGATGCTCCTGGCAAAGGTAGACCAGCAGAAACCCTCCAAGAAGCAACCATAGCCAACCAAAAACTACATGCGGCCCTGGAGGACTGAGAAGCCACCCTTGCCACCACGGCCACAGAGCTCCAACAACAACTCCATGTTGCTCACGAAGCTACCCACAAGGCCACCAAAGCCCTTTCCCTCGCGCACTGGGATCATACAATTCAATGATTCCCATGTGGCATACCCTTTTGGCATCTCCGATGATTAGGCAGAAGCAGCCCGCGTCTTCTTCTACTCCAAACATCCCACCCATGGCTCCGACAACAATGATGATGACAATGATGATGGCAGGGCAGGCCCTAGGAAGCCACCCACGATCCCCCCGCCCCCTAGTTTCCTTCTCATCATCCTCCACCCCCGCCGCCACATCACCAATCCCACCCAGGGCCAAAGCTCTCAACCCCCACACCACCCTAGTACCCATCATCATTCCTCGTTCGACACCCCCCCTCTTTCACCACAACCCTACCCCTTTTCCCCTCACCATCCTTAACACCCCCCCTCTTCCACCGCAACCCTACCCCTTTTCCCCTCACCATCCTCAACACCCCTCCCATTCCCTCTCCCCTTCCATTACCACCTCCCACCCTCCATCTTCACTTGGGCCTCCCCAAGCACTTCACAGATAAAATAATTATTTATTTAAGGAGTGGATTGTGCCATCTCTCCACCATACCTTGTGTATGGGCTTAAAAAAAAAAGCACATATAAACACACCCACACACAATATGGAAAAACAAGGTTATTTTGTAATTACTAGTTCATATAACAAGCAGATTTTTTTTCAAGATGTAAAGAATTGTTGGTATATCAAATGGTGCTCAAGGGTGGCCAATTATTTTGCAAGTTACTAGCTCATGACAAGCAGCTTTTTTTCAAGATGTAAAGAATTGCTAGTATATCAAATGGTGCAGCGGATTTTTTTCAAGAAGTAAAGAATTGTTGGTCTGTCAAATGGTGCAGCGGATTTTTTTCAAGAAGTAAAGAATTGTTGGTATGTCAAATGGTGCTCAAGGGTTGCTATAGTTATTTTGCAAGTTACTAGCTCACAACAAGCAGATTTTTTTCCAGATGTAAAGAATTGCTAGTATATCAAATGGTGCTTAACGACCGGTCGCCTACATTCTTCTCATATGAGGGAGTTTCACTCAAAACAATGTGGGTGTACTTATCTTACCACATATTTATACTAGAGTTTTCAAGAAAGAGTCTCCAGTTCTTTCTAGAGCTAGCTTCATTGTTAACAAGCAGTCATATTATGTTATCAGGAACAAGTTGCTTTGATCCATTGCTTCCAACAAAAGCACACTAGTTAATGGAGCAAAAGAGAAAAATCATAAAAACAGTGTAGCAAAGATCATATTGCCATTTATTATATGGATGGATTACTATAGGGTCCTCGGAATCGCTAGAGACGCCCCTGGGGAAGAAGTGAAGAAGGCGTTTCGCCAGCTGGCGCTGCAGTTTCACCCCGACCGCCATTCGCAGGCGCCCAAGTATCAGCAGGAGGCGGCCGCGCGCCGCTTCCGTGAGGTCTCGGAGGCCTATGAGGTCCTCAGCGATGCCAGGAAGAGAGCCATTTACAACAGGGAAGGGCGCGCCGGCCTCCAGAACCCTGGATTTGGCCATGGCGGTGGGCCCCACAGAGATTGGCATCAACAGCGTTATAACTCGGCAGGATCTGCCTCTGCCCGCGCCCGATGGAGTTTTCGTGTCACCCTCTCCCCTCTAGACATTGCATTCCATGCTGTCTTAGCCGGGTATGCTTTGATTTCCATTCTCTTTTTTTGTTTTTTTGTTTTTCTGTGTAAACATGGAACTTATTTCATTATCTACATAGAATAATATTCTTCTTGCATTCAATTTTTATGATTTTTTTCTTCTCTTTTTTTTTTTTTTGGTTTTTTGTTTTTTGTTTTTTTTGGGGGGGTGGTGTGGTGTTGTGTTTTTAAGCTATATTATTGCTAAAACATATTGTCTGGCAACCCATCGTCTTTCGCTTCACGCAGCCTTAGATTGCCTAGCGGATAGTTTGAAATCAATTTTAAAAGAACCTATTCCATCTCCAAGTGTGAATTCCTTTGTTTTTGTAATGGCTTCGCCCCCCCCCTCCCCCCCCCCCCCCCCCCCTCCAACTCCAGACCGCCCTAGCCCTCTTCTTAGAGGATTCTGTCTGCAGATATTACATAATTACTATGCTTGTCATGAAATGCAAAAGTTTCTATGGAATTGGGAAGTAATCTAGGATCCCATTTTATAAATTAAGTCATTGAAGAGCTGTCCAAAGTGTAAGATCTGTCACAAGAAATCCCGAGCGAAGAGTCAAGTGGAAGTCACCAATAGGATCCTTTGTTCAATTCTCAACTGAATGGTTGCTTCCCACGAGAGAGATTGGGATGAAAGACCGGTAGAAGCATTGTGGGTTTACTGGATTGCACATAAGGTAACCATAGGACTGACCCCCTTCCAACTAGTATATGGAAGAGAAGCCATCTTCCCGGTAGAGCTGGAATTACCGTCCCCTCAGTGTAGCCTAACTGAAAGGCTCTTAATAGTAGACTATTGCACCTATGGGTGGACATTGATGGGGGGTGTTGGAAATCAATGCTCCATCCTCGTCACTGTCATTGTGTGGGTGATGGGTTTCTCTATATTTTGTAAGGCCCCCTATGTGAGGAGTAGTCATCGTATTGAGCACTTGGGTGCCCACGAGTCCCCAATTTACACACTAGATGTTGGCCATGTGTGGCCGGATGGTTAGGAGATAACTTATGTAGACTTGGCACCATGCTAGGTAGGATGCATGTTAGTATTGGTTGCACTCTTGGATAGAAGTAGATCTTCCTGAGACACCTTGTGGGACTGGATGCCCAGATGACCTTAGATGGGTCTAGTAGAGTGTAGGTTTTTGTTATAATCTAATATGGAATCTAATACGGTTCTAGTCGAATGATGTAGTCGGTTTGGTCTATTTGGATCAGTCGTAAGGTGGTCGACATTAGCCAAGCTACAATACGACTAATCCTGGATTAGACTGTTTGTCCTTGTCCTTCCGGACAATGTTGAAAATTTGTCGGAGGTGGAGTCTAAAAAGGATAGCTACCCCTCCCAAGTCACGTACTTCATTGATGTGCGGGTCTTGTTGGAATGGATTCTTGCCCTTCGCATCTCATGTTGCCATGTGGCCGTCTATTATCCCACATAGTGGGTTGGGGTCAAATTAACCTCTCTATATAGGGCAAAATGCCCTTGGTCTTGTAAAGCTTTTATAGCTTTATTAACATGATTAAGACTTAATTAATGAACATAAGACAAATATTGCAGGAAAGACTGAGTTATTTGCATTGAGACAGGGGCCTTTCTTAAATAGAGGCCGAAAGGGTATAAGTGAAGAGACACATCCCTGGGAAGGGGTATGGCTCTTGAATCAATGGTTATGTCCTTTGGACTTAGGAGTGTGTCTTTTAATGAATAGACATGTCCTTTGATAGTGACCCATGTGTAACGGTGTGACCCTTCATAGGTGTCCTTTCAGTTAATACGAGATTAAGGAATAATTAAGGAGAGATTAAGAGAGTTAGTCACAATCGTGACATTTTCTCCCACTTAAAATAAGACTCTAGCTAAGAAGAGATGGTTGTCTTTGAAAGAATTTCCGACGAAGTTCTGGATATTCCTGTAAGTCTTCATCACTTTGCCAAGTAGAGTTGGAATCATCAAGATCTCTCCATTTAACCAAAAATTCAGTAGTGAGCTTCTGTTGTGTTTCTTTCTGTGTGACATCAAGAATTGTCTCTAGAATTAAGAGTATGTGTTCATCTTCGATTTCTGGAACATAATCCAAAATATCTAAAATTGGAAAATCAACTTCTTGAGCCAAGAAATATGGAAAGTTGGATGAATTCTACCCTAAGAAGGTGGTAACTCCAACTTATAACTGAGAGATGAGCTCTTCTTAATAATATGAAAGGGTCCATAATATCTTGGGCAAAGCTTTGGGAAGACTGATTTCATTGTCTTGTATCGATGAGGGGCAATATATAATAATACCAAGTCTCCTTCTTGAAATTCAATGTGACGACGACGCTTATTAGCTGTGCGCTGATATTACTCTTGGACGCTGACTATCTTATCCTTAATCTGTAATAAAATATCTTGCATTTCCTGAATAAGTTGGTCTGCCAAAGCCACTTTATGTTGAAGAACAAAGTTGGCAGGAATAAGGGGAGTATGGCCATAAGTTGCTTGAAAAGGTGTCATTCCAATAGCTGAATGATAAGAAAGGTAAATATTCTTCCCATGAAGCTAATTGAGACTGAACATAATGATGCAGCATTTCTTCCAGAATCTGATTAACTCGTTCCGTTTGTCCATCTGTCTGCGGATGATAAGCAGAGCTAAAGAGTAAATTTGTACCAAGAGACTTGAATATCGAAGTCCAAAAATGTCCTGTAAACTTTGGATCTCGATCAGAAACTATAGATTTTGGCATTCCATGAAGTTTGAAGATATACTGTGTGAACAGTACTGTAATATCTGAAGCCTGGGTTGCTTTCTTACATGGAATGAAATGTGCCATTTTAGAAAATCTGTCAATCACCACAAGAATCTGTGTATTACCTTTAGAAGAACGTGGCAATGAAGTGATAAAATCCAAACTAATACTTTCCCAACGTTCATTGGGAACTAGAAGTGGTTGAAGAAGACCAGCTGGAACCCTTTCATACGTTGGCACGAGAGACATGCTGTAGCAAACTTAATAACATCTTGCTTCATTTGAGGCCAATAGTATGTAGCTGTCAAAAGACGACATGTCTTGTTGATACCTGGGTGTGCAGTATAAGTGACCTCATGATGTTCTTTCACCAATACTCTTCGAACATGAGTATCATGAGGTACACAAATACGGTCCTGATAAAATAATAAACCATCCACTATTGTATATGCTCAAAATCACGATCTTTTGAATAACGGTCCTTGAAACTTTGAGATATATCCATTTCAACTGTAGAAATAGCCAAGACCGAAGCTGGCGGCATACGACTGAGGGCATCTGCAACCACATTGGTAAGACCAGGAACATACTCAATTGTCATATGAAAATTGGCTAAGAATTCGACCCAACACGCTTGCCTAGCATTCATAAATGGTTGCGTGAAAATATATTTCAAAGAATGATGATCTGTTTTCACCACAGAATCCGCACCAAGGAGATAATGTTTCCATGCACGATAGGCATGAACAATAGCTAAAAATTCCTTGTCATATATCGGGTATCTTACTTGAATTGCAGAGTGCTTATGACTGTCAAATGCAATAGCACGTCCTTGTTGCATCAAGACGGCACTAGTGGCAATATTAGAAGCATCCGTGTAAACATCAAAGGGGAGAGTAGGGTCAAGAATAGCCATGACAGGAGTTGTTGTCAAAGCTGTCTTTAAATTTTCAAGAGCTTGTGTTGCGGCTTCAGTCCACTTGAATGCAGGAGCGGACTTTAGAAGTTCTGTGAGAGGAGGAGCTATTTCGGAAAATCGATGAACCTTTTTTGATAGAAGTTGGTAAGTCCCAAAAAAGAACGAACGTCATGGATGTTTGTGTAACATGCGGAAGGTTTGGAGAAGATCGGTAACTTCAATGGTCAGAAATCAGCACTCTTTTCGCGACGGAATTAACGCACAAACTGAATGAAGATGTGCAGAAAATAGAGAGAGAGAGAGAGAGAGAGAGAGAGAGAGAGGACACAGTATTGGGTCCCAAATACCCTCTGTAGGGTCCCCACCACGGATGGTGTATTTGCTTTATTAGAATGATGTAAATCTGAAAAGAAAATACAGAAATCTTGACCTTTCTTGGCTGAGAAAACTTTGCCCTTGACCTGCAGTCCTTCACCCCTTTGCTTTAGTAACTCCTTGGCTTGTCTAGCCCTTGTTTGCCTTGGCTCTTGGTGAAAAATGAGATGAAACAATGGGATTGTGGGCTCCCTATTTATACTACTCCACAAATAGCAGTCGGCCAGCTTAAGTCCAGGCGGCTAGCATACTTTCTGTCCCACGACTGAATATTAGCATTTAATGCCAAAAAAATTCAATAAAAGCTGCGCTTTTCTTCCCTTGCTGGCTGGGCTTTATGCGCATGACTCCTTAGGGGCTGGGGCAGAGTCTTTAGGCTGATTGGGGACTGGGCAGCCTGTATGGGTTGCCCCATACTTGCCCTTACAGCCATAACCAGGCTGTACAGCCTGTATGCTTTCCCCTAGTCTGCCCCTAGGGCTGTCCTACAGCTCCTCCATGGCTGGTGGGTTCAGCCAGGGCCTTCCTGGCCCTCATGGGGGTGGTTTCACACCATCCCCATGCCCACACTAAGACTTGGGGTAGCCCTATGGGCTGGCCCCTTTGTTCTAAAAGAAAACCCTAACTAACTACACAGTGATCTGGCATCCGGTACCATACCAGGTACACAGAATCACTGACATCATTCCAGAGGGAGACTCACTACGCGGACTGGCACTGTTTCATGTGCAGGTCAGTGCACACCTGACCTTGGACTCATGTGCAGGACAATGCACACATGACCTCGGACGACTGAGATGGATCCCTGGCTGACTCATGGGCTCATATGGGACCAGTTCACCATCCCAGGTCCTGCACCTTCTGCACAGATATGTCTACGTGGCATCCAAGTGAGGGACGTACGTGACATCCCCTTCTGCTTAACTTGATGGAAGCTACATAGTCTCCATATAATTCGTCAATAACGCGGGATAGCAAACCGGGTGTCGGAATATTTGAGGAGAGAGAGACAGGACCTCTTGTTGAACTCATGCCGAAGTCTTTGGTGGTTGAGGACAAAGGAGACCATGGTATTGGCCTCCTCAATGAGCGGGCTGATCCATGGTAATGCCCTGATGTCCTTGAGGAGGTTGTTTAGGCCATGAGCCATACAAAAGGACACCGTGACATGTCCATACATACTTTGGAGAATAGCTCCCGCCGCCCTATTGGAAGGCTCCCCATCCGCAACAAAGCCCACTACATGCTCGGGGCCAACGATCTCCATGGTGGTAGCCCACTCCGCCGCAAGCACATCCGCGCTCTTCCCAGTGCCGGATGCATCATGAGATGAGATGAAGTACATCTCTCCGCGGGAATATGCAACCATGCCGTGAATACTCCTCTTGCGGGTGTCACTCCATCCATCCACAATGAGGGAGACTCCGTTCCTCTCCCATTGCCGCTTTGTGTTATCGGCCGCTTGCTCTACAATGCGCTTCTCCCTGTCGAGCAATGTAGTGCGCAAGCTCTCGGATGAGGGGGGCGTATAGGTTGAGCCATACTCCCCAATCTTCTTAACCATGACCTTGAAGTATTCCGACCTATTCAAGAAAGTAATTTACTAATGAGAAGGGGACTAGGATGATGAAAACATGAATGATGAATTGGCAATGATCGATTGCACTTACCTAGCCGCTTGAAAGGCAATGTGGTTGTGGAAGAAGAAGCGGGCCACCGCCATATCCACCTCCTCCTTCAACTTGGGGTTCCAATTCTCCCCAAGTGTAGATTGTCGCCGTGGGCCACGTAATGATTGAGAGACCGTGGAGATGGAGGGTGCCAGTGTCGTGGATGGAGTAACATTCCGACTTGATGGTGAAGGTGATGGTGTGCATGATCCCGATCCACCACATGACTCCATTGTAGAGGCTTGAGTTCCTCTCCCCATCGTCGTGGGATCCACGGCCACTCGTGGTGTCCTTCTTGTCGCTTGGACCGCTTCGTAGACGCTAAGCTTGTCAAGACGTTCCCGTCTCTTCTCGGGCGTGACATTCGTGCAAAACCTCACCTCATGCCCACTCTCATGCAAGAGGTGGGCTCGCACTTTGTCGGTGCCACCCGTTCGCCGGTACGGGCAAAGCTTGCATACCCATGGCCGAGAACCGCCTCCATGAACGGATGTCACCATGTCCATCCCGTTGTCCTTCTACGAGAAGCCCCGGCATGTGAGGAGGATGCCATGGTTGAAGGATGGCTTGCCTCTTGAGCCTTGAGGAATGAGAGAGAGAGAGAGAGAGAGAGAGAGAGAGAGAGCCTAGAGCCTTGGAAGTTGGAAGACTCGAAGAGTCAAGACTCAAGAGTCAAGAGGCTTGAGGGAGAGGTGAGAGCCTAGGCCCTAGAGCTTGGAACTTGGAAGTTGGAAGAGAGAAGATTCAAGAAGCTTGAGCAATCAGCCTTGAAAGCTTGAGCAATGAGCCTTGAGAGTTGTGAACTTGTGTGTGCTTGTAGCCTTGTAGAGGCTTGTTCTTATATAGATAGGCAAGAGAGAGAGAGGAAAGCCTCAAGGGCAAGAGAGAGAGAGAGAGGGCCAAGCCTCAAAGAGCCAAGGCCCAATAGCCATAAACGGCTAGAAGAGCCAAGGCCCAACAGCCATAAATGGCTAGGCAGGCGCAGGCAAGCGGCAGGCAGGCGCAACGGCCAAAAACGCAGCACCGGCAGGCGCAACGGCTCTTTGCCGTCCCCGCATAGCGCCGTCCCCTGTGAGAAACGTCCATCGGGGGACATCCGTCCGTCCCCGTCCCTGCGCCGTCCCGTTTCGCGATCCCGACGTTCCAAGGCTCCGTCCCGTCCGTCCCCTGTGACTATGCGTGAAACACATCGTGCATAGTCCAACTCGTAGGTAGCTTTAAATGCCTAGACACCTCATTAATCTTTTTCATGATGGGAAAAGGTCTGAAGCTCATGAAAGACAACTTTGGGCATCGCTTGCCCACCTGTTTCAACCTTTGCTTCATAATCCGAAGATAAACCCAATCCCCTTCCGAAAACTTCATATCCCTTCGGTCTTTATTGGCCTGTCGAGTGTAGGCCTCTTGCGCTTTAGCCAACCTGTCTTTAACTGACTCTAAAATCTCATGGTGAGACTCCGTCACTCTATTCGCTTGAGGTACTGAAGACGAGGTCCTAGTCAACAATGACTGGAAAGGTCTTCCAAACGCTGCCTCTTATGGAGTCCTGCCAATAGCTGAAGAAAAAGAATCATTCAAAACAGCTTGAACTAAAGGTAAATATGATTTCCACTTACCTTGCTGATCGTGGACATAACACTTCAGCACATCAAAGGCCAACTGGTTGTATATCTCTGTCTGGCCGTCTGTCTGTGGGTGGAATGCATTGGAAAAATTCAACTTAGTACCAAAATTATCAAACAATGCCCTCCAAAAATGACTGGTAAACTTGGCATCGCGGTCTGACACTATGGTCCTAGGAATCCCGCCAATCGGGTACCAATGCCGAATGAACAACTGGGCAACATCCTCGGCGGTCACATTGGCCCTGCAAGGAATAAGCATAACAAATTTGCTAAATCTATGAACAATAGTTAAGCACTGCGTATTACGCTCGCTTAGACTGGGAGGCAGATTCGTGACAAAGTCCATTGAAATATCTTGGAAAGGACACTCAATAATTGGCAAGGGCTGTAACAACCCTATCTTCTTTAGCGTCCTGTGTACTCCAGGGTGTCCAGCAGAAGGGGCGTCGTGACACTCCTTAAGAATCTTGGACCTAATGTCCGGGATCTGTGGTACACAAATTTTGTCATTACGGGATAGTAAACCATTCCGAATCATCCACTGGCCTCCTGCAGCCTGAATGGTAGACTGCTCAGTCATTGAGTCTTGGTCAATCAATGAGCTCCCGTTCTGGATCTTCTGCCAAAATGGACCAAAATAACTATCAGTCCTGCAAAGCCCTCTCAATGACTGAAATAAGTTAGTAGAAATCTCGGTGAACGACAAAGAATTTACCTCTCTAATTTGACTAAGCGCATCTGCAACACTCTTCATGGACCCTTTCCGATAACGGATCTCAAAATCAAAATCTTGCATTAACTCCGCCCAACAAGCTTTCCTTCCTCTCAAATCATCCGCATCACACATATACTTGATTGATTGATGATCAGTCAATACCACAAACTTGGAGCCATATAAATAATGTCTCCAAACCTTGAGAGCATGAATCACAGCAGAAAGCTCCTTCTCAAGGGTTGGCCAATGAGATTGAGTGTCGTCTAGCTTTTTACTTTCAAAAGCAACCGGTCTACCATCTTGAAATAGAGCAGTCCCGATAGCATAGTCACTGGCATCAGTTTCAAGAACAGAAGGCCGACTAGGATCAGGTAATGCTAAGATAGATGCTTCCTTGACTTTATCTTCCAAAAGTCTGAAGGTCATATCCAAATCGTTATTCCAAGTGATAGGCTGATTTGACTTACGTCCACGACCTTTCAATAAGTCGGTCATCGGTAGTGTGAGTTGAGAGTACTCATGCATAGATTTCCAAAGAAAAACAACAAAACCGAGAAAAGAACGAAGAAGTTTCACTGTTCGCGGTATAGGCCAGTCCAGAACCTTTTGAACTCGGTCATAGTCAATGCTCAATCCATCTCGAGTGATCTTGTGTCCCAAGTAAATGATGTCGGTCATAAAGAACTCACATTTACTTAACTTAGCATATAGTCGATTCTGTCTTAAAATAGATAAGACAATCGTGAGGTGTCTAACATGATCCTCAAGAGTACGACTATGTATCAAAATATCATCCAGGAACTTCACCACAAATTTTCCCAAATGTTCACGAAAAAGATCGTTCATCATTTGCTGGAAAGTGGCTGGAGCATTGGTTAACCCAAAAGGTAATACGAGAAACTTGTAATGACCATACCTAGTCCGAAAGGCGGTTCTTTCGACATGCCTTTCATGAATACGTATCTTGTGATAGCCAATATGTAAATTGATCTTTGTGAAATATTTCGCTCCTGCTAACCGGTCAATCAGGTCATTTGATCTAGGGAGAGGATAATGGTTCTTAATGGTCAGCTTGTTCAATCTCTTGTAATCTATACACATTCTCCAGGTATTGTCCTTCTTTCTCCTAAGCAACACAGGTGCACCCCAAGGTGATTTACTTGGACGGATCTGGCCCATCCTCAAATAATCTTCGAGTTGTTTAGCCAACTCATCTTCCTCAGCTTGGCTCATCCTGTAAGGTGGAATACTGACAGGATGAGCACCAGGGATCAAGTCAATACGATGATCTACTGCCCGTTCAGGTGGTAAACCCGATGACAGTTCCTTAGGAAATACGTCTTGAAACGAATCAAGTATCTTCTGTAATTCTTTGCTTTCAAACACATTTAATTCATTTACATCCAAGGAAGGGATGAGAAAGGAAGAAAGTGGAATCAATACACAATGGAAAGCGGTATACAAAGAAGAATCCATTATATTTCCAAAATCAATTGTATTTACAAGAGGTCCCTGAGAGGGATGAATACAATCACCTAAAATACTATACTAGGTGTTCCTATGCTGAAAAGAAAAAATTTGACTAGACCAATCTATCTGGACTTGAAGAGTCTTAAACCACTCAATCCCTAATAACATGTCTACATTTTCTAGTGCATTACATAGCATTCCAGAGTATCTTTGTAGCCCTGAATCTGGATTGGAAGCATCTCCACCTTTCGATCCCATACTTGCCTTCCCTTCCCGCAAGTAGGCGTACCTCATAGGTATGATTGCTGAGTGTCTTATCAAGACTCAATTTCTGCACAAGTTTGTAGTTAACAAAGTCGTGTGAGCTGCCATGGTCTAGAAGAATGTGAATCTTATGGCCATTCACTTCTCCATAAACGCGGAGAAGATCATGCAAGCCAAATACTTTAGAGTTGAACAGACAATCAAAACAAGTACTAGGGCGAGAAAGTACAGTAATTGACGTACCTGTCAAAGACAACTGGTTAGCCGCCTTTGGCTTGGGTCCTGCGTTTGTCTTGGCACCCTTTTG
Organism: Cibotium barometz; assembly: GCF_041138505.1. NCBI lineage: Eukaryota > Viridiplantae > Streptophyta > Polypodiopsida > Cyatheales > Cibotiaceae > Cibotium > Cibotium barometz. The sequence goes on from NC_141076.1 coordinate 41,626,113, forward strand.
CTTTCGGCACTCGTTACGCATGTGTCCTTTTTCTTCGCAGATAAAACAACGTCCTTCCTTCTTGAGCTTTAAAGCCCTAAGGAGTCGTTTCTTCTTCGCTGGTGTCAAACTTGAATTCTTCGAAGGTTGGTCCGAAGACTTTCCTTCTGTCGTGTTAGCCATAGGTGTGGAGAACTTTCGTTTATGCTTGTTCCCCATGCTCGGTAACTGTTTTAGACTTGAAAGAAACCATTGTATCATCATAGATACGAGCTGAATGAATGGCCTCGTTCAATGTTTTACATTTGTTATTTTTAACCTGTAAACGGTATGAGTCTGGTAAACCAGCTACGAAGAACCCCAAAAGAGTAATGGGATCCATCTTTGTAGCTTTCATATGCAAGTCCCGAAACTTCTGGAGGTAGACCTCATAAGTGAGGTGCTGCGAGGTCATGGTCAAAGGTGAAAACCGGGCAACAACATCATAATCCTCCTCCTCCTTGAGGAATTCCTTCTTGAAGACGTCTTCGAATTGTGCTCAAGTTGTTGGCTTAGGGTTGAGTTCCTTCCACCAAAGCAAAGCTTTGCTGGACAGGAAACCTGCTGCTAACTGGATCTTTTTTCCATCATCATATGGATGAAACTGAAAGTGAACTTGCCACTTATGTAGCCATGTGTCCACGATCTCCTTGGTACGTTGCTTATGCTCGCCCTCGAATTGTTCCGGAGTAATGTTGGGGCCTAAAGCAGAAGCCAAGGTATCCATACCCGATAGAGTAGAGAGGGTAGTGGTCAAAAGAGCGATGCAGTTTTGCAAAGCTTGTATCTGGGCTGCGATTTGTGCCTGACGTTCCGACGAAGAAGCTTCGAGAGCTACTTTGAACTCTTGGAAATCTGATTTTGACACATAATCGTCAAAAAGATCGGCATCGGTATCTTTCGTAGCCGGCAAGCCTTCGCATTCAACAAGGGACTCCAACTCTGATTCTTGGGTCGACATCGTGAAGAGGGCAAGTGGAGAGAAAATTCGATCTTTGCACAATGAAAGTGCAAGGAAACTTGAGAGCTTGAGAGCTTGAAAACTTGAGAGATGTGTGTCAAGAAGTCCACTTAAGGGGGTTTATAAAGGTTTCCCTAAAAGCTAAAAATCCCCAAAAGCTATCTTTAGCTTTTGCTTTTGTGTTTTATATATATATATATATATATATATATATGTGGATATATATATTCTATTTTTTGAAAAAAATAAATAAAATAAAACACCTTTAAATCTTGGAGGGGAGGGGGGGTTTAAACGTTCAAAAAAAAAATTAATCTAAAAAAAAAAACGAAAGCCAGCCTGAAATGGCGAGTGCTTTCCTTGTTTTTTTTTCTCTTCCCACCTGGATTAGTGCCCTCGATTGAAGTTGCCGTCGCCAACTGCTGCCGGCGCCTGCTTTCCTGCCGGCGCCTGTGTGCGCATAGGTGGCATGCAGTGGCCTGCGCCACCCTTGCGTAGGTTTGGCCACAGGGCCGCATGGGCCTGGGCTCCTGCCTTGCTTGGCCTGGGCGCTGGCCTGGCCTGGCCTGGGTGCCTACGCTAGGTTGGTCGCCTGGCTGCGTTGGCCAAGGCGCTGGTCGCTTGGCTTCGCAGGCCTGGCCGCCTGGCTAGATAGCACTAGGTGCCTGGCCGCCTGTAGCTGTCGGTAGCCCAACGCCTGCGCCTACAACCATACATAAATACCCGGCCAGTAGTACAAACGACACACAGCGACAACCGGCGTTCTCTCTCGCTCTCTCTCTCTTACGCGTTCAACCAAAAAGCATCGTGCTTTTCGTTTTTTTTTTCCTGTTTTCTCTCTGCAGTTCGTGCGGCTACACAAACATCATTCCTCTTCTTTGCAAAGCAAACGACCCTACCATCTACCTTCCCCATCAACATGGGTTTCTTTGATGAAAGAAAAACACATACTATTCTGAAAACAACAGTATGCACAGAAAAACCAGCAAGCTTTTTTAACACATACCTTTCTTCGACCTCATCTTCTCTACCTACCGACTTGCTCGTTCATGAGGTATGCTCTGATACCATTGTCAAATCCCCATCGGATCTCCTCGTGATCGTTCCTGGTACGAGACTCGAATCCTGCAAACAAATGAATAAACAACAGGGGTGCAGGCCTGACTCACCTCCCAACCATGACAGCCGTGGGCAAGCCCACAGTCTCCCCACCGAGCGGCGAGCTCAGCTAACTAGGTTGACGTACCGACCAATCTCCTCCTCGCGACGTCCCATACCGCCACGAAGCTACCCTCGCGGGCCTCGAGATTGCTGCCGGCCTCGGTTGCGTAAAGCAGGTGCACGTTTACACTAGATCCAGGCTCCAAGACCATAGAGCTCTCACAAACTCGCGAGACTCTCTATATCTCAATAACTAACCTTGGCCACCCTTTTATAGGCTCTTGGCCGGTCATTGGGCGTCCACACTCGAGCGCCCGCCCGTCCATACTTGGGTGCCCAACCGTTAGTCTATCCCTAACTCAGCTCGTCAATCAGCTTGCCTAGCTCCAAGCTTCCCCAAGCCTCGAAACTAGTCTTGCGTGCGTGTAGCACACGATAGATACACACTGTGCACATGACACTGGGCTGCCTGGTGCACTCTGGTCCCATGGTTCTTGGTCTCTCTCGTCGTCGAAGCTCGCCATAGCAGGAAAATGCACTTCCTTTCCGGAACGCAATTTGACCATCCACTATCTGTGTGGGAGACGTTCGGAGGCTTCCGGAGGCTGAGAACCAACCGTCCTTCGAGGGAAAGGAGTCACTCCGAAAAGGGTAGTCCACCGGCGTCTCAAAAACAACCACACGAGCGAGAAAAAATTCTGGTTTCTTTGCTGAATCTTTGCACTTGAAGTAGGCTCTAATACCACTGTAACATGTGGAAGCTTCGGAGGAGATTAGTAACTTCAATGCTCAGAAATCAGCACTTTTTTCGCGACGGAATTAACACACAAACTGAATGAAGATGTGCAGAAAATAGAGAGAGAGAGAGAGAGAGAGAGAGAGAGAGAGAGAGAGAGAGAGAGAGAGAGGACACAGTATTGGGTCTCAAATACCCTCTATAGGGCCCCCACCACGGATGGTGTATTTGCTTTATTAGATCTGCCCCAGCCCCTAAGGAATCATGCGCATAAAGCCTTGATAAAGGATAAAGCTTTTTGTGTATTCCGCTTTTCATAAAGCGCATCTAACTTAACGCTCTTCTCTCCTGGCTTGAAGTCTATTTTACCGGTAGATATAGGCTCCTTTGTCTTCCTTCTCTTGCTTGTCCTGAAGAGGCTGCATCCGATTGAGCAGGTGTAGGAGTAGCCTCCTATAACATGCAACGGAAGTATTCGTAATTAAGGATCGTGGCACACACACCGCCTTCTGTATCTTGAGTTTCACGAGTTTAGCAATCCACTTTTATGACTTCAAACTTTAAGAGATTGAGAGAGAGAGAGAGAGAGAGAGAGAGAGAGAGAGAGAGAGAGAGAGAGACTCTGTACACCGTATGGGGTCTCGAATTACCCACTGAAGGGCCCCCTATCCCGTTACCGGAATAGTATTTGCTTTATTACTTTGGAGAGATTGACTTTGGACTGACGATAAGCCAAACGCAAGATCTCGGAGGACCAAGAGTCGGGTTGAACTGTACACGGCTGTAGAAGTGTAGGGTTTGAGCTGTTAGGGTTAGGGTCTGGAAGGCACTTCAACAGGAGGTGTGAGAGTGAGAGAGAGGAACACGACTGCTCATATATTGATTGTGATAAAATGAAGTACAATAGCCACATAAAAGATGTGACCTAATAGTGTGTTCACATGGTCCGGCCATAAATAGTGCTAGGTGGACCAAACCACTTATAAACCTTTATAAGTGAAACTAAGCTAAACTAGGAGAAAAAACTGTTAGAAGTCATCTCCTGTCTAGATTTATACACCAGGGCCTTTGTTGTGGGTGTGCTCGCCCTTATGAGGTGTTTTCCCATTTTTCCCCACTCTCCGCATTTTTCCCCTATTTTTTCCCATTTTTCTGAGGCTTGGGAGGGCTGCCAGATGATGCCGGGAGCACCCTAGTGCTGGCCGACTGGATCTTGATCAGTCGTGGGCTTCAGGGCTGCTGGCCGACTGGATTTGATCAGTCGTGGGCACCTGTTTTGCTGGCCGACTGCATTTATGCAGTCGTGGGACCTTTTATCAGTCGTGGGCTTTCTTTATGCTGGCCGACTGCCCTTCCCAGGGAGGTATATATAGGTCCTCAGCCCCCATACCTCATTTGTATCATATCTCGGGATCTTCTTGTGTATATAGAGCAGAGTTACACGCCTACATCTGTCTCTCTCTTGTGCTGTTTTTCTGCCTGCGTTTTTGCTCTTGTGTTCCCAGATTTGGTCATCATCTCCGCTGCATATTCTGACATGGTATCAGAGCCCTAGGCTCTAGATAGGTCTTGGGATTTGTGTAAGCAAGAGGGGGGCTGTTTTGTGGCTGATTGGTGGACTGTTTTGGGCTGATCGGGAAGAGGAGAAGCAAGAGGAAGGCGGGCTGATTTGCTGGATAGACACTTGCAGGTATCAGTTCTTCTTTGTTCCCACCAACCCACCCTTTTCAGAGTACATCCCCGCTATGGCAGATCTGTTAGAGATGGCCGAGAGACATGTGAAGATCCCGACACTCCCCACGTTCCCGGTGGACCGTCAATTGGACGAGAGCAACTACGGCATATGGAAGGTGATGATGGAATCCGTTTTGGAGTCTTACGACCTCGCCGATTTTGTCGTTGTTGGTGTTCCACGGCCGGAAGCAGAGGAAGGGGAGTTACTGTCGATCCGAAAGGACCGGGAGGCCCAGACGCAGATGTGGGATCGCGTCAACGCTAGGGTCCGTTCGTTTATTTTCCTCAATTGCACACCACAGGTAATCAATCATGTAAAGCACATGACGCTGGCCAGAGGTATATGGCAGCATTTGGCCTCACTTTACAACAGGGTATCGCCCATGAAGAGGATTTCCTTGGAAGTACAGATGCGGGTTATGAGCCCTGCAAAGTCGTCGACAATGCGGGAGCATATTAACAAGCTGCAGGCTCTTCAGCAGGAAGTTCTCTAGGCTGGGAAGGAGATATCGTCAGAGGACATGGCCATCACGTTGCTGTCACATTTGCCCTCTTCGTACTCAGCATTCTACTCGTCGTTGATTACCAGTGGCAGGCTCAGCACCATCACGTGGAAGGAGCTTGTGCCAATGGTCCTGGACCAGGAGGAACGATTCATGAACCCTCCTCAGGGTGGAGGTTCGGAGGCCTTTACTGGCCAACGGTCGAAAGGCTGTAACTCGGGCAAGGGGAAGGCTTCATCGGAGAAGTCTTCTGAGAAGATGTCCGACGCTGACCGCGAGAAGCTAAAGGCAGAGAGGACCTGTAATGATTGTGGCGAGAAAGGCCACTACTGGAGGCAGTGTCCCAAGCGGAAGACCGAGAAGGGTGAAGACTCCTCAGCAATCATGAAGACTCCGGCTTTTGTGCACCTGGAGGTGATGGACACCGATGCTTCATTTTCTTCAGGCAGGGAGGAGATTGGAGGACTCTCCGCAACGGATACTCGGGAGTGGATTCTCGATAGTGGTGCTTCCAGGCACATGACTCCTTCCCGTTCCGGTTTACAGGATCTCTGCAGGCTTTCTGGTCATATTCTTACTGGGGATACGTCCACTATCCCAGTTCACAGTGAGGGCAGGATGGAGATAGTTCCCGATGGCAGAGGGGGGAAGCACTCCTCCCAGGTGTTGTATGTTCCGGCACTTGGTTTTCATCTGTTGTCAGTGCATCAGGTTTGCAAGACTGGCCTACGGGTGGAGTTTGATGAGCATTTTGTTGCTCTCCGGGACAAAGCAACAGGCCAAGTGGTTTGGGAAGGTGGAGTGGAGAATGGAGTCTACAGGCTTTCAGCACTCTCTCTCCCAGGTCCTCAAGATTGTGATGAGTGGCAGTGTGGTAATAGCTACTCAGGTGTGGATACGCTGCAGGTGCGGGCTTTCCGGGGTTGCTGGCCGACTGCATTTATGCAGTCGTGGGACCTTTTATCAGTCGTGGGCTTTCTTTATGCTGGCCAACTGCCCTTCCAGGGAGGTATATATAGGTCCTCAGCCCCCATACCTCATTTGTATCATATCTCGGGATCTTCTTGTGTATATAGAGCAGAGTTACACGCCTACATCTGTCTCTCTCTTGTGCTGTTTTTCTGCCTGCGTTTTTGCTCTTGTGTTCCCAGATTTGGTCATCATCTCCGCTGCATATTTTGACAAAAACCTCCACTAACTGAAGTAAAAAGTGCTCGAGTAACCTACTGATGATCACTAGCACTCCCCTGGGTGCATACACATCATAAAACCCAACAAACCCCCTCTGGAGTGATATGTGATTACTGTACATCATCCACCAAAAGGAAACAAATTCAAAGCAGTGCGGAATGCTTCGAATTTCGGACGTGGTAATGCCTTGGTGAAGATGTCTGCCACATTCTGATCTGTAGGGCATAAATCAGACTGATATCACCTGTCTGGAGTCTCTCCCGAACAAAGTGATAGTGAATCTCAATGTGTTTCGTGCGAGCATGAAACACAGGATTCTTGGCCACGGCAATGGCACTCCGACTATCAGTATAGATAGGTGTAGGCTCCTCCACTGAAATATCCATATCAGTCATAAGACGACGCAGCCATACACACTCAACGGTAGTCGTGTAAGCTGCTCTGTACTCTGCCTCACAAGACGAAGTGGCCACTGTGGTCTGTTTCTTGCTTAGCCAAGAAATACATGAAGAGCCAAGAAAGAAACAATTCCCACTAGGTGTCTGGTATCAAAATCACCAGTCCAATCTGAATCGCTGTAAGCATATAGTTGCATGTCACCCCCCTCGGGATAAAGCAATCCAAGAGACAAGGTACCCTGCAAATACCGAAATACATGCTTCACAGCTTGCCAATGTGACAATCGCTGGCTGTGCATGAATCTGCTCAACTGAGATACGGCATACTGAATATCTGGCCGTGTAGTACACAAGTAAATAAGGCACCCAACAGCCTGAGCATATGTAGTGGCATCAAATAAAATACTGTCATCTTGTAGTGGCAGTTTCATCCCAGGCTCCATAGGAGTGCTAATAGGCTTGCAATCCTGAAATTTGAACTTCTTCAGAAGTTTAGCAACATACCGAGATTGCAACACCAATGCCTCTGTTATCCTGCACAAACTGTATGCCCAAATAGTAGTGTACGAGCCCCAAATCAGACATGGCAAATGTCTGTTGTAGTATCTCTTTAAAAGCTGCAATTTTGTCATCATTTGATCCCATGAGCAAAAGATCATCTACATAAAGACTGATGACCAGCAGATCTTTCTCTTCTTTCTGTACATACAAAGTGGCTTCTGATGGATTGCTCACAAAGCCTTGAGTGAGCAGGAAAGCATCTATCTTTGCATACCAAGCTCGTGGAGCTTGTTTCAAACCATACAAGGCTTTTTTCAGCCTGCATACTTTCCCTTCATGACCATGTTCTACAAAACCTATGGGCTGATGTACATAAACTTCCTCCTCGAGGTCCCCATGTAGGAAAGTAGTCTTGATGTCCAACTGATGAACAACCCAACCACAATGTGTAGCCAATGCAATGGCACTCCTAAGTGTCGACATACGGGATGTAGGAGCAAATGTCTCCTCATAATCAATGCCCTTCTTCTGTGCATAGCCCTTTGCAACTAGACGGGCTTTGTACCTGTCAATGGATCCATCTGCAGGTCTTTTCAACTTATAGACCCACTTAGTACCAATGGCTTTCTTGCCTTTGGGCAGATCAACCAAATCCCATGTTTGATTCTTTAATATAGAATCAAGTTCATCCTGCATGGCTTTGTTCCAATGCACATTGTCTCGTGCATCCACAAATGAATCAGGCTCATCATCATCCTGTAAACTGGCTGTTGCCATAACCATATTTAAATCCATGATGTGTGCGTGCTCATCCCTACGAGTACGGCCAGCAAGAGTAGTCTCTAGATGGCTGTCGTGTAATGTCCTCAAATACCATCTAGGTATGTGTCTGATCTGTGGAGCCTGTTTCCCCATATTTGGCTCAACTTTTGGCTCAATCTCTTGCTGAATTTCTGCACCATCTTTATGATTAACTGGCTGTCTTGCACCCTCATGAGTTGGATCACCAACTGTGGAATGAAACTCCATAGGTAGCAGGCCTTCAAACACCATTTTCAGCCTGATTTGCATCATAACTAGCCATGGATAATTCTGATTTTTCATAAAAAATTACATCCCGACTAGTGAATATCTTCTTGGACAGTGGGTCATATAACCGGTAGCCCTTGCTCTCACGGCTATTTTGTGGCTTTATCATCCAACTTCCTCCTCAACTCTTTGGGTATGTGTGCATATGCAAGACACCCAAAAGTACGAAAGTATGATACCGAAGGCTTGCAGCCATGCCAAGCCTCAAAAGGAGTAATGGAAACCAATGCCTTTGTGGGACATCGATTCAAAATATGACAAGCACACATGACAGCTTCCACCCAAAAGACATGTGGTAGCTTCTTTGCCTTTAACATACATCTGGCCATCTCCATGAGTGACCGATTCTTCCTTTCTGCAATCCCATTTTGCTGTGGAGTATAAAGAGCAGTATACTGATGCTTGATACCTCTACTCTCAAGAAAGGAATTCAACATGTGTGACACATATTCCCTCCCTCGGTCAGAATGGAGGGTCTTAACTTTGCATCCTGACTCTGTTTCAGCAAGTGCTACAAAGGCCAAAAATGCATCATATACCTGTGATTTCTGTGTCAACGGATAGACCCAGCATATACGAGAGAAGTCATGAATAAATGTAGCAAAATAGAAGCAACTCCCTAATGACTTTGTTTGCATGGGACCACAAAGATCACTGTGTATAAGTTGCAACTTTGCAGTTGCTCGTAGAGCCTGATCACGTGGAAAGGAAAACCGATGCATTTTTCCCAAAATACATCCTTCACATATGTGATCTGGAGGCTTCTCCATAAGAGGTAGGTCTGTCAACATGTTATGTCGCTGCATAAGCATAAGACTACCAAAATTTACATGCCCCATGCGAGCATGCCATAACTTCGCATCAACCATAGCTGGAAGGCGAACTGATGGCTATGGCCTGTACGGACAGCTAGGTGAACTTGCTCTGATACCAAATGTAGGGTTTGAGCTGTTAGGGTTAGGGTTTGGAAGGCACTTCAACAGGAGGTGTGAGAGTGAGAGAGGAACACGACTGCTCATATATTGATTGTGATAAAATGAAGTACAATAGCCACATAAAAGATGTGACCTAATAGTGTGTTCACATGGTCCGGCCATAAATAGTGCTAGGTGGACCAAACCACTTATAAACCTTTATAAGTGAAACTAAGCTAAACTGGGGGAAAAAACGTCCACTAACTGAAGTATAAAGTGCCCCAGTAACCTACTGATGATCACTAGCACTCCCCTGGGTGCATACACAGCATAAAACCCAACAAGAAGCACCAATGATGACCAATCTCAAGCCAATGCACTCTTCCCAATGGAATGAGGGAAGGCTGCAAATCTGAGGCTGAGGTGTGGGCTGAGTGGGACTGTTTCTAGGCTGTGAATAAATGCTGAAATGAATATGAATGCTGAGTTTAACCTTCACCAAAGTGTTGTAGCAAAACGATGAAGATATGTAAGCTGAAAACTGCTCCTATGCAGAAAACGCAAGGAATTCTGAAGGCTGAATGCTGTATGCTGATGCATTTAGGTTGATGAAGGCTGAATACACATGTGTTGATGCTCCTAGATGCTGAAGGATGAAACTCTGAGGACTGAGGTGATGAATGCTTCAATCGCTTATGCTCCTTGTGTTGAAGGCTCCAACGTTGAAGGCTTGATTGCTGAATTATGATATGAATGATGGAATGATGCAAAAGCATGCCTATTTATATGCACAAGTGTTGGTTGGTTGGCAATTAATGTTGGCCGACTGTAGCATAAAATGCTACACGACTTGTTCATGTCAAATAATGATATTTAAATGCTGTAAATTATGGAAAAAATGCTAATAAATATCCTAAAAATACTAGATGCTATTTCAAGGGTTTTGCAATGGTCTATATACAATGGATGAATGATATGCAATATGGAGAGTGCTTTCTAATGCAAACACTAAGGTTTCTATTGACTCTTCATGCATGAATGAATCTCTTCAAGTGGGTTAAGGGACTTGACTGATTGAATGACTCACTATGGTTGAGGAATGACCTACGTAGCTCGTGCCTGACATATCCTGGACTGAGGATTACAATGGGGTCACGACGTATGACAAATATCATCCTAAACGGTGCTAATACTGTACAATGTTGCACTGATGATGATGAGCCATCTTGTCACCATGCACTACAGTGCAGAGTGCATGTGACACCTCCCTGTCTCCTCCACAAGAAGCAGATTTGGTGGTTCTAGGTCCTTCTGAAATGGTGACTCCTTTGGCACGAAGATAGGCTTTGGCAGTTTCAACTCCTTTGGCTTCGATGGCTCTATCTTTGATGAAATCTTCAAACATTTGAGCCCTTCTTTGGTCCTGTTCCCTCTTGGCTCTCCAAGAAAGGAATTCTTCATCTCTGAGCAAACGCTTGAATTGTTGGAAGTCATGATACTTTCTCATGATATGGCCGCGGTCTCATGAGTAAAGGATCGATGACTCGGGTTCCCATCTTGAACTCTTGGATTGGCCTCGTAGTTGTTTCCTTCATTAGGTCCTTGGTTGCCCTCTACTCTTGACATGGTTCTGTCACCCCAAGAAAGATTCCTCGAGAGATCCTACTCTGATAACACTGTAAGCCCAGGGGGGCGTGCCATGCTAGATTCAACCACGTATCCAAGAGATAAAGATATAGAGAGGGGGAGAGAGAGAAGGGATTAGCGAGCTTTGCACAGTACACACACACCGAGCAAGGAACAAGCCCCGTCCCCTTTTAGGAATTTATTCAGGAACAATCCATGGGCTCGCAAGCTACGATCAATACAACAATGAATACAAAGGCAAACAAATATGCCGATGTAGAAACCCAAATCAAAGTCGATGTTGAGGCACGAGATTTTTGATGCTGAGCACACCATGGGGATGACCCACAAGAATCTCTCACCGGGCTAGTACCAGATCCAATATCCAAGTCCAATTCTAAGTTCAAAGCTGGGACACTAGGTACAAAGGTGGTATGTGTAGATGACAAAGTATATCACGATCGATTGTAGATTCTGATGCCCAAATTGGAACTGAGACAACGTGCAAAAGAAGGCTTGCACGGAGGCAAATGAACTAGGACAAAACTTTGAAGCCGTATGGCAGTCACTAGTTGGTACAAATCTGCGGTTGGCATAGTTCAATAGACGACGCACAACATGTAGTTGGTAGGTGGCGCAGAGGCGCTGACGGCAGCCAGTTGGTGGGCCAAGCGGCCAGACGGTTGCGCAGTTAGGTGTAGCAGCTTGCAAGTGATGATGCGCGGCTCCAGCAATTTGGTGATGCCAAGCGGTTGCAGTAGGTGGCGCAAGGGGCACTGTAGATCGTATAGTGCTAGCGGCAATGGGCACAGGTGGCTACAATGCTGGCAGCAGTTGGCGCTGTTTTGTAGGTGGCGAAGGCGGCTGCAACAGTTCACAAGTGCTGGCAGCTCAGGTGGTGGCTTGCGGTGTGACTCATAGGCGCTGAACAACAACGAACAGGGTGTGCTGATCTTGTACGTAGCAACCAATTCAGCGGCGACAGCTAGGTGGTGCAAGCGGGAGCTGAACAGTAGGTGGGCAGCGGCGCAAGACAGGTGGAGGTGGAGGCCAAGCGTTGAAGGCGTCTGGCGCAAACAAACTGTAGGCAGCGCACAGCTCCAGTAGTTCGGTGGCGGCAAAGGTGCAACCGTATAGCAGATTGGCGAGGGGCAGATCAACTAGTTCGTGAAGATGAGCCCATGCTCCATGAAGTTGTTGTGACGACAATGGTGATGAGCTCCAAGCTCCGATGATGGTTGCGACGTTCAATGATGATGTTGAGGATGAGCTCCACACCTTGTTGATGTTCCAAATAGAGAGGCTCATGCTAATTTTATAGTTGAGGGGCACCTTGCTTGTTGCCAAAAGCTAGCCAAGCTTTTGCTTTGCTTTTCCTCTTTTAACTTTTAATAAGGTATTTTTTTTTTCGGGAAAAAGATCCTTCAATTAGTTAAAGAGAAAACAGCCACAAAGGGCTAAGTACAACCACGAAGAGCTCAATACAAACTCGCCTCATATAAGGGCGGGAAACAAGTGATCATAAGGGGGAGAGATGCTTCTTCTCCGGCTGGCCGCTCTATGAGGAGAAGACTATCTCATAAAAGGGGGGGGGGGGGGGGGGGGAAACAACCACACGGGTGGTTTGTAGTGCCAAATGGGGTCACCGCCTCTATCAGTGAGGAAAGGGCCAGGCCTCCAAAGTCTCAAGAAGGCTTCCTGCCGCTTCCGCATGCGGTCAGAATCTCCCTGCAGCTTTCCCCACTGACCGCAGAGGGTGTGAATGATGTCGAGCCATATGCTCCTGATGGTCTCAGCCGGCGGAGTGTGGGTACCCTCGATGGCCTCGCTACATCTAGCATGCCAGATGTGCTAGGCTGCAATGTTACTGCGAATCTCCCAGCGCTGGCATGAGCCTGGACGCCAAACACCTGTAGGTGGGGCTGTGACTGGTACTACTGCAATACGATGGTGGGAGACCCGGAGGGCATGGCCTTCCCCATCCTCCTCGTAAGTCTTGACCACTCTAGCCTCGGTGGCCCAAGCGACAGTACCCCAAGTGATAATCCGGGTCGATGCTCTGTCCATAACAAAGATGCGGAGAGTCCGCTGCCAAATCTGCTGAGCCTTTGGGCAATCCCAAAGGCAATGTCGCTGAGACTCCTAGGGGTGGTCGCACCTCGGGCAAGCTGTTGGCCGCCCTCCTACTGCCAGCCAAGCACCCATTGCCAGACTCCTGTGTGCCGTCAACCAGAGGAACAGAGTGATCTTCCTCGGCCGAAAGCTGTCCCAAAGCCTCTTCCAGAAATCTGAAAGGAAGCGTTGTGATAGGCTCTAAGATTGCCAGTGTGTGCTGTTGTTGCCGGTGTGCCATCTATCTCCGACATCTGGATCCTGCGGCCGAGCCTCGCTGTATATGCAAAGAAAGGGACATCTAGAGTCTCCACCCGATCTGTGGGATCATGCCACGTCCACTCTCCAGGGTCCCACTGCAACCGCGTGAGAGGTCGGCACTCCCAAATCCATAACCTCCAAAATCTCTCTCTGGCCACCTTGGCCGGTGCTGGATCTATGTGCCATGCACTGGCCCGAAAACCAATCACCCTCGCAATCTCTAAAATCCTCCATGGGGTGCTCTGATCTCTCTTATTTGCCATGTAATCCAATAGAAAAAGTAGACAACTGTCCTCATTTGCTCCAAGACCGCCACGAGAATATCGTGTCTGGTGAACACGCCTAGCCATATCGGGGGGATCAGGTCTAGAATAGGAGTTAGCCACTCCGGAGGAATAGTTGAGTCAATGTCGATGTTGAGCCTGTCTCTACCCCGGATCCCTGTCAGGCCTCTTTCCTGCTCCTCTTGAGGTAACTGCCTGTGTGCAACCCAATCTCCAAGAGACCTCGTTGGTCCCATGCTCAAGGCGCCCCAGGATATGTGCGGTCGGCCCCTAGCATGTGGCCACTGGGTAAACAGATCAGGGGGTTCCAGATCAAAGGCTGCCGAAGCTGCTTCTTTGAGGCCACTGGAACAATCTGTCTGAGGGCTGGCTTGAGATGATCCCAAGCACGAAGTAGACTGGCTGCGAATCTGTCCTCAAAGGCAGGACTAAAACCACGGGCTTGATCTTTGTGAAGATCCATCTAGTGCTCTGCGGCCACGGGCCTCCAAGGCTCGGAGTGCAGGCTGAAATCCTGGCCATGAGGAAATCCTTCCAAGGCTCACCACCGGGTTGGAGTCCTCTGACAATCAACTTGCCCAACAAGGCACGACTCTGTATAGCTGGATCAATGAGACCTAGCCCCCCCTCTGCTACGAGGCTGAATGATCACTCTCCATGCCACCTTGGCCCTGGCTGGCCTCCCATCACTTCTGGCCCACAAGAAGTTTCGGATCAAATGTTGTACGTGGCCAATACAAGCTCGAGAAAAAGCCCAGCACGAGGTGATGTACCACATGGTGGCGAGCAGTGCCTAGTTCACCACCACCCGTGCTGATGGCCTTGGCCAAAATCTTGTAGGCCGTCCCTAGAAGGGTGATGGGTCTCCACTACCGAATCTCCAATCTATCACCACCCTCCTTGGGAATCAAATGTATCAAGTCCTCTGTGAGCCTCTCTGGCATGGCACCTATGAGCATAATATCATTGAAGGCAGCGCGAAGGCCACCTTCCATGAGGTCCCAATGGCAAAGAAAGAAAGAAGCAGGAAGCCCATCCGCCCCCGGGCATTTGCCCTTGGGTAATGCCTTCACCGCCTCTGCTAGCTTCTTTGCAGTGAAAGGGCTCAATAAGAGAGACTGAAGGGAGGGGGGAACCACCTCTCTCGTGTGTCTCGAGACTCTCGCGCGCGCATCCATCACCCGGGAGGATAATGGGGCACCAGTGAGGAGACCGGAAGAAATCCGTGGCGATGGCTCTCACCTGCGGGGGATCGGAAACAATAACTCCATCCTGGTCACGTAGCCTGCGAATACCGTCTCTCCTCCTGTGAGGGCCGGCTATCTCAAAGAAGTCTCTAGTAACTCTGTCACCGGCTTGAGTCCAGAAAGAGGCCTTGACATGGTATCTATACTCCACCCTCCTCTCCTCAATTTCATGCGGGCAGCTGCGATCTGACTCTCAATCCACGGGCTGTTCAGGGAACTTTCCTGAAGACGCTGTAAAGAGGCTAGGCCCCTCCTCAAACTCCTCTCTTGCTCCCGAAATCCCTCCAATCTCCTCTCGGCTGCCTCCTGTAAGAAAATATTGACCTCCCCAAGGCCCTCATCCAAAGTGCATGCTGCAGATCCTGAGGAAAAGTCTAGACCTGCCCATATCTGCTCAATTTGGCTACGAATCTCGGGGTCCTGAATGAGGCTGTCTGGAATCTTGGAGCTCGCATGTCTATCATGCCTCCATGGGTACTCTAGGGACAGAATAACTGGGGCATGATCTGAAAATATAGTGCCTGCCAGAATACCAACCATGCCTCCACGGCTGCAAGCCCACTTGTCAACATAGAACCTGTTAGAATTGTGCATCTCAGTGTTCTGGGGCTTCTACTATTTATTTGACATTTTATTATATTTCTCCTATTTATTTGTCCTGTGAGCAGTTGGCCAGCCCTAGAGGCAGTTGGCCAGCTCACTGAGGCACTATATAAGGAGTTCCCCTTTATTCACTTCTTCATCCAATCCACTTGCACATAGTTCAACATTCAGTTGCTGGCCATTGCCACTGTAAAGCTTTATTGCTGTTATAAAAGGTGATCTTGTCCAACTCTCTCTATCTCCTTTGCACTCTCTCATATGTTTACAGTTTATGCTTCCACACTGTGCTATCTCCTTCATGGTATCATACGCTTAGGTCTAGGCTGCTCCAAACCTTGCAAATCTGCCACTTCTGCTGTGTGTTTTGCCTCCATCACTTCTCCGGTTGCAGATCAGTTCATACAGTTGCTGCATTTTCAGTACCTTGCTGTGTTTCTGGTCGAGCCCTCTTCTGGTTGCTGTTGGCCAGCCCTACAGGCTGTGTTCTGCTCTTAAGAGGCAGATCTTGAAATGTTTTGGCTGCGTTTTCTCCTACAGAGGCTATCCGGCCAGTTTTGGTGGCTGTGTTTTCTTCTACAGAGGCAAACAGTGGAGTTGTGGCTGTGTTTTCTGCACCGGCATCAGATCTGGTGAGTTCTCTTGCATGTGGAGTTGCGAGACAAGTGGCTGTACATTTTCTTCTTCCTCCATGAGTCCCTGCCCTTCCGGTAGGAGGTTCCCGGTGGATCTTTGACTGTTTTGCTGCTGTCCCGCCTCTTTCTCTCTACGGTTTGAGAGGGGGCTGATTGTTCCTGGTGCCTCGCTTCATTGGAAAGCACTTGTTTGAGAGAAGTGTTTGAGAGTTGAGATTTGTTCTTTGTTGCTGTGGATATGGCTCCCCCCTGTACGAACAAAGATGACAAGTTGAAAGGACGCTCATTGGAAGCTTCAGATGCGGGTTTGGTTCATCCACAAGGGTTTGTGGGACATTGTTCAGGGCACTGAAAGGAAGCCTGAGTGTCCTCAAAACTCGAGGCGGTGGACTCAAGATCAGGAGGATGAATTTGATGTGGAATTACAAGAATGGGAGAATCGGGCCCAAAGGCGCATTCTGTGCTTGTGCGGACCATCACCGAGGAGGTCTCATCGGCAGTGCAAACTCTCTCCAGTGCTCATCAGGTATGGTCAAAGTTGGAGGATCTCTTTGCATGAGATTCATCAATGAGGGCAGTTACCTTGCAAGGGCAGCTCTACGGTTTGTTATTTCCTGAAGGCAATTCCATGCAGTCTTTTCTCATGAAGGCCAAGGTTATCCATGAGGATATTGCTTGTCCTCTTCTTAGCTGTCTGCTCTTATCCTCACCAAGCTTCCTCCGGACTATGATGTTATTTCTCGATCTTTGCGGTGCCAGGTCACATCCACACAGCTGGATTTTGATGACCTTAGCTCCCTACTTTTGGAGGAGGAGTCCGTTCTCATCTCACAAGCTAAGTTGAAGGTGTCAGTCAACAATTCTGACCAGGCACTTTCCTCAGTTCAAAAGAAAGGTCGGAGTCGGTGTTTCTCTTGCGGAAAAAGAGGACATCTGTCCAAGGATTGTTTGTCCAAGAAGAAGAAGGACAAGACCAAGGGCAAGGCTTCATCTCAAAGAAAAGGCACAGACATGACACAGGATAGTGATACAGATTCTAGTACCACTTCTAGGGCTCCCAGGGCGCTTCCGGCTCAGGAGACCCCAGATGGTGTGCTTCTCTAGTACACTTGCAGTTTCCCCCCGTGTGCTTCCAGCCAAAAGAGGCTTGTAGGCTTGGACATTTCCCAGTATGAAAGGGGTCTGGTGGACTCCAGGATGTCTAAATATTTGGAAAGTACAAGCTTTGGGAATGGGGGATTATCCTAGAATACAAAGGACCGCACTCCTAAAATTTAGGAGAGTTGCTATTTTTGGCCCAACTCCGATGGAAATTCTGTTCGCGTCATTACATCTGGAATTGAGCAGATACCAAGAGTTGGCAAAGTGCCTATGACAGAATGTCTACTAGTTGGGATATTTTTAGAGGTAAAGATTATGGGAGAACCCATCTCTTAGATTGGGACATGTGGCAAGAAAGTGGATCAAAGTGAGACAAGTGGCCTCACACTTGTCACTCTAGCTATTGTGTGGTTCTCCACTTGTCATGATAGCCTTCTCTTTCCATTTTCACTCATGGGAGCTCCACATCTATAAATTGGAGCCCTCTCTCTTCATTAATGGAGGCTCTCTTGCTGCACACTAGCCTCTACCACCGTTGCAGGCTGCCCTAATGATGGCTACTCTCTTTCTCTCTCTCTTGAAGGCTGACCATGAAGAATACCGGCTGTTGGGGACTGTTTTGGAGACTTCCATCATGAAGAAATACTGAAGGCAAGGGTATTTAATCATTTATTATGATTTCTAGCCAATGTATTGGCTGTACAAGCCCTTGTGCCTGCTGTACCAGCCACTATTGGTTGTACCAGCCCTTGTACTTGCTATACCTACTGTACCAGCTGTACCAGCCCTTGTACCTATTGTACCAACCACTGTACCTATTGTACCGGCTGAATGGAGAACTGAACCTATTGTACTAGCTCTATTGCATGAAGACCTGTGGTTTTGGGAGAAGAATCAATACCCACACGGAGGTATATGGATTATATTGTTGGCTTGGCATTTCTACTTGTGTTCCGGCTTGGTAGCCTCGTGTTGGGCTGTGTTATGGCATTTGTACATGGATAATCTGGCATGTCCTGTGGGGAGAGTAAGGCCCTCAAAGCTTGTACATGATATTATTCTACTTGGGTAATAAAATACTCCAAGGGGGGGGTCGGCCCATTCCGGCCTCTATGTGGTGTCACATGCAAAGCTCCATTTTCAGCATTTGTGGATGTTTTGTCCAGCTTTTATGTTTTATGCAAAGTGATGATGGATAGGTGTTAAGACTGTGGCCATGTTTAAGTGTTTTAATATGCATTGATGGTATCAACAAGTGTGTCAAAGGCCCTAGTCCCCCAGGTGCCGCCGCGAGCTACATTGGTTTAGAGCATAGGTTTCCTTGGGAGCAGAGGCTTCCTTCTAGCAATAAGGAAGAGAAAAGATCTCAAGTGGGGACCACACTTACCATCATTGCTGTTAAGCATGGCCAGCCGCTTCATAGTCTATGAAGCAAGAGCATGAGCAATAGACAGCTTGGTCTAAGGATTTATGAATTCACAAGATTTATCTTGGAAGCATGGAGTTGGCTTTATGTGCACATGTTTAGCACTCTTTCCATATGGATATTGTGGATTATATTATCAAGCTTATAGGCAAGCTATATGGAGATATATCTCAGGATATCTTAATGATATGGTGACGAGATATTTCTTTTGGCTTCATGACTAACCTGGCAAAGAAAAGCTAAGTATACTTAAAGTTTGCAAAGTTGGTGCTTTGGCTATTTACTCTATGAAGTGCTTTTGATGTCCACTAACCCTTGTATAGCCATGCAAGGAGAAAGGTGTTATTGGTTGCCTTGATATGGTTTCAAGGAAACATTGTTTATGGCTCCCTTTATTGGGATGGATTATATCTATGGAGATTTCTTTCTTGGACAAGATTTTGGGCTTCACAAGCAATTTCTATGGACGAATCTGTCCGAGTTTATAGAGAAGAAATCTTTGGATATCTCATGGATATGATGCTTTTATGGATAAAGTCCACCTCTATTCCAAGGTGTGTGGTTAGCACGGAGTATGTGGTAAGAGTTATGGTATACAGGTCTATGGATTCCTGGACTTCTTTTCTAGGGATTTGGATCTATCCTTAGGTTTATGGATTATTCTTTTTGGCTCCCTTTATTTGGGATGCATTGGACTTATGAAACTCATGGTTCACATACCCTGTGTGGTGTTCTCTTGTCCTACGTGCTCTCTTGAAGATTGTTTCTACCATGTGTGGGTGGAACAATAGAGAGCAGATGGAAGGGAACATGGGCACTTCAGAGGGTAGTGTTGAGCAAAACATACCGTGTGTAGTGTTCTCTTGTCCTACATGCTCTCTTGAAGATTGTTTCTACTATATTTGGGTGGAACAATAGAGAGCAGATGGAAGGGAACATGGGCACTTGAGAGGGTAGTGTGAGTTGGTGGCCGAAATGCCTATAAACTATGTACCAGAAATGCTTATGGAACACCAGGCTATCTATGCCTGCGAGTGATTGTTTTATCTTGTTACTTGAGTCCACCTCTCATCCAAGGTGTGTGGTCAGAGTACCAACATGGAGTGCAAGTGGTAAAGTGGACATGACATCTGGTTGGCACGGGGCTTATGTCTATGCCAAGGGTCATGTGGACCAATGCCTTGTTGGCTTATGTCTATGCCAAGGGTCATGTGGACTGATGCCTTGTTGGCAAGAGACTTATTTTGTCTCGCCCATTTACTTGGGACATGGATTATGATATCTGGACTTATGGGACTGATTTGTCTCGCCCATTTACTTGGGACATGATTATGATATCTGGACTTATGGGACTGATTTGTCTCGCCCATTTACTTGGGACATGATTATGATATCTGGACTTATGGGACTGTTTTGTCTCGCCCATTTATTTGGGACATGGATTTTTTTATTAAAAAAAGCCATATTAGAATCACTATCTCCCCATACAGAGGCCAAGAGGTTCATTGTTCATCTCACCATGCATGTGGATTCATGTTGGGCAATTCAATGAACACTCCACCATACATGTGGATTCGTGTTGCGATTGTGGAGTGAGTGTTTCATTGTTTCCACACCATGCTTGTTGATCAGAGTTGGGATTGTATGGGAGAACATGAGAACTGTTGGGATTGGGAGAAAGGATTGCCAGAACTATGGAGAACTAGCTTTTCTGTCACCATGGTTTGTGCTCTTGAATGGCACCAGTTTGTATCTATATGTATCCCGGGATCTCAAAGAATCCATCCTCGGAGAGTCTCAAGAAGTGATCTCTATAGAACTCACACTTCTTACCAATCTCTGACAGAGACACCCATGTCTGGTGTATGTGTAGCCTGAGTATATCTAACCAGATGATCCAGTTGATCTCCTGACGTGAGAGATCAAGGTATGGGGAATCCAGGCTATACTGAAATGGGGGGAGATGGTCCATCTGTATGCCATGTGCATGAAACCACTCGACTACCTCAGAGTACCATGCATGTGTCGGTAATGGTGGTGGCCGTGTTGCTGAGGAGGAGGGCAGTACAGCTCGTCTCAATCGCTCCCTCTCCCTTGCCGTATAATTGCATAGAGGAGTCTAGTGCTAGTCGTGAGAGGCAATCTCTGCCAAGCGTGTATACATGCTGAATATAAGTGACAGTCTGAAAAAGGGCATCTGTAACCAGTGGGGCCACTCTGTCTCGGACTGTCTGAGCCATGGAGAGCTGAGCTAGTAAATGTGATGCCAAGGTAAACATAAGAGCTCACCCCCTCGACCCGCCCTCCTGCTAATGTGAGGGTAGTGTGGCTCCTGACTGCGGGTGAGGAGTGGAAGATCATAACCTTGGGTGATACAAAAATGTGCATGGAAACTCATCATGGAATACTAGGAACATAGAAACATGAGAGCAACATCAGCTCCGAGTAGATGGTATACCACTCTCCAAAATATCAAGCATGGGACTAATGAGTATGGTCGACAGGTCTCCCTCAGCTATGTCACGTGGAAAGGTAGCTCAATGGTGGTGGAGCATGTCCTGGATCTGGAGCTGATGAGGTGATCGTGGGCTGATTGGGGGCCGAGGGCGTCGGGCACGCTGGAGTGCAGAGGCTCAGTCCAAGGTAACTCCTCTCGGGCGAGGTAGGTCTAGAGCAGCTCGTGGAGGGTCCAGACTCCACAAGATCCACTGTTGGTGTCCTCCACCTCCTGGGTCCGAAAGAAACCGGTGATGGCTGGGGTTCTTTTATTTTATTGGGTTTTTTAACTCTTTGTCCCCTCCAAACCATTGTCCTCCCCCCACATGGGGTTATGGAAAAAGGGCCTTAATAATACCTTGAGTCCTCTTGACCCCAAGTGTGCACATTTAATAAATGTTCTGCACATTGACCACCATGCCCAACGTTCGGATACGCTGTACAAATACATAGGGTCGTGACATATCCCCGTCTGGAAAGATGGCAGGCGTCCCCAATTGCATCCTGGTGATACAATATGACATCCAAGCGGAACCACATTGATAATGAAAGCTGCCTATACAGCAAAATATCAGCCATGTGATCCAACTGAAAGTAAAAAGTACAATATGGCAAGATCAGCGTCCCAATCTCTCTGAGCCATACATATGTAGCAACATTCACTGCAAACCAATGGTGTAGTAATAGTCCAAGTTGTATACCACTCTGAACCATCATAACCACAACATCCAATGGGACTAGTACACATATATCATAGAATTCCCATTAGCAGATGTACTGTTAGCTGTTAGTACCTTTGGCTGAGACAAAAGCTGCACCAAGCGACCTCTAGATGACATCTAAGCCTGTTTGTAACAAGGGAGCAGAGGTGCTACCCCCCTCTTGAGCATCAGGCAGCAATGCTCTAGACCTATGCTCTATTGAACCTGAATGAGCCGTAGCAAGAGTCGGCTCCAACTCAAAGGCATCAAGATAAAGTTGCAATTCCTGAGGTGAATTTGCTAAGTCACCCTCCTCCATCCACTTCACATCCATCGGTGAATAGTGTAATATGCAGCGGAAGTCTTTGTATTGGAGGATCCTGTCACACAAATGCTCACACTGTCTTCTGTATCCTGAGTTTCGTGAGTTTAGCAATCCACTTTAATACTTCAAACTTTAAAGAGACGAGAGAGAGAGATATGAGAACTGTACACCAGATTGGGTCCCAAATTACCCACTGAAGGGCCCCCTATCCTGATAACGAGATAGTATTTGCTTTATTACTTTAGAGAGAATGACTGTGGACGATAAGCCAAACGCAAGATCTCGAAGGATCAGAAGCCTGGCTGAACTGTACACGGCCGTAGAAACACCTCAATGAACTGATCTCGAGCCTATGCACACTTCCCAAGGGCATGAGGAAGGGCTGCACACTTGAGGTTGAGAAAGGACTGCGGTGGACTGTTCTAAGCTATGTAACTATGCTGTAAATGCTTATGAATGATATGTTACCTTCACCAGACGATTGTTGCATGTATGGATGATGCACAGAAGGCAGAATATTGTTGTAGAACTGATGCTGGACTGAAACGCAGATTGTAGACTGAAACGCAATGCTGGAAACTGCTGTAGATCTGTTGTACTGGGCCTGGAAGGGTGCTGTAGTCGCCTATGGGCTGTATGCTGCGTTAGGGTACAGATGGCTGCGCCTGATGGCTGTAGGAACTGTACTGCTGCTGAACTGCTGTGTAAGACTGTTGATTGAAGCAAACGCTGGTTCTCAAAGGCTGGAGAAGCAAACGCAGAAGCTTCAAGAGGGATGGATTAGTCTAGGTTGAAGGCGGGGAATGCTCCTAGTGCTGAGGAGGAAGGCACCTAGCTCACTGAAGACTGAATGAATGTCTAAGCCCTATGCAAGTCTATTTATACTAACTAGGGGTTGGTCAAGTTGGCTGGTCATTTATTTAATAAACTTTATGTTTATAAATGACATTAAATGCTAAATAAATACCATAAAATATGGGAAAAATACCAGATAAATCCTAGTAAATTCCCTAAGGCTTCTGGGATGTTCTAAATGATGCACAAGCATATGAATGCATATTATGCAAGATGCAAAGTGCTTTCTGATGCAAACCCTAAGGCTTCTACTAACTCTACATGCATGAATGATTCTCTCCAAGTGGGTTAAGGGACTTGACCGACTGATTGACCCGCTAAGGCTGAGGAATGACCTACGTAGCTCATGCGTGACTTATCCTGGACTGAGGATGTACAATGGGGTCACGGCGTACGACAAATATCATCCTACTGGGTTCTAATACTGTACAAATGTTGCACTGCTGATGATGAGCCAGTTTGTCACCATGCACTGAGTGCAGAGTGCATGTGACAAATAGTTCTTGAACTTCACAAGATAGCGACGGGAAACTTTACCTCGTACCTTTCTTTCCTTATGTGCCAGTATATGCTCTGGAATAAGAACCTCATCAAATTCCTCCACTTCCGGTTGAGCCTCATCTGATACATCGTTAGGCACATCCCCACGGAAAGGTCTAAGAAGACTCACATGAAATGCATTGTGAATCCTCCAGTGATCTGGGAGCTTCAAACTATAGGCTATCTCACCGATCTTTTCCGATACCTAAAAAGGTCCATAGTAGCGCATGCTCAACTTAGGGAATAAGCGTTGTTTACCCTTCATCTTCTTGAGCCTGGCTTTCTCAAAACGTAAAAGAACCCAGTCACCCACTGCAAACTCTAATGCATGCCTGTGACGGTGTGCTGCCTTCTTTTGCTTTTGTTGAGTTCTTTGGAGTGCCAACTTAACTCTCCTGTAAGCTTCATCCATGCTCTCCACATACTGGTCAGCTTGAAAGATCTTATCCTTTGTGTGCAAAATAGGTGGTACCTTCTTCCCTTCTTCCACAATCTCAAACGGCGCCTTGCCCGTTGAGGTATGGATGTTGTTGTTATAAGTGAACTCCACCAAAGGAAGATACTTTTTCCATTGTTGCTTGTGCTTTGACACACAGCACTCGAGAAGATCTAACACTGGAATTAGCCTCTTTCGACTATCCATCTGTTTGTGGATGAATCAATGATGAAAACTTGAGAGTTATACCCATGTTGTAAAAACAACCCTCTCCAAAATAAACTCGTCATCCATGGATCAAGGTCATTGATGATAGACGAAGACATGCCATGATACTTGAAGAATTGAAATGATGTGATCTACTTTGATCTTCTACCTTCAAAGGATCCATACGGACTCCGTCTTTGGATACGATGTGCCAAGAAATGTATTTCCTCCAAAAAGAATTCACTCTTCTTGCCATTTATGACCAGCCTATGCTTCCGGAGTTCCTCAAACATTGTGGCCAAATGTTCCCTATGCTCCTCTAAGAGTGAATGCACAATCATGTCATCAAAGAATGTGCTCACAAACGCTCGATGAGGTTGGAAAATCCTGTCCATCATCCTGTTAAAGGTGGCGGGTGCATTTGTCAAGCCAAAGGGCATGCCCAAGAACTCATATAGCCCAAAGGTGGTCCGAAACGCTGTCTTATGTACATCCTCGGGTCTAATGCGGATCTGGTGGTACCCGCTTTTCAAGTCTATTCTACTAAAGATTGTAGAGCCCTATAAGCGGTCCAAAATGTCATCGATCCTCGGAATAGGGAATCGATTCTTGATGGTATTCTTGTTTAGCGCTTTGTAATCTATACACATGCGCCAAGAACCATCTTTCTTTTGCACCAAGAGCACAGGTGAGCAGTGAGGAGCTTGGCTAAATTAGTCCCTTTTTCAACAACTCTTGTACTTGGGTCATGATTTCTTCTTGTTGGGTTGCACTAACTCGTTATGGCTGTCTATTTGGTGGGGTACTCCCCGGAATAAGATCAATCACATGATCTTTTGGCCTTTTCAGAGGAAGCTCTCCTGGCAATGACTTGGAAAAGCAATCTTGGTACTCACGTAGGAAATCGGTCCTGTCTTTATCTTAACATAGACAAATTAGATTGAGGTTCATCTTTTGCATCCTTAACAAAAACCAAGTACGCGGAAAGATGCTTTTCATTACTGATGAAATTGCCGAAGCCGATACAATAGGAACGGATTTCCCTTTAAGCTTTACATTCAAAATGTGCTCTTTCTCTCTATGAGTCAAAGTAATCTTCCCATTGTGCGTATCCACCTGTATTCTATGGCACCATGGCATACCCAACAAAACATATCACCTATCAAGTGGCATGATATAAAACTCCTCACTGTCAACATAACCTTGCACATGAAGCCTGAGCTTCCCAATGATAGGGGTAACGGGTTCTGCATACCCATGACAAGCCATGTTTGCCTCATACATAGGCCCCATCTCCTCTACATGGATCCCCAATTTGCGAGCCAAATCTGGTGAGATAAAATTGGCCCTAGCACCTGTGTCAAAGAAAATCAAAGCGGTCTGATCTCTGACCTTGCTCCATGCTCTACACAACTCTATCTCCTCACCACCTGGCTGTTCTCCAACAAGATCAAGATCTCCTCACCACCTGGCTGTTCTCCAACAAGATCAAGAACTAACCCTGTAGAAGGCTAGGGTTTCTTAGGCTTGGGCTCCCTTTAGTGTCACAGTCCTTGTTGGACTTACGCTTAGGACAATTGAAAGACATATGCCCCTCTTCGATACAGAAAAAGCATTTCTTGGCATCCAATAAAGCTTGCTTCTCCTTAGGAGTTATCTTAGGCATTGGTAACATTTTACGTCACTTCTCTGCAACCAGGTGCATGCCCTGACTTCTCAGTTTTCTTGCTAGTGCTTTTGCTGCCCTTAAATCTTGTTGAAACCCCAGTGAGTAACGCATTTGTTGTCATAGCATTCTCTATCATCTGTGACATATTTGTTACTCGGGTCTTAATGCAATAGTCACGCACTTTCTTGGGCAACCCACAACAATACTTCTCAACCTGCTCAGATAGTGGCATTGCACGATAAGAAGTAACTGGGAGTAAAGCTTCCCAAAACTTCTTGTTATAATCCTCCAGATTCTCACACTTCGATGCATTCAACTTATGCCACGTTGTCATTACATCCACCTCAAATGTAGATGTGAGCGCCACGGAGGAGAACACCTGTTTAAAGTGTACCCAAGTAGTTGGTGCTATGCCCTGCAAGAGAAGAGTAGACCACCACTGCAATGCATTGCCCTTGAGAAAAGTCGCAGCTTTTCTCACTTTCGAGGAGTTGGTGTAATTGCCACCAGAAAAAGCAGCATCAAATTGCTGTAAAAGGTAAGAGCCTTCAGCCTGGCTTTTGCCCCATTGAATGTGTCAAATTTCACTATAGCTCCCCCTTCCTTATAATCCTTCGCCTTACCCAAAGGCGTTAGATTTATCGTAAGGAAGTGGCTTTACAAGGTTGCTACCCCATGAAACCGGCCTTCAGAAATCTGACGGGCGGTGAAACAAACACTCGCACACAAAACACTTCGTCACCCATGGGAACCTGGAAAAGAAACAAATAGGGGGAGCTAGAGTGCTCCTGCAAATAGTACAAGGACACCGATTGGCCCCAAAATGTAGTGGCGTCCCTTGCGGTATTTCTTTACTTGATCAAATATGAGTACAAAGTACAACTTGTCGAATCCTTTACCAATAGGATTCCTTTTATAGCTTTTCACCCAAGACTTTCCCAATAAGAACTCTCGCTAATACAGCAAAGCATTCCATAGAGAAGGCACACCTGTACGATACCTCCATGCTTGAAAAGGTCTTCTCCATCGCTATCATGGATCCCACAACCTTTCCCAAACAGCAGTAGGTCTGTACCAAACCACATGTCCTTCCTATAGTCACAACTTGCATGTATCCTCGAGAAAAACTAGAACCTGTTCACATGAATCCAAAGACATAAGGTGATGCTCCTAGTGGAATAGAAATGTCTATGGGTCCCCCCACTATGGTTCTCTAAAGCTCGCCTCTGAGGACGCCTCGTCTCTGAAACCATAAGATCCCCCTAAACCCTGAATGTTCCATGAAATAATCCGCACATCAATCTCTGTGTGATGCGGCACTAGTGGAACTGCCCTCCACTCGGAGAGTCTTGGGTGAGGGTTTAGACAGGGAATAGCTTCAATCTGTGCTTGGATGAAGGCATGCCAGGTGGGCACTGATCCTGTCCTGTCCTCCATGTGACGTTACTCTGTCCGAGCGCCATGCTTTCCACATGAAACCAAAGACCTGCATTTGATAAACCATAGACCTGTATCCATAAACCATAGGCCTGTTTCCTCGATACCAAAGTCTTGTTTCTTCTCGAAAGACCAATGTCCTGTTTCCATGACAGATAAATCCACATATGCACCATCCAAACACGGTGCCAAAAACCTAGAGAGAGAAAGATAGAGGATGTGTCAAGCAATCCCTGAATACACATAGGTCCAAGATGAAGAGCAACACACATCTCTTCCAAGAACATCATCCTGTGCATATGTAGCTTGATCCTCTGCATCCTATTCTCGTAAACAAAACTTGCTTGCGAAGAGAGAGAGAGAAACCCCTTTGCTGTTCATCCCTCGGTGCCTCCTTCAGCTCGCCTTCTTCCAAAAGAGAGATAGAGTCGTGTTGTCCAATCCAACAGTCGCCTGGAGATGTCTCTGCTGGCTGCTTCCACACATGCAACCTGCTTGCATCCGCCTGACTCCTGTTGCTAGCTGCAACCCATATGCGCAACCACTTGGTCTTCCACACGTGCAGCCTCTACCTGAAACCTGCCCTGCTGCCCGATTGACAGCAGATAAACTCCTGCCTGACGCTTGCCTGGTTGCCCGTTGCTGGTTGCTCGTCTGGTTGCCTGCTTGGCTGCTCGATGCTGCCCATTGCTTCCCGGCTGTAGTCCATACGTAGTAGCAACACACCTGGCGGCGGCGGCAGCAGCAGCAGTAGCACCCAGCCATGCAACAGCAACAATAGCACCTGGCGGCAGCAGTAGTAGCACCCGGCCATGCAGCAACAGTAGCAGTAGCACCCGGCCATGCAGCAGCAGCAACCGCCTGGCCTTCCAAACGTACGCGCAGTAGCGCTCCAGGGGATGTGCCCGCGTAAACCATCCGGTGACCTGCTCTCGAATCCGCCACCCTTCGATTTATAAGGAGGCGATGCGCTTTCTCAAAAACGCCAAAAGCAAAGGTTAAAAATGCATGCTCAAAAATAATAATAATATTTTAAGCATCAAAGGTTATTAAACCTTATAAACAATAAAATTCCCTTTTCTCCCCTTTCACACTTGGGCTGGCCACCATCTACGAGTTTCCTTTTCATATCCAACTGAGGCCTGTTCACACTGTCCGTGCCCGTGCCCGTGCCTGTGCTCGTGCACGTGCCCACCTGCTTGTTGTCTAGAGGGAAAAACACAAGGTTGTAACATACCCCCCTCTTGAAAAATACCAAGCGTCCTCGATTGCACTCAATAACACAGTAAGCATCCAATGAAGAAAGAGTCCTCATACGACCAAAGCAATGCCTCTCCAGTGCATCTGGGTGATGAAACAATCATCTTGAACAATAAGGCTATACTCTCACATCAAAGTGACAAACCACTCTTGCTTGTTCCCTGCTTGAAAAGGTCTTCTCCATTGCTATCATGGATCCCACAACCCTTTCCAAACAGCAGTAGGTCTGTACCAAACCACATGTCCTTCCTATAGTCACAGCTTGCATGTATCCTTGAGAAAAACTAGAACCTGTTCACATGAATCCAAAGACATGCTTTCCACATGAAACCAAAGATCTGTATCTGATAAACCATAGACATGTATCCATAAACCATAGGCGTGTTTCCTCGATACCAAATCCCCGTTTCTTCTCGAAAGACGAATGTCTTGTTTCCATGACAGATAAATCCACATATGCACCATCCAATCACGGTACCAAAAACCTAGAGAGAGAAAGATAGAGGACGTGTCAAGCAATCCGTGAATACACATAGGTCCAAGATGAAGAGCAACACACATCTCTTCCAAGAACATCATCCTGTGCATATGTAGCTTGATCCTCTGCATCCTATTCTCGTAAACAAAACCTGCTTGCGAAGAGAGAGAGAGAGAGAAACCCCTTGGCTGTTAGCCCCTCGGTGCCTCCTTCAGCTCGCCTTCTTCCAAAAGAGAGATAGAGTCGTGCTGTCCAATCCAACAGTCGCTTGGAGATGTCTCTGCTGGCTGCTTCCACACATGCAACCTGCCTGCCATCCGCCTGACTCTTGCTACAACCCATATGCGCAGCCACTTGGTCTTCTACATATGCAGCCTCTACCTGAAACCTGCCTGGCTGCCCGATTGACAGCAGATAAACTCCTGCCTGACGCTTGCTTGGCTACCCGTTGCTGGATGCCTGCTTGGCTGCCCGATGCTGTCCATTGCTGCCCGGCTGTAGTCCATACGCAGCAGCAGCACCCGGCCATGCAGCAGCAGCCGCCCATGTGAATGGGAGAGATTTAGGGTTAGGTTAGATGTTCATGTGGGAGACATACACAGAGAGAACAAGGGAGAGAGAGAGAGAGTTGTGGGGATAAGTCAACTCATGGGAATGAGTGTGTGACTCCCCTATCACACATGTATATTGCACTAGGACACATAGTGCACTTAGTACATTAAAAGTACTAAGTGTACTATGTACTATAACTTATGGGCTTGTACACACTATAAGGGTGGGCATTATGCCTTTATCCCAACAACCTCCCACTTAAAGGCAAAGTGCCCTTAAGTAAAGGAAAAGAAAAATCAGCATGTACATGATAATATACAAGGCCATATCAAGGCTGAAACTGGCCTCATCCAATGCCCATCAAGTGTCTGCAATGAGCAAACCGCTCCGGAGGCAAACTCTTTGTCAACAGATCAGCCGGGTTGTCATCCGTATGAATCTTAACAAGCTGAATTTGCTTGTTCTCTATCGCCTCTCTGATGAAGTGAGACTTCACATCCACATGCTTCGTCTTTGCATGAAAGACAGGGTTCTTTGCCAACTGGATGGCACTCTGACTGTCACAATGCAACAATGGAATATCCCCTGTATATCCCAAATCAACCACTAACCGAGATAGCCATAATGCCTCCTTGCAAGCCTCTGTGGCTGCAATATACTCGGCCTTTGTAGTAGATAAGGCAGTGCACTTCTGCATCCTGGATATCCATGACACAGCACCTCCTGTGAATGTAAACACATAACCGGTAGTAGACTTCCGGTTATCTGGATGACCGGCATAATCCGAATCCGTGTAACCATGCACTAATGCATCCTGTTTGCCAAAACAAATGCACATATCCTGTGTGCCCTTCAGGTATCTCATGATACCTTTCACTGCTTCCCAATGCTTCTTGCCAGGGTTGGCCATGTATCTAGAAACCACTCCCACTGCAAATGCAATGTCCGGCCTAGTAGCAACCATGGCATACATGAGACTGCCACAAGCTGAAGCATACGGAATCTTGGCCATATCAGCCCTGCCACTATCTGACTGTGGGCTGTCCATAGCACTGAGTTTCACATATGGAGGCAAAGGAGTACTAGTCTTCTTCCCCCCGTCCATATTGAACCTCTGTAAAACTTTGCCAATATATTCCTTCTGAGACAAATACAACACATGCTGATTTCTGTCCTGAAGTATCCGCAAACCCAAAATGTGATTTGCATCACCCAAATCCTTCATATCAAAGGTTTGATGCAGCCTCTGCTTCAAGGCATCCATCTCTTTACGAGATTTCCCGGCAATCAACATATCATCAACATACAAGATGAGGATCAATAGACTGCCATCCAAAGCTTTCTTGGTGTACAAGCAGTGATCTATGTCACTTCTCCTGAAATGCTGTGATTTCATGAATGTATCAAATTTATGATACCATTCCCTTGGTGCTTGTTTGAGCCCATAAAGACTCTTTTTCAGCTTGCATACAAGCTTCTCCTTTCCACTCACTGCATAACCTTCTGGCTGTTGCATATATATCTCCTCATGGAGATCACCGTGAAGAAAAGCAGTCTTCACATCCATCTGAATCAAGTCCAGATCATCATGTGCAACCAAAGCTAACACAGCTCTAAGTGTGGTCATTTTGACCACTGGAGAGAAGATCTCCTCAAAGTCCACACCATATTCCTGCTTGAAGCCCTTAGCCACTAACCTGGCTTTGTATCTTGGCTTTGCATCAGGTGCAACTTTGAGCCTGTAAACCCACTTGCAAGGCAAAACCTTCTTGCCTGCAGGCAAATGCACCAACTTCCATGTTCCATTTTTGTGCAGAGAATCCATCTCTGACTTCATGGCACGCTCCCAAAGAGCCTCGTCTGCCCTCTGTAAAGCCTCCTTATAACATGAGGGCTCCCCACAGTCAGTGAGCATCAAGTAGTCAACCCCTGGAACAAACCTGTCAGGGGCTTTGGAGGGTCTAGTGGACCTCCGTACCCAATGACCATCATTTGCAGGTTGCTGTCCAGCCTGCATATCACCCATTGGTGGCTCCTGTTCCATGCCATAAGGCTGAAATATCATGCCCGGTATCTCCTCCAATTGTGGTATATCCATAGGGATATCTTCTGCCATCTCTGGCTGTCCATTTGGACCATTTTCAGCACCATTTAAGGGCTGGTTTTGCTGCTGTAATGGCTGATTTACAGCCCTTTGTTGTTGTCCATGATGTCCATCATCATCAAAGATGACTCTGCGAGGCTCTTGTTGCCTTGCAGGCTCCTTATACATGCATGTTTCATAAAAAATGACATCATTGCTGCGTATAATCTTTCTATTCACGGGATCCCAAAGTCTATACCCCATTTCACCTCTGTCACCATATCCTAGGAATATGCATTTGTGAGACTTAGGATCAAGTTTGGTGCGCATTTCCCTGCGTATGTGCACGTACGCAACGCAACCAAACACTCTCAAGTGCTTGTATGACGGAGGCTTCCCTGTCCATACTTCCTCTGGCACTTTCCCACCAAGCCTCGTGTTAGGTGACCTGTTTATAAGGTGAACGGCTGTCATAACAGCTTCAGCCCAAAAACCATGAGGTAACGCAGCATGTGACAACATAGAACGGACCTTCTCCTGAATGGTCCTGTTCGTCCTCTTTGCTGTCCCGTTTTGTGGAGGATCATAAGGAGTAGAGAGCTCCCTCTTGATGCCTTTAGCATCACAAAAGTCCTGAAACTGTTTGGACATATACTCTCCACCATTGTCGGAACGCAAAGCCTTTAGTGTTTTGCCAGTTTGATTCTCAACAAGAGCAACAAACTTCTGAAACACGGAGAATGTATCACTCTTCAAACGAAGAGGATAAACCCACACCTTGCGTGTGGCATCATCAATAAAAGACACAAAGTATTTTGCCCCTCCCAAAGAAAGCTGAGGCATCTCACATACATCTGTATGCACAAGCTCTAACTGAGCATCTTTCTGTCCAAGAGCTTTCTTGTGGGGGCACTGCAGTTGCCTGCCATATATACAATGCTCACAAAACTGAAAACTTGAAAACTTTAGAGAAGGCAAGTAACCCAAACGAGACAATTGCTCCATTCCTTTGACACTCATGTGTCCCAACCGGCTATGCCACATAGAAATTTCCGGCAGCTCGGTTGCATTTACATTAGCATGGTGACAAACACCTGCATGCATGAAGTAAAGAGTGTCCACCTTAGAGCCTTTGGCAACAACCAGTGAGCCCTTACAAATCTTCCACTTTCCACGACCAAATGTGGTAACATAATCAGTATCATCAAGCTGTCCAGTAGAAAGCAGGTTCTTCTTGATCTCAGGCACATGCCTGACATCATGGAGCATAAGCTGTGAGCCATCTGAAAACACAAGCCTCACATCACCTCTGCCAAGAATCTTGCATGCATGGTTATCACCCAAATAAACCACTCCTTCATTGCCAGCAATATACCTGACAAACAAGTCTCTGCAACCTGTGACATGAAAGGAGGCACCTGAATCAATGATCCACGAGTGCATACCATGACCACCTGTAAGAAGTGAATGGGCATCAAGTGAAGACGTAAATAGGACCTCATCCTCACTGTCACCTGCATGTGACACATTGATTTCTTCAATCTTGACTCCACTTTTGCCCTTTGGCTTTACATCTTTGGCTTCATCTTTGTCTTTGTCTTTGCCTTTTCCCTTTTCCTTTTGATCATTTTTCCATTTGTAGCATTGCTTTTTAATGTGTCCCTTCTTGCCACAATAATGGCATTCCAAGTCCTTTTTAGAGCGGGACTTGCTCTGTCACATGCACTCTGCACTCAGTGCATGGTGACAAGATGGCTCATCATCAGAAGTGCAACAGTTGTACAGTTGTAGAACCCAATAGGATGATATTTGTCGTACGCCGTGACCCCATTGTACATCCTCAGTCCAGGATAAGTCAGGCACGAGCTACGTAGGTCATTCCTCAGCCTTAGTGGGTCAGTCAGTCAGTCAGTCAAGTCCCTTAACCCACTTGGAGAGAATCATTCATGCATGTAGAGTCAGTAGAAGCCTTAGGGTTTGCATCAGAAAGCACTCTGCATCTTGCATAATATGCATACATATGCCTGTGCATCATTTAGAACATCCCCAAAGCCTTAGGGAATTTACTGGGATTTATCTGGTATTTTTTCCATATTTATTAGTATTTATTTATCATTATTTGCATTATTGGGCATTTATAAATATTAATTTTATTAAATGACCAACCTCCAGTTAGTATAAATAGGCTTGCCTAGAGCCTCTTTTGCTCATTCAGTCTTCATTGTGCTAAGAGCTCTCCTCTCTCTTGCTTTCAGCCCAAGACTAATCCAACCCTAGAGCCCATAAGCTTGCTTCTCCAGCCCTTGAGAAACCCTAGCTTCATTCAGCCCTAGGTGCTTGCATTCAGCCCTGAATTCAGCACTCAGTTCAGGCCGTGATCCAGTCCACAGTTCATCTTCAATTCAACGCCAGTTTGCAGCCTGTATTCACCTGCGTTTTTGCACAGCAGTACAGCAGCAGTGCTGCGTTTCTGTTCCAGCCGTACAGCAGCCCTGCAGTCCTCTGTTGCTCATGCGTTTCAGTCCACAGCCCTCTCCAGCCCTCAGCGTTTCTGTCCACAGCAGATTCCAGCCCTGAAGCAACAGTCTACAGCAGTTTCCAGCCTTGAAACAGTTGTTTGCATTAGTGTCCAGCCTTCTATGCATCATCAACACATTCAACAGTCATCTGGTGAAGGTAACTCAGCATTCATATGTGTTTTCAGCATTCTAACAGTGTGTAGAACAGTCCACCTTCTTCTTCTTTGAGCCTCAGGTGTGCAGCCCTTCCTCATGCCCTTGGGAGGAGTGCATAGGCTCGAGATCAAGTCATTGAGGTGTTTCTACAGCAGTGTACAGATCAGCCATACTCCGATCCTCCGAGATCTTGCGGTTGGCTTATCTACAGTCCAAAGTCATTCTCTCTAAAGTAATAAAGCAAATACTATCTCGTTATCGGGATAGGGGGCCCTTCAGTGGGTAATTCGGGACCCAATCTGGTGTACAGTGTTCATATCTCTCTCTCAACTCTTTAAAGTTTGAAGTAAATGAAATGGATTGCTAAACTCACAAAACTCAGGATACAGAAGACGGTGTGAGCATATTGTGTGACAGGATCAACCAATACAAAGACTTCCACTGCATATCACATTGGTATCAGATTCAGATAGTCCACACACACCGTATCCTAGGGTGGGGGCATCCTCGGATGGTTAGATTGCGTTCCGGCACGACCACCGACTTCAGCATCATGTCTACAGGAGAGAGTACTCATCAGCCGGAAGACGGAGACCTTGTTCTTCCGCCTACAGCAGACACCATAGCTCTTCTTAGAGCTCAGAACCAGCTACTCATGGAGCGTCTCCAACTCTTGGAGGCAGCAGCAGCACGTCCTTCTACACCTCCAGCAGCACCCGACTACATCTCCCTCTTCTTTCAGATGGAACAACAAAGGAGAGAGGACGAGGCCCAAAGGAGAAGAGAAAAAGAAGAAAGACGGGACTAGGAAGCCCAACGCAGGATCGACGAACACCGGCGTCAGGCTGACCTCGCCGCTCGGAAACACCAACGTGAGCTTGATCGAGAACGTATGCTACTCGAACACCAACGGGAAAAGGAGGCCATACACTTGAGGTATCAGCAGCTCTCCTCAGTCTCCCC
This sequence comes from Cibotium barometz, assembly GCF_041138505.1. NCBI lineage: Eukaryota > Viridiplantae > Streptophyta > Polypodiopsida > Cyatheales > Cibotiaceae > Cibotium > Cibotium barometz. The sequence continues at coordinate 41,661,288 of NC_141076.1, forward strand.
AGTCATAGGTGTCACCAGCCAGCATCCCGCAGTAGCATCAACCACCATCATTCGCAGTCAACTGAATTTCAGCAAGTATGATGGTAAGTGTGATCATTCTTCAGTTAATCAATTTGTTCATCAGTTTAATGCTCATTTTCCATTAGCTAGGATCACAGACCCACAAGACAAAGTCCACTTAGCGGCTCCCCATCTCACTGGTGAGGCAGTCACTTGGTGGCAGCATTGGTCTAGTATTCATACTGACCAGGCCACAGGTGTCACCGCCTTTGACTGGGACATCTTTGTCCATGACCTGAAGACCAGATTTCTCCCGCCCCAGTACATGACCGGTCTGAAAGACGAGTTCTATGGACTCAGACAGAACGGTTCCCCAGTGCTTCAGTTTTCCGGTAAGGTTATTACTTTAGCACAGCAGTTAGGGTTATCTGAGCAGGCCAAGATGGAGCAATTCATTCGTGGATTGGACTCCAACATTCGGTTCACAGTTCGTAACTTTGAACCAAGTACATATGACCGGGCTCTGACTCTCGCTCAGAACGAAGAAATGAAGCTCAACGGGAGCAAGCCCAAGCAGACATCTCAGTCCAGTACCAAACCCCAGCAGCAGCAATCAGCTGCACAGTCAGGGAAAGGTAACGCATCTTCTAAAGATGCTAAGAAGGACAGCAGTAATAGCTCCAGTTCAGGGGGTAAGAAGGATAAAGAACCTAAGAAAACCCCTGATGAAAAGGCTAAAGCAGGCATTACTGGAGGTTATCTTCCTCCAGAGGAGCAAAAGAAGTATCAGTCAGAAAATAGATGTTTTTTCTGTCATATTATAGGGCATGGTAAGAAGGATTGCCACAAATGGCAAGCGGCACAAGCTGCCAAAGCTCCTTCTGCCACAGTTGCCACAGCTTCCCCAGCTCCTCCAGCCCCGCCTACTACCTCAAATGCAGTTCAACTTTTACCTTCCATGCATCCTATACCATCCGTGGTATTTGATGCTAAGCAGGAGGGTGAGAGCGATGCTGCTCAGAAGAGCCTTATCCGAGCTTATGGCTCTGCCCAGGGCCGACAGTTTGTAGTCCTTTTCGATATGGGTAGTTCTGAAGACGCCATCTCTCCCCAGTTGGCTAATAAATTGAACTGCACTTTAGTCCCATATCATCTGGATGTGGACGGGTTTACACCTGGTCTTCGCACCCACATTTCCCAGAAGGCACAGCAGTTTGCCTTTGAAGTTCAGAAGGCCTCATTTCAACGAGATTTCATCGTCTCCCCTCTGTTAGGGTGTGACATGATCTTAGGAATTCAGTGGTTCCGTTAGTATGAGCCTATTCCCGATTGGGGGCAGGACACTTTTACTATTTGTAAAGGTTTTCCTGAGCTTGTCATGATTCGTGGGGATAGAAGCATTCTTGGCATCCCATTGATTTCACATTTTCTCTTGTTGTTTCCCTCCCTCCCTCCCTCTCTCTCTCTCTCTCTCTCTCTCTCTCTCTCCTATTTGTCCAAAAGAAGGACAAGTCTGCACGCCTCTGTGTAGACTACAGGGCATTAAACAAACTCACTATCAAGAACAAGTTTCCTATGCCCAGGATAGAGTACATTTTGGAGCGTTTAGACGGTGCTAAATTTTTCACTAAGATCGACCTCAAGAGTGGTTACCATCAGGTCCGCATCTTTGAAGCTGACATTCCAAAAACAGCTTTCAGGACAGAGGGTGGTCACTACGAGTTCGTAGTCATGCCTTTTGGGCTTACAAATGCACCCGCAACGTTCAATAAGATGATGTCTAGGATTTTCGCAGTCCACATTGGGAAGTGTGTTTTCATATTCCTTGATGACATACTAGTCTTCTCAGCCACTGCGGAGCAGCATGAGAAAGATGTGGAGAAAGTCTTGCAACTTTTGCGAGATAATCAGCTCTACATAAATGCCAAAAAGTCTATCTTTGGTGTTAAGGAAGTTCAGTATTTGGGCTACATCATCGGTTCCGATGGGATTAGACTGGACCTCTCAAAGGTTCAGGAGATCTTAGATTGGGATATTCCTAAGACCGCCCAAGAAATCCGTTCATTCGTAGGTCTTTGTCAGGCCTATAGCACACATGTCATTCAGTTTTCCAACCTTGCAGCACCTCTGACCGACTTGCTCAAGGGGATGAAGACTCGCAAGCAGAAAGTCTTAGTTACAGGTAAGGCACTTGATGCATTCCGTGCACTCCAGAAAGCTGCCTCAGAAGCACCTGTATTAAAGTTAGCATCATGGGACGAACCTTTCGAGGTCATCACCGATGCCAGCAATGTAGCCATAGGTGCAGTCCTCCAGCAGGACAATAGACCCGTGGCTTATTACAGCAGAAAGTTGGATGTCGCTGAAAAGAATTATTCAGTATATGACAAAGAGCTTTTGGGTGTGATCACAGCGCTCAAACATTGGAAGCCTTTTCTTTATGGACAGGCTTTCACAGTGAAAACAGACCACCAAGCACTTAGGTGGCTTCAGACTATGCCAAGTGCCCAGTGGAGTGATCGACAGGCCAGGTGGAGTCAAATCTTCCAACAGTTTGGAGGTATGATTGAATACATCCCTGGTAAGCATAACCCAGTAGCAGATGCTCTCAGTCGAAAGTCCAGCATCCAGGCAGTCCAAGAAGCTACCATTCTCGAAATCACGGGGAAGGACTTAGATAGTATGAAAGACCAATATGTCGACTCCCCTGAGTTTGGTACTCAGTATAGTTTGGCCCTCACTTCTGAGCCTGGCCACTATTCAGTACAGAACGGTTGGTTGTTCTACAAGAACCGTCTCTGTGTTACTCGAGAAAAGCATTCTGCTCTTCTCCATGATGCCCATGACTCCTTAGTTGGAGGACATAGGGGTATCAACAGTACCCTCGAGAAATTAGAACGGTCCTTTTATTGGCCAAAGATGAGGCGTGATGTCTATGCACATGTACAAGCCTGTAAGATTTGTCAAAAAGTCAAGGTTCCCCATACAAAGAAGGCAGGTCTACTTCAACCTTTGCCTATCCCCGACGAACCTTTCATCGACATATCTATGGACTTTGTAGGGCCTCTACCAACATCCACTGGATCCCGTAACACTCAGTGTTTTACCATTGTGGATCGCTTCAGTAAGTTCTGCATGCTCATCCCATGCAAGCATACGGCCACAGCCGAGGACGTAGCCCGTCTGTTTCTCAAGCATTGGTATCCAATTTGTGGTTTGCCTAGCACCATAACATCAGACAGAGATTCCAAGTTTACCTCGCATTTCTGGAGGGCATTATTTGAAAACTTTGGAACTAAGTTACAGTTGTCTAGTGCATTCCATCCCCAGACAGATGGCCAGACAGAAATTTATAATCAGTTGGCCTTTGATGTCCTCAAGTCATATTGTCATGACCAGCAGTCCAAATGGGAGCACTATCTTCCGTTGGTCCAAGCTATCTTAAACGACACGCATTCATCCAGTGTCGGACGGACTCCATATGAAGCAGCCTTTGGTCGCCGTTTTTCTTCTCTTTTGACGAGAATGGTGTCTCCATCTTTAGAGGCTAATAAAACCACGGAAGCATTTTCCGAGATCATTGAGTCAGTCAAAGACCACTTGACCAAAGCTCAGGAAGCATATAGCAGACAGGCAAATAAATCTAGACGAGATGTCCACTTCAAGGAAGGGGATTGGGTCTATTTGCGTATCATGAAGCAGAGATTGAAACAAGTGGGCAAACGTTGTCCCAAGCTTTCATTCCGTAGTTTTGGCCCTTTTCCAATAGTTAAGAAGATAAGTGATGTCTCAATGAAGTTAAAGTTGCCTGCCAGTTGGACAATGCATGATGTTTTCCATGTTTCTTGGCTAGAACCATATGTTGGTCCAGAAGTGTTTGATGTTTCAGATGAACAGCAGCCAGACGTGGTAGACGAGGCAGAAGTTATTGAGCCTGAGCAGATCCTTCTTCATCGATGGAAGCATGGTTCCAGTCGACGGATTCGTCAGTTCTATACGAAGTTCCGAGATCGAGGTACCCACGAAGCCGTATGGCTCGACGAGGAGTTCTTCCAGGAGTACCCCCAGTTATTGGCGGACTACTTGGAAGCCATGAACCTGCTGCCAAGCTAATCAGGAGGGAATGTCACATGCACTCTGCACTCAGTGCATGGTGACAAGATGGCTCATCATCAGAAGTGCAACAGTTGTACGGTTGTAGAACCCAATAGGATGATATTTGTCGTACGCCGTGACCCCATTGTACATCCTCAGTCCAGGATAAGTCAGGCACGAGCTACGTAGGTCATTCCTCAGCCTTAGTGGGTCAGTCAGTCAGTCAGTCAAGTCCCTTAACCCACTTGGAGAGAATCATTCATGCATGTAGAGTCAGTAGAAGCCTTAGGGTTTGCATCAGAAAGCACTCTGCATCTTGCATAATATGCATACATATGCCTGTGCATCATTTAGAACATCCCCAAAGCCTTAGGGAATTTACTGGGATTTATCTGGTATTTTTTCCATATTTATTAGTATTTATTTATCATTATTTGCATTATTGGGCATTTATAAATATTAATTTTATTAAATGACCAACCTCCAGTTAGTATAAATAGGCTTGCCTAGAGCCTCTTTTGCTCATTCAGTCTTCATTGTGCTAAGAGCTCTCCTCTCTCTTGCTTTCAGCCCAAGACTAATCCAACCCTAGAGCCCATAAGCTTGCTTCTCCAGCCCTTGAGAAACCCTAGCTTCATTCAGCCCTAGGTGCTTGCATTCAGCCCTGAATTCAGCACTCAGTTCAGGCCGTGATCCAGTCCACAGTTCATCTTCAATTCAACGCCAGTTTGCAGCCTGTATTCACCTGCGTTTTTGCACAGCAGTACAGCAGCAGTGCTGCGTTTCTGTTCCAGCCGTACAGCAGCCCTGCAGTCCTCTGTTGCTCATGCGTTTCAGTCCACAGCCCTCTCCAGCCCTCAGCGTTTCTGTCCACAGCAGATTCCAGCCCTGAAGCAACAGTCTACAGCAGTTTCCAGCCTTGAAACAGTTGTTTGCATCAGTGTCCAGCCTTCTATGCATCATCAACACATTCAGCAGTCATCTGGTGAAGGTAACTCAGCATTCATATGTGTTTTCAGCATTCTAACAGTGTGTAGAACAGTCCACCTTCTTCTTCTTTGAGCCTCAGGTGTGCAGCCCTTCCTCATGCCCTTGGGAGGAGTGCATAGGCTCGAGATCAAGTCATTGAGGTGTTTCTACAGCAGTGTACAGATCAGCCATACTCCGATCCTCTGAGATCTTGCGTTTGGCTTATCTACAGTCCAAAGTCATTCTCTCTAATGTAATAAAGCAAATACTATCTCGTTATCGGGATAGGGGGCCCTTCAGTGGGTAATTCGGGACCCAATCTGGTGTACAGTGTTCATATCTCTCTCTCAACTCTTAAAGTTTGAAGTAAATGAAATGGATTGCTAAACTCACGAAACTCAGGATACAGAAGACGGTGTGAGCATATTGTGTGACAGGATCAACCAATACAAAGACTTCCGCTGCATATCACATGCTCCTTCCCCGTTCTTGGCTTTTACCCCTTTGCTGGGATCTCCCACGTGCATTCATTGCATTGGACTTTCCAACAGAATTGTTTTTCCTGTTCATCTCTTCTTGAAGAAGAGCACCCTCAACATCTGCATATGACAGCATAGCATGCGAATTGCTAGTGGCTGTCCTGAATGTGTCCCAACTCTCTGGCAAAGTGCATAACAGAAAAGTGGCTTTGAACTCATCGTCCATTGCCAACTTTTGATTAATGACCTGGCTGACAATACCATTAAACTCATTTAGATGGGCTGTCATAGACGCCCCTTCCTTCATCTGAAGACCTATGAGTTTCTTCAACCAATACACTTTGCTTGAGGCACTTTGTTGGGCATACAAGTCCTGCAATCTCTGCCACATTCCCCAAGCTGTCTTCTCTTCACGAATGCTGAAAAGTAAAGAGTCTGACACAGACAACATGATAGTAGATCTTGCCAGCTCATCCATATCTTCCCACTCTTCAGCAGTAAGAGAAGCGGGCATTACACCCCTTTCTTTGATAGGCTTGTGCTGCTTTTTCTGGAGCAACACATTATAGCACTGGGTTTGCCAAATATCATAGTTATGTGAGCCTTCAAGCTTCTTGATGTGAAGCAATGAAGAGCTCTCACCTGTGGTTGCCATAGCAATATGCAACCTGTCAATGCCTGACTCCCTGCAAGTGTGCAAACACTGCACCAAAAGCACACAAAGTGCTCACTGTTGTTCTCCCAAGCTTTATCTCCCACTGCGGAAGCACAAATGCAACTTTTCTCCCACTTTTTGTGATGAAATCACCAAAATCTGGTTGCTGCAGATTTAGGACAGCACCTTAAATGTGCTCTGTTGCCCTTCCAAAGTACTGTACAGCAGTACTAAGTGCTCACCAATGATGTACCAAACCTGTACCAACAAGTACAGCAGTTGAAATTGAACCTTTTCCTCACTCAAATCAGTGTACAGCTATGCCAAAACTTGCACAAAGCTGTGCCAAATCTGTACCAGCAGATACAGTAGCAATAAATGCTCTCCTGGCTGTCCAAATGAGTGAAAATCAGACTTTTACAGTCCCGAGCAAAAATTGGGCAAAAGCCCCTTGACTGCAAGCTGATTTCTGAGGATTCAAGGCATAAAAGTCTTGCTTGCTGTTTTGCCAAGCTTAACAAGCATAAAATCTTGAAAAGCCCCTTGATTTAAGATCAATTGCTGATCATACATGGTACATTGACGCACATGAAGGCATCCAAAGTCTTCACGATGCTTTCCCCTGGCCACATATACATCCAATACATGAAAGCCCCTTGATTTACAGGCACATTGAGTGCTTAACAGGCATCAACACATTATCCACAGCATCAAATGCGATTGCCTGCATGCAAATCAATCCAATCGGCACAAAAGCCCCTTGATTTGCACTGCAATTTGCTGCAAATTTTGCCCAAATGTGCGATTTCTCACATCATACAGCATGTATGACTGCTTAATTGCACAATTACATCAAAAGCCCCAAATTTCGACATCCAATTTCCTGCAAATTGATCTTGATTGTGACCAATGTCACCCAATTTTGCCAATTTCGCTCAAAATTGAGCAATTCGGCACCTGTACCTGCTCAATTGATGATTGTACTTGCTCAATTGCAAATCCCAAAAAAATTGAAGCAGAATACCTCGTAATTTCTGATTTTTGTTGCAGAAAAAGGGGTTGATGAATTTGGTGCTGCTGTATAGATGATGCTGCTGCTGGTGATGTTTGATTGCAGGTGCTCGTTGCTGATTGCAGGTGCTCGTAGAATGTGCTGTCGACAGCACAACTAGCCGTGAGACGTCACCTTCGCTAAAGCGCCGTCTACTTCGCCTAGTAGTTCGCTACGATGGACTTGCTCGGGACAGTCGTGAAGAGCCGACGTGTATTACGCCTTGTAGCGCTACACGATTAGCGCCTTGTTGTTCACTACGAGCTCGCCTTCACCTATCCGCCTGCTTCGCCTGTGTTCGCTCGCCTATTGGAGCTGTCGCTATCAGATGTTGCTGTTTTTCGCTTGATTGGCTGCGCCTGAGTGGATGGGCAGCCCACGCTACTGGCTGGATGGCCTTGACTTGGGTGATGGGGCAGCACTATCTGGCCACAGTGCAGCCTACGACTGGCTGTGGGAAACAAGAGCTATGCAGCAGAGAGATTCAAAAGGGCAAAGGCTGTGTGAAACGAGAGCTATGCAGCAGAGAGATTCAAAGGGCACCGGCTCTGATACCAGTTGAATGGGAGAGATTTAGGGTTAGGTTAGATGTTCATGTGGGAGACATACACAGAGAGAACAAGGGAGAGAGAGAGAGAGAGTTGTGGGGATAAGTCAACTCATGGGAATGAGTGTGTGACTCCCCTATCACACATGTATATTGCACTAGTACACATAGTGCACTTAGTACATTAAAAGTACTAAGTGTACTATGTACTATAACTTATGGGCTTGTACACACTATAAGGGTGGGCATTATGCCTTTACCCCAACACCATGCGTAGCAGCCGCTTGGCCTTCCAAACGTACACGCAGCAGCGCTCCAGGGGATGCACCCGCGTAAACCATCCGGTGACCTGCTCTCGAATCTGCCACCCTTCGATTTATAAGGAGGCGATGCGCTTTCTCAAAAACGCCAAAAGCAAAGGTTAAAAACGCATGCTCAAAAATAATAATAATATTTTAAGCATAAAAGGTTATTAAACTTTATAAACAATAAAATTCCCTTTTGTCCCCTTTCACACTTGGGCTGGCCACCATCTATGAGTTTCCTTTTTATAAGGAGGCGATGCGCTTTCTCAAAAACGCCAAAAGCTCAAAAATAATAATAATATTTTAAGCATCAAAGGTTATTAAACTTTATAAACAATAAAATTCCCTTTTGTCCCCTTTCACACTTGGGCTGGCCACCATCTATGAGTTTCCTTTTTATATCCAATTGAGGCCTGTTCACCCTGTCCCTGTCCCTGCCCGTGCCTGTGCCCGTGCCCGTGCCCACCTGCTTGTTGTCCAGAGGGAAAAACACAGGGTCATAACACCCCATGCAGTCATACCCATACTAGGGTCAACATTGCCAGTTCCCACCCCCTGCATACCATGCAATCCTGCTGACCCTTCCATGTTTCCAAACATGCCACTATGCATTCCCGGTTGTATGCCCCCATACATATTTCCTTGCATTCCAGGCTAAAAACTAGCACCAAAATTCCCTTGCATTCCCATATCTCCTTGAGGATAACCGCCGGGCCCTAGTCATAGTTTGGAACATGGAACCTCCACGAAAATAGCCTGGATGCAAAGTTGGCTGCAGAATAGGTGGCTGCCCGAAAAAGGAATTCTGTGGGTTAGCACCATAAGTGTTCTGCATGTTGGAAAACTATCCATGAGCAGGATATTGTGGGATAGCACCACTGTTGACCTGAGGTGGGTTCCTAGAACGCACCTTTCTTCTTCTTCTTAGGCTCAGAAGGGGCCCTCATAAATTCAGCAAACTTCTCACTTTGCGTGAGCTGCATGAGCACATCCACTGCCCTTGCCAATCGGGCTTTGAATTGGGCATCCTCTTCCTCTTACTTGGCATCTCTTCTGGGTGCGTTACATCCTCATAACGTGCACCTGCTGCAGCAGCCAGCCTATTCTTCTGCATGTGTATCCTCAAATTCAGTCCTCTCAAGAGTGGATGACTCCTCTTCCTCTTTGTCATAGTCATAGTCTTCTTCTTGATTAGACATCTTGCTGAAATTTACAGCAACGACTTTCCTCGAGACAACCACGAGCTCACCCCCTTGGGAAAGTTGGTGATGGTCCCGGCAACGGAACCTTGAAACCGGCCTTTAGTAGAAACCAAAGTGCGGTAGGTCCAAACACAGCTGTAAATCAACAAAGTGAAAAGATAAAAGGGAGCTAGAGTGCTCCTACACAAAAACCACGACGGCCCCAAAGCTTGGCGCCCCTTTTGGTATTTTTTTATTCACATTTAAGGAAGAGCTCAACTGTGTACAACATGGCCAAACATGGCTTATACATATGCATGTCCAAACTGCCAGTCCTCTGGTCCTCTTAACATAGAGGTTTCACACAGCCCTGCCAAGAAGGTACATCCATGAGGCCCTGTAAACGCAGCCAATTGACCCATGCATAAAACAGCCCAAGAACCCTTCCAAAACATGCTAGAATTGCCTTGTTTCCACCCTCAGAACTGCCAAACCCTTCCTCTCACAAAGGGCCAGAGGAGCACCTCTGAGACAGTCTCGAGCCAGTGAAAAGAGAGATTCTCACACCCTGTTCAGTCCTGTGTACTCCTGCAGTTCTGCACCTCCAACAGCCGCCTTCAGTCTCGCACCGCCTTCCACAGGAGAGAGAGAGAGAGAGAGAGAGAGAGAGAGAGAGAGAGAGCCCCTGTTCGGCTGCGTTGGTTGCAGTCTGCCCGCCTGCAATCCTGCGCATGTAGCCGCACTCTTGCAGCCGCCTGCAGTTCTCTGCCCCCTTCCAAAAGAGAGAGGAAAAAGAATGTCTGTGTGTTGCAGCCCAGCCCGCCAGCCTGTAGCCAAGAAAAAGCCAACGTGCTGCAACCCGACTGCTGCAGTCCAGCCCTGCGCTTCCTGTTGACCAGCCTGCTGGCCTGTTGCAAAAAGGGAGAGAGAGAGAGAGCGAACAGACCAGCCTTGTGCTTCCCTGCAGCCCGCCAGTCGCCAGGAGCGAAAAAACGTGCAGCTGCAGCCCGATTCCTCCAAAAAGAGAGAGTCCTCCAAAAATTAGGTAGGCCTCCAAGCTCCCCCAAATGGGCCACGATGCTCTCCAAAAAGGGGTTCTTTTATTTTATTGGGTTTTTAAACCCTTTGTCCCCTCCAAACCATTGTCCTCCCCCCACATGGGGTTATGGAAAAAGGGCCTTAATAATACCTTGAGTCCTTTTGACCCCAAGTGTGCACATTTAATAAATGTTCTGCACACTTGTGTCCTGCACACTGACCACCATGCCCAATGTTCGGATACGCTGTACAAATACACAGGGTCGTGATACACCGTTAGTGAGAAAAGGAAAAATTTGTGAGTGCCTTGCCCCAACAGGTGGTCAAGAATGGTTGTAAAAGATTAAAGAAATAGCTGGAAGAAAGATAAATCTCAAAATGTAATGGACGAAAATGTTGAGCTCTCCGTGATGTGGAGTATGCACATCCGTGTTAAGATGTGATGTGCACCCTCCCATTGTCATGGTGCCGTAGTCGATTGAGTTTGTACATGCTACCTGGAGAGTGGATGGTGGAACCTACGGCTCATAGCTAATGTCTATCTAACCTCATAGCTCACGGTTCATAGCTCACGTCTATCTAACCTCTTCCGAGGTTGAGATGTAAGGGTTAGGAGATGACATATCGAGAACATATATCTCCCAAGGAAATTTGTTGGAATTTGGTGTTGCATATTAGTGAGAGACAAGTTCTTCTTTCAACAATGTGTATTCGAGGGGAGGCATGGTAGTCCTCCAATTTGTGCTCAAGGGGAGGCTTGTAGTTCTTATAGATATGTGATCAAGTTGAGGCAAGAAACCTTCACATTTGTATGTTTGTATGATCCAAAGGTTAGTTTGTTTGGTGAATTGTAAAAGGTTGAAGGAGTGTCTAGGAGTGGAAAAGGTGTGGATGAGGATGAGTAGGTGCAGACACTTGTTGAGATGCCACACGGGTGGATAGGTGTCACTTCATGGTTTTGCATGGAGTGCTCTTTAGAGCTTTATAATCATGTACTTGGAGCTCTCACTAGTGTGAGAGATTAGCAATGAAAACTGTCATGTTGCTTTGAGATTGATCTTAAGAGTATGATTAGCTCATTATCTTAATGTTTTGAGGTTAGTTCTTTATTCATTTGCTCATCTTTGATTAGCCCTAATCATGGATTTGAGTTCTAGCTTGATTGATGCTAGCCATGTAGGATTGGCACTAAGGAAGATGGTTGATTTGTTTTGCAGCCACATTTGTGCTAGCCATGGATGTAATATCAAATTTAATCAAGTATCATTCAATTCGTCACTCACTGTTTGTTTTGACGAAATTGCTCCTCAGTTTAGAAACTGCTGAAGAATCCCCTTGTTAGTTTTCTTTTTTGAAAGTTTTACATGTGGATATGTTTTTGGTTGTTTGGTGAGTACTTATGGTACTCGCTAAAATCTAGTTGTACTGATGTTATTTTGCCATTTTTGCATCATGGTTATATTTTATGCCCCTCTTTAGAATGGTAGAGTCTAAATGAACCTCTAGCTGAAGATTACTTGTTACGATTCAGAATTTTTGCCAGTTGAAATAGGGAATGCGGTTCATGTGTGCTTGCCTCTTCTGTTACAAATGCAGTATATTTTCTGATGTTAAGTTATTGACATTTTTTTTTCTTTTACAGGATATTTATCATAGGTCTCACATATGGAGACTTAATTGGGAAAGCCATTTGGGATGAACGGAACGCAGGGGTAAGACTTCTCAAAGTATCTCTTGTAAGAGTTTCTGGTGGCAAGGTTAACATGGAACACACGCTATTCGGTAATAGTAACTGCATGCACAGGATTTCTCTACAGTGTGAGAAGTAAACAGCATGCACAAGATTGCTCTACAGAGTGAGAAGTGTTGTGCGGCCAGGTTATCATTTAGTATGTATTCGTATATAACTATATATATATATGTATTACATATATATGTATGTGCAAGCACCTGCACGTCTTATACACACAAACATACATGCATGCATACATACCCATCCATAGAATATATTCACACACGCATGCACGCATGCACCACACATGTGACAACATTTGTGTGCACGCCCGTGCACGCACGCATACACATTGGTGTGGCAGCATTAATTTACTATTGTGTGCCTTTTTTTTCATGCAGCTTGTCCTTGAATTTGGGTGAAGATAATGAAAAGAGTATACCATAACTGGTCATTTGTATGGACTTAATCTCAATGATAGCCAACTTGCTTTGATGTCTATATTGCGCTCCTGCTCAGCGTTTGTTTTAATAATTTCATTATCCCCTTTTCAGAAGTCCTTTAAAGATGTCATAGAAGCCAAGCAACACATGGAGAAGGAGAGGACATGGCCTGAAGAGGAGCAATAAGGACATCAAGCAAGTCAATCGAGAAGAATTTCTTTTCTTGGGCAACAATTTGCTTCCAGAAAATGTTAATTTTCACATTCTTGCAGTTCATGTACATTGATTATACATCATGCTTGTAAATATATTTAAGTTGTAACAAAAGTGTGCTCTTTCCATCTGCCATTTTTGTATGCTTTAGTTCATAATATAGCAAACACCACACACCCCGTCCCTCTTCTCACTCTCTCTCCCTCCCTCCCTCCCCCGAGCTCAGTTTTAGTAGCGGAGCACATTTCCATCTTCTTCGAACTCACTCCATCATCAAGAGGACGCTGCCCATCAGTTACAATCAGCCCATCAAGCCTCAAGTCAATCTTACCCTTTGAATAGACAGCATCGTCCTCCTAGAAGTGGGTAATCCTGCCAAGCTTCTTGTGTATACGATAAGATCAAACCAGTTACCATCTCAAGGTGCTCCAGCCCGATCGATTGTCACTGCCCCAGCTCAGTACTCCAACTAGCCACTTGGCACAAAATCCTATTGGGAAGGCACATCCATTGACATGTCCTTATGTGGTGAAGGTACATCTTCTAGCATGCCCTCCTACGATATTTCCATGACATGGATACCCACCCAACACAATCAACAATTTTGAAGAGTCCTCAAGCACTAGCCTAGAAAAGGAAGCAACCGCCACTCAAGCCAAAGATTCTCCATAACATCAATTGTGAAGACTCTTAGATACTTAGCTAGATACTTTTAGATACATAACATGCAATTGACAATTGTGAAGTCTCTTAGATGCTTAGCTAGAAACTTCCTCCCTTTGTGTCCATGTCCAGATGCATTTCTTCACCCTTGGTGTAGAACTAACTCAAGATTGAAAAAGAGCTAAGATACTTGCACTCGCGTCTCCTCTACAATAATATTTGAGGTGTGAAGTTGCCACCTCAAATTTTTCCTCCCAATATTCTTGTACAATTCTTTGTGATGTACTCAGTGGAGCCACACTTGAAACATTGATTGGTTAGTTTGGAACTGCTTTTTTGAGAGTCTTTCTGTGACACTCCTTTGCGAGAGAATTGTTCTTGTACTTCATGGCCTTAATATCTCCATCTTTAGGAGTCTCCTTTTTGTTGTCGTCAAACTTTCTATTGGATTCTAGACTCGAAACTCTCCCCCTCTCGAGAGAGTAGTAGCTATGTCTAGTCCGTCGAGAGATCATGGGGATGGAGTACATGCACATATGCATGGAAGGATGGTTTCAAACCATCCCCAAAACACTAAGCTTGCTTTGACTAGTGGATGGGAGCATGAGAAGAAGCTTTCGAGATTGGACCAGATAGCTTACTATTGGTTTATGCAAGATATGATTCTGAATATTCAAATTCCATGCATTGCCCAGAAGGGTTGTCAATGATTGAGATGTGAAGTTCACATCCTGCTTTTGGATCGCATTCTTCGAAGTTGTGGAAACCTCTCTAGATGTTAGTACTACCTATCATCTTGAAGACTGATGAGGCCAAACATGCAGCCATTCTTTTCAAGTATAAAACGACTCCCCCTTCATATAGCAATCCACAAATTTTTCTTGGAAGCTAGGAGAGTACACTTTGCTTAGATTTCAGTGCAGTACTTGTTAGATTGCATTATCAAGTGCTAGAGTAGTCAATTATGGTGTAAGAGGTGGGGATTTGGAGTTTGTACAACCTTGGAAAGCTCATGGACTTTTAGAAGAGGAAGAGGTCAATTCTTTTGTCTCGTGGTCACACTGTACAATATTTACACAAGGTATAATTGCTCATAAATTATAGTTTCCTTACCATTTTACATAAAAAAATAGTAATTTTAAGTTAAGTTAAATTAAAAGATATAATTAAATAATACCTGCACATTTGCCTAGACCATAGACCTCTAAGGTCTATTCTTTGTCCCTTTTTGCCTTAATTTAATGCCTAGACCTTAGTAGAATCTTAGAAGACACATTATGAAATCCTTTTCATATCTTGGACCTAAGTAAAATAGATATTAGATAGTCTTTTTTTTTTCGAGAAAAGATCCTTTCATTAGTTATATTAAAAACGCCCGTAGGGCTACAAAAGATCTCGCCTGCTCATAAGAGAGACAGAGCAGTGAATACAGCATGGCAGCCCGGGAGACTCTCCCTAGGTGCTGCAAAATACAAGCATCAGTACAAAGAACTGAGAGGCTAAATCATACAATAGGGGGGGGAAAGAGCAAACAGGTGGCCTGTAGTGCCAACGGGGGGATCCCGTGGGTAAGGTGTAGAAAGGGCCACAACGCCAAGTGGTGTGAAAGGCCTGGCGCCGTAAGATCGCCTCATCCGAGTCTCCCCGGATGCGATCGTACTGTCCTCGCAGGGTGTGGATCAACTCCTGCCGAATCCCCCGTACAGTCTCTGCTGGTGGCTCCAATCTCCCCTCAAAGGCTGTAAAGCACCGGGTCCTCCAGGTAAACCAGATGGTGAGACTGCTGAGGAGCTCCCATCGTAAATCCCTCTCCTGTGTCCAGCTGGCGGACGAGAAATCCAGTGCCGGAACCAGGCGAGGCTGGCCCCTAATAAATCTGATGGCCTGACTACCCTGCTCCATCTCATAGCCCATAGCAGGCCCTGACAAAGTCGACCAAGCAGCGGCACCCCACGTAAACATACCCTCTGGAGAGAGGGGGGCCAGAATACGCAGCATCCGCAACCAAATCTGCTGTGCCTGAGGGCAATCCCAAAGGCAATGTCTCTGTGTCTCCATAGGGTGGCCGCATCGGACGCAGGCCGCCGGAAGACCGCTGTAAACAAGCCAAGTACCAACTGCTGAGCCCCTGTGGGCGACCAGCCACTGAAAAGTCGAGATCTTGCGGGCCTGTTGACTAGCCCAGAGCCGAGCCCAAAAATCCTCCAGGAACTCCTGTGCCGCTGGAGAGACCGTCCTCCTCGCCGTCAAAATATGTCGCCCCAGCCGAACAGTATACTGGAAAAAGGTGATCTCTGTGGCCTCAAGGGATGCATAAGGATCATGCCACTCGTACTCCCCGGGGTTCCACTGTAGCAAGGGGCGCGCTGCATATGCCCATATGCGCCAATCCCGGAGCACATCAGCAGGGTCGGGATCAATATGCCACTTTCGAGAAGCGGCGGCCACTACCCGAATCCTCTGCAAGGTGCACTCTGCAACCAAAGGCGACTCCACCTCCACTCTCTGGAGTCTGCCCTCATCCTGAATCTCATAGTAAACGCAACTGCCATCCTCAGTGCAGGCTCTGACAGCAATCAGGATCTCCAACTGTGTAAAGGCTCCCATCCACCGTGGGGCCACTGGCTCGAGAGGCGTGAACCACTCCTCTGTGAGTGCCTCCTGAATATCATCCCTCATAATCAACCTCCCTCTGAAGTGACTCAGCCTCTCCACCTGGATCTCCTCTGGTAGACTGCAGAAGGCCTGCCAGTCTCCAAAACTATGAGCTGGGCCTGCCGCTAAAGGCCCCCAGGCTAGCCGAGGCCGAGAACCCAGCATATGACCCTGCTCTGTGCGAACCGCTGGGCTCCAGATGAGCGGCTGTCTGGCCCGCTTCTCAACACAAGAAGGAGGTCGCTGAGAGAGCCCCGGTCTCAGCAGCTCCCAAGTTCTCAGGATACTCAAAGCAAATCTGTCCTCCCATCCTCTACTAGTGAGGCCTGTCCTCCTCATCTCTATAAAGATCCAGCGAATCTTTGGTGCCCAAGTGCCCCCAGCGCCCGAGTCTGTAGAGCCGCTGCAAGAGGAGCTCTTTCCAAGGCTCAGCGCCTGGAAGCAACCCCAGAACGATAAGCTTCCCCAATAAAGCTCTACTCTGATTGACTGGATCTATAATGCCCAAACCTCCCTGAGCCAGCGGAAGTGTAATAACTGCCCATGCAACCTTTGCCCGAGCTGGCTGACCGTCCCGCGCCCAGACCACAGAAAGTTCCTGATCAGCCTCTGTACCTGGCTGATGCAAGAGCTCGAGAAGATCCAGCAAGACGTAATGTACCACATGGTCCCTAACAGCACCTGATTTGCCACCACCACCCTCCCAGCCAAGGATAGTCGAGCTGTACTCCAATACAAAAGCTTCTTCCGAATGCTCAGAAGAAGCGGGGCAATCTGCTGCTCAGGTGACAAATCTAGGCCAATCTGGCATCCCAAATACCGCACTGCTGTGCCTGGAGGAATCCATCTAAAACCGGGGTCCGGGCTCCATGCCGGAGTGGGAGCACTACTGATCCAAAAGGCCACTGTCTTGCGCCAATTGATCAATGCTCCCGAAGCTGCACTAAAAACCTGGAGCGACTGCTCTGCCCGAAGAAGATTGGCCTCTTGGCCATGCAAAAATAAGCCCGTGTCGTCTGCAAACTCAGCATCAAGCAGGTCCTCCCCCTGGACTGGGAGCTGAAGTCCTCTCAAACCGACCTCCTCTGCTGTCAAATACATGCTCATAGCCTCCGCAAAGAAGAGAAAAAGAAAAGGGGCGAGGGGACACCCCTGACGGACTGATCTGGTCAGCTCAAAACTCGGCCCCCGTCCTCCTGCAGTCAACACCTGGCTACGAGCTGTGGAATACAGAGCCGCCACCCCTCTGATCCATCCTGGCTCAAAGCCCAGGCGAAGCATAGTGCCCTCTAAGAAACCCCAATCAACTCTATCGTATGCCTTCTCAAAATCGAGAAGCATCACGACCAAGTCCTCGCCAAGAAATCTAGCTCGGGCCGTCGCCTCCCAGAAAGTAAAGATGTTGTCAAGGATACTGTGCTCCTTGACAAATCCTGTCTGAGTAGCGTGAATCAACTCCCCAAGGAACGGCTGGATCCTCAAACTCAAGGCCTTTGCTAAGACCTTGTAGACAGTATTGAGGATCGTAATAGGCCTCCAATGTCTAATATCATCTGATACTCCCTCCCCCTTGGTTATAAGATAGATCAAGCCCTCTGAAAAGCTCTGCGGCATCACCCCAGTGTCCAAAACATGCTGAAAGCCCCTGCGGAGGCCTGGCCCCAAAAGGTCCCAATAGCGCATAAAAAAGGCCGGCGTCAGTCCGTCCTCCCCTGGGCAACTATGTCGCAGCAGCACCCTCAAGGCCTCGGCAAGCTCAATCTCTGACAGAGGTGCACCTAGAACTGTACGCATACGGTCTGTGACCCTCCTCTGCACATCGGCCCACACAGTCTGTCTGCAAACATCTCGATCCTCAGTGGCAGGTTCCGCTGAAAGTAGGTCTCTATAGAATGCAGTGGCAATGGCTCTGATCTCCCCGAGCTTTGTAGCTACCGATCCATCCGGTCTACTGAGCTGGCGGACTCCTGCTCGCGCATGACGGGGCCCAGTGATCTCAAAAAACTCTCCAGTCACTCTATCGCCAAGCTGCGTCCACTGAGAGGCCTGACGACGATAGTAAAACTCATGTCTCTGCTCCTCTATCTCTCGAACCTCCTGGCGTGCCTGGCTCAGCTGGGACGCCACCCACTCACATGCAGGCTGCTGCTCCTGAAGGCGCTGTAGCGAAGCAAGGCTGCGTCTCAGCCGATGTTCCCGCTCGCGAATCTCTCCCAACTGTGTCAAAGCTGCAGCATGCAAAAAAGAGCTAAGATCGATGAGTCCCTGGGCACACTAGCCCGCTGCATCCTGGTCAGAGCACTGACTATCATGCCAGATCCTCTCAATGTCCTCAGCGAGACTGGGATCTGTAAGTACCCTCTCTGGGATCCTCAACTGCAAGCTGGGCTCCCGTGTCCTCTCCTCCAATGTCAAGATAACTGGCGCATGATCTGAAAATGAGGTGCCAGCGAGAATGCCGATGGAGCCCCCTCGCTCCCCTAACCAGTCGCCCACATAAAAGCGATCAATCCGTGATAGATTAGTCCCTCCCTGCCGGCGATCCGACCGGGAGAAACTAAGATTGTCCTGAGACCGGGAGAAAGCCCCATGCTGCCATGCATCAGTGATCCTCAGTGACATGCATAACCGGTCCCAAGCTGCAAGCTCCGTGCCGTGCACTGTAACATGACTGCCTCCCACCCTATCTGCCAGGTCCTCAAGCATAGTGAAGTCTCCCCCGACACACCAATGTGCGGCCTCTGGCAATGCATCCGTAACCTGGGTCCAGAACTCTGCTCTGGCACTAGCATGATTGGGCGCATAGACGTTGAGCACGCCCAATAGCTCATCATGCATCCTCAGAATGACATACTGTGCTCTACCAAGCACAATGATCCCTCGATCCACAATGGCCTGCCGCCATACATCTGCAATGACCATGCATACTCCTCCCTGTCCACCCAAAGGACCAAACCCTGTAGACCAAAAAGTGTCCCATCTACCAGGCATCACCGAACCATATCTCCGGATCCTGCTCTCACCCAAGTGGTGCTCCTGCATCATCAAAATATCAATGCTGCCACCAACCAGGCATCTCTGAAGCTCCTGCCTCAAGCAACCATGATAGCGTATAAAATGTGCTCCGCCAAGGCCCTGTACATTCCATGAGATGATCCTCATGGATGCCCTGCTGAGGTGGATGCTGTCTTAGCCGTACGGCGGGCCTTCGCAAGCGGCTTGGATGGAGAGTAGTCCCCATCCGAGCGGCTGCGAATCTGCCCACCCGGTGTGCTGCAAGAATCCCGGATCAGGCGCCAGTGGCTGTGGCCCATGGCGACTGCCTCCCGCTCTGACAAAGCAACCTCGTGTATACACACATATCCAGGGTCGCGTGCTAAGTTTGCCACTATGCGAACGACCAAATGCCAAATCCCTGAGGTATCCACACTCCCGGGATCCAAGAAAAAATGAGCCAACTCCCAAAGTCGGCCTATCACATCTGTCACCTCCAGATCGCTCATGTGATGAGAAAACTCAACTGCCTGAGTCTTCAAAGTGCTGAGAGCGAGCTCTAGAGTCCACTCTCGGTCGCTCGCAAGGGCCACATAGAGGGAACGAGAAGGCCACCGCTGAGTCTAGTGCCTCCTCCCCGCGGGCCGAAGTTATCACTACATGAACTCGGATGGGTGCTGGCTCATGGGGGCCCTCTGCTCCAAAAAGCCGTGTGAAGGTATAATCAAAAGCCTCCGAGCGCTGTCTAATGCCAAGGCGACTCAGCCGACTGCGGATAGATGAAATCCGTGAAGCCCTAATCGGCATAGGTCTCCTCTGTGATGCTCGAGCGAGGTCAGTGCGCTCAGCGCTCTCCGGACTGCAGGTGAACGCCAGGGAACTGCCAGGGCCTCCCGGGAAGGTGAGGCGGGCGGAGGGGGAGGAGGGGGAGGCGAGGGGGGTGGAGAGGGAGCCGCTGCCGAAACCAGAGCGGAGGCGGGAGGAGGCGATGGTGGAAGCGAGGCGGTGGGGGGGGACGGGGGTGGGGGGGTGAAGGAGGGGGTGCTGGCATCTCCTGGTCCTCAGTCGTCGCCGCGGGGGTCTCATCCTGGAGGGGAGAAAAGCTGTTCCTCACGGGAACCCAGTGAGGCTGAGACTGTGGCTGCTGCTGCAGCGGTCTCTGGACGTGCTGCTGTGGCTGTCTCCCTCGGCGGCGCCCCTGTCCAGGCTGCCACTCCGAGGCCTCTATGGCCTGAGCAGGTGTCCCGGAGGCAGCCTGCCGAGCCGAATCTGTGGGCGGGCCATCAGTAGCCTGCTGTGGTGGGGGTCGGGGTCTCCTGCGAGGGCAGGCCTTGGCCAGATGGCCGACCTGTCTGCAAATGAAGCACTGATTCGGGAGCCCCGAGAACTCCACTCTCTGATCTATCCATCCCCCCTATCCTAGGTAGCTGAATGACCTTAGGAAGGGAGGAGATGTCAGACACCAACACTCTGACCGAAGGTAGCCCAGCTGCTCTGGCCACCACTGAAGCAGCTGAGGGGCCAGTCTCTAGTACCGAGCCCACCAATGCTCCGAGCCTGGGGAGGAGCGGAAGATACTCCCGGCGGAGTCCAGGGAAGCAAACTGTAACATGAAAAAGGCGCTCTCCCCGTTCCGCCGCTGCTGGGTCAAATCCATGCTGCCAAGGTCTGAAGAAAGCCCGAGCACCCCTGATGTCAAGGGGACTCATGGCAAGGACCTTGGCAACACTCTGGGCGGCCTCGAACTTGATCTGGTAATGTCCACGGCCCAATAGCTATACATCCAGGATCTTGCCCACATCTGCAAGAAGGCGGGCCTGAAGAAGATCCCGGATCTCCCCTCTGTTGGGGCGAGTGCCGACTATACGGCAGATGGTGGAATGTGCCTGGAGGCGTTCCACCTCTGCGGCGAGGCTCGCTTCCTCTTCTGGCGAAAGAGAAAGCCTGATGGGGGTATCCTCAGGGGTGGTCGAGGGGGCTGCAGAAGAGTCCCTCTGAGGTGGGGCGGGAGGAGCCTCCATCAGAGTCTGAAGCTGTGGCGAAGGCGGAGCGAATGCAATACCTGCACGAACCGAGCTGCACGCGAAGGGCGGAGAGGGAAGGCGGGAGGATTAAAAAAAAGAAAAAAAAGGAAAAAAGAAAAAAAAAAGAAAAAGAAAAAGAAAAAAAAGAAGAGCGGGGGGGGGGGGGATAAGGCGACGAAGAAACAGGGGGGGCGGGAGCAACGCGAAAGGAGAGGCGGTGGGGGGGAGAGAGGGCTGGCGGAGGGGGGGGACGGGGCGCTGACGAGGGGATGGGGCGTGAAGGCGAACTGAAGGGGGGGGAGCGTAGGCGCAATGAAGTGGGTGGGAGCGAAGGCGAACTGAAGGGGGGGGGAGGGGGAGCGTAGGCGAAATGAAGTGGGGGGGGGGAGCGCAGGCGAAATGAAGGGGGGGGGAGTGAAGGCGAACAGAAGGGGGGGGAGCGAAGGCGAACTGAAGGGGGGGGGGAGGGGGGCGCTTCAGCGCGAGAGAGGGAGAGAAAGCGAGGAGAAGGGGGGGCGCGATGGCGAGAAGAGGGGGGGCGCAAATGCGCTGGTAGGCGGGGGACAGGGCACGAGTAAGGGGAGGCGAGGGGCGAGCAGCGCGAGCAGGGGGGTGACGGCGGGAGCTTCAGCGAGCAACAACTGTATATAGATATTAGATAGTCTATTCCCAACAATAGGATAATTTATTGATTTATTAATTTATTAATTCATGGAGAAGCCTTAGGCTAAAGATTGGTCTAAATGCTTTATTTTGAGAGAAGCCCAAGTCTAGATAAGCCCTTAGGTTAAATTATGAGTAAAGGGATGTAATTAGAAGATTTATTTTTTTTAAAAAGAATTTAAGGCTTGCCCTAGCCCTAGAGAGAGAAAATAAGACTAGGGTTATAGAGAGAAAATAGCATTAAGGTGGAGAAAAATACCTTAGTTCAAACAGGATTGATACTTAGAATTCTTTTTGAGAATTAGTCCAAAGAATTCTAGAGAGAGAAAATCTTAGAACGAGAATTCTAGAGAGAAAAAGAGAAGTGACCTTCTGAGTAAGTAGGCTTAAGGATAAGATTAAGTTAAAAAACTCTTAAAAATAAGTTATATCAAATATGGTTAGATTAAGTCAACCTTTTCCAAGGAAAGCATAGTTTTACAGAGAGAAAGTCTTGAATAACTCTAAAGTAAGAGATTGAGAGTACCTTAATCAAGGGCAGGGTTATATCTCAAAAGAAAAGTCTATATAACATTGAAGTGGCCAAATTAAATGACTTTTGATGATGAATAAAAACCAGGATTAAAGGAAACAACATGAATAGTAGGGATTGATATGCTAAGTGACTTGAAAAATCTACATGGAATAATTTTTAAAGGACCTTTGAGGAAGATAATTCACAAAAGATCCCTAGAGATTTTTGACATAAAGTTAAAACCCGAATAGGAGAAATAGGACAATGACCTTGGAATGACTCTTATATAAAAAGAACCTTAGAATGACTCTTATACGAAAAGAACCTTAGAATGACCATCTTTGTACACAAATGACCTTAAGTAAAGTTGACTGGATTAACTTGTAGAATCGAGACTTGGAAATGATCCCAAGAAGGAAAGAATCTTGAGAAGACCTTGCCAAGATATGTTGTGGCTGGAGAAATTTGGCTTGCTCAGAGTTTTGACTAGAGAAATGTGATATCTCATCGAGCTTGTGATGGTTTACATTTCCTCCGACGAGAATATGGTATATATTATTTGGAATATTGCTAAGGTGCTTGGAATACTGTATTCATGTGTTGCATATGTTTGTTTGTGGAAGCCTCTAAAGGTACCACATAGGTTTATGGATTACCTTGTGGGTATCATCCATGGGGTATATCACATGAAGGCAGTCGTTCAAGACCTTGACGCCTCTTGATTGAATGTCGGTGTGCTCCTAGCATGATTCGTGTGAGGACACGAAGAAACTTTGGAGTGAAACGGATAGGGTAGTGCCTGGTGGTGGCCTAGTATACATGTTGGTAGACGTACGTGGCTCCTGACTGTTGGATAAGTGTAATCCCAACTCCTTAGTCCAATTTAATGTGTGGTGGTTAGGCTAGTGGTCAGTGTGGTTGGTGTGTAAAGCTTACAAATGGTTGGTGCATATGGTTCATGCAACTCATGCAACTAAAAATAGGGTAGAGGAGTCTTTAAATAAGGTACAAGTCGTGATCAAGTGTTTATGTAAGTTTGGTTCATGCCTAATCATAATTAGTGATTAGTGTCTTCTTGTGTTAATCTCAAAGCAATTTTCTGCATATACCAGTTTTTGTCTCTCATATTCATGATGTTTTGTACATTCTTTGATCCACCTTGAGTATGTTTTGATCTATCTTCATAATTAGTGTCTTCTTGTGTTAACCTCAAGAAGACACTAATCATAATTAGTGTCTTCTTGTGTTAATCTCAAAGCAATTTTCTGTATATACCAGTTTTTGTCTCTCATATTCATGATGTTTTGTACATGCTTTGATCCACCTTGAGTATGTTTTAATCTATCTTCATAGTCAAATTATCATATCCAACATTTGGTATCAGAGCTTGACCCAATTAGGTTTAGTTGATTAGCAAAAAACCCTAATCTATTTCTTAATCACCATAGCCAGTTTTTCTCTGTTTGAACCACATGCTGTAGATTGCTTCCATGCTTGCATGTGAGGTGATTATATCCCAAGATTTTGATATAGCCTTGTTGCTTTGGTCCCACGCTTGCCCTAAAACGGAGATCACAGCCCAATTTCGTTGCAGCTTCGTGAATTTGCCATCGCTATCAACGCAGCCCATTTTCTACTAATCGAATCAATTCGGCGTCGTCTCAACGAATTCGCCTAATTCCTCTAAGGTGATTCAAGGTTATCATCTGAGGATTCAGCATACCAAATCTTGAAGCATTTGGTCAACCGGAGTTGCTGTACGGAGCTGTTTTCCAGTCGCCTATTTTTTGCTTGTTTTGCCTCCAACAACATGGTGATTATTATTTTGATTTATATTGATGATATTTTTATTATTTGGGTTTAAATCATCTATATGAGTAAGTTATCAACATCAAGCATCATATTTCATCATCATGAGCTCCAAATTTCCCGACAAATTCAACGGAACTAGGTTTCATACCTGGCAAATCAAGGTGAAGGGCTACCTCATGAAGAAAAATCTGTGGAGTACGGTCAAGCCACTTACTGAAGATGAAGTAGGTATTTCTGCTGCAGTTATAAGAGGTACAACGGCTGCACTTCAAGCAAAAGATGAGCAAGCACTTGGTATTATCATTACTGCTTTAGAAGATGATTTTATTCATTATATTGATAATGTTGAGTCAGCTATGGAAGCTTGGGAATTACTAGAACGTACTTTTGGTGCAAAGGCAAAGCATTCCAAGATCAGTTTGAAGATGCAACTCTTTGATCTAACCATGGAGAGTAATGAAAATTTAACAGCTGTGATTAATAGGTTGAAGAGCTTAATGACACAATTGGTTTATGTTAAGTCTCCTGTTCCTGAAGAAGATGCTATTGCTATTTTGCTTAAAAGCTTACCTTCAAGCTTTAGGCAAATTGTGACGGTACTTAAAGAGAAGGAGCCAGTCCCTTCCTTGGAAAGTATCATAAATTCTTTGCAGGAAGAAGACAAGAAGATTACAAAGGATGTGATAGATCCTTCTGCATATACTGTTACTATGATATCGGCAAAGAAGAAGTGTACTATTTGTGGTCGTACAAATCATCTTACTAAGGATTGTTTCTCCAAACATCCTTGTGAGTATTGTGGAAAGACGAATCATCCATCCTCAAAGTGCTACCAAAAAGATCAAAAGCTAGCAAAGGCACATAGTCAACCAACAGGAAGAAACAAATCTTTGTTCTAGTCTTAGTATAAAAGATGTAGATGATGAGTATGCTTTTTAGATTATGTCATGTATGTGGTTGAGTCAAGACTTATGTTGTTCCAACTTGACGAGTTGTAGAGGAGAGTACACCACCCCATGTTGTTGTTAAGGGGGGACTCTTACTCATTATGTCAAGGAGGTATGTTAGTTTTGTTCATGTTCTTGTAAGAAGTTGGTCTGTGGTGGTTGGTGTGTAAAGCCTACAAATGGTTGGTGCATATGGTTCATGCAACTCATGCAACTAAAAATAGGGTAGAGGATTCTCTAAATAAGGTACAAGTCGTGATCAAGTGTTTATGTAAGTTTGGTTTATGCCTAATCATAATTAGTATCTTCTTGTGTTAATCTCAAAGTAATTTTCTGCATATACCAGTTTTTGTCTCTCATATTCATGATGTTTTGTACATGCTTTGATCCACCTTGAGTATGTTTTGATCTATCTTCATAGTTGAATTATCATATCCAACACTGACATCAGTACCTGGAGTGTCAGCCAATAGAAGTGACTCCTACGAATATTCAACACTTGTGTAGAGGTGGATGTGAGACATTCTATGGTTCTTCTATGATCATGGTGGTTATGGCGCATTGGTGTATACCCTCCTTGCACGGTTGTGGTGCAAGGAGATTTATGATGATGGTGGTTATGGCGCATTGGTGTATACCCTCCTTGCACGGTTGTGGTGCAAGGAGATTTATGATGATGAGGTGACACTGATATGTTACTTGGATATTTGTTATATGATGTGTGACATGAACATGTGATATATGCATGATGCGTGTGCGTGTGCGAACGCTTGTTTTTACATGGTGTGTATGAGTAAAGTGGCAATGTTCAATCATGGGTGCATTAGTTCACACCGACTCCATAGGTCCATTGTGTTAAAATTTGTGGTGCCATTGAGGGCAAGGTATGAGTAGAGGACCAGGATTAGGAGAATTCAACCACATCACACTTAGAAATTATCCCACATGAGCACATTTGTAAGAGGTGTACCCTCCTCATATAAAAAGGGTCATTTTCAAGCAATGAACACAAGCTGCTCTCAAGTCCTTCTATGAGTACAAGTTTCCATCTTGTAACCTAACTAAGCTTGAGTCAAGCTTCATTAGTTCATCATTATGTTTGTAATTAGCCTTCATCCTCTATAGGATTAGATTAACTTAATCAATGTGATTAGGGTTAGCTTTCTTAGCCTTCTGCCTCCAAGAAGTTCAGGTGTGAACAGAGCTAATCACGGGCACTTTTTACCCTATGTTGGCAAGGGGTTTTTTCCCTTGAGAACATACCATTAGTGTGTTAGCAGCCACGTTAGCCCTAGTACTAGGGCTGTTAGATTTTTACTCCATTCACTCATTATCTCATTCGAGTACATTCCAGCTTCGTTATCATCTCTATCACTCTCTGAGCTCATGTGCGTGTTTTGTTTGTGCGTCTCTGTAGAGCATCTTCTTTCACATCCAAAATTGGTATCAAAGTAGTGTTGTCTTGAAGACAGTGCCTAGGGTTTAGAGTTTGGCTTCTCAGCCAATAGCTCTTAGTTGCCAAACACTATCCAGGTGCAAGTTTCAGAGCTTTCATTTTGTTACTGCGCCTATTGATCTTCATCTTATTGGCGCCACCGCTCGTTTTGGGTAAGATTAGATCTAGGGTTTTGCCTTCTTTTGTACATTGGCGTTATTTTTGTTAATACTACAGTAAATTCAAGGCTCACCCCCGCACTCGCTCTTCACTCAACTTTCATAAGAGGTTTGCAGATGGTACTACTCTTGTCTGCTGCTGTTGTTTAGTCATTCAACTTTCTTTTCACATTGGACTTCTACGTCCGTCAGCTTTAAACTGTCAACTTCTTAGCATTCTTCTTGAGCATTTGACTTTTGCATAAGTTGATTTTGCTTGGTTAGAGCTCATTTAACTGCATGAGTCAGTATTGCCTTATCTGTAGATCAATCCTTTGCTTTTCGCATTCCATTTCTGGCTTTTAGTCTTCAACATTCTTTCGCATTGGACTTCTACGTCCGTCAGCTTTGAACTATCAACTTCTTAGCATTCTTCTTGAGCATTTGACTTTTGCATAAGTTGATTTTGCTTGGTTAGAGCTCATTTAACTGCATGAGTCAGTATTGCCTTATCTGTAGATCAATCCTTTGCTTTTCGCATTCCATTTCTGGCTTTTAGTCTTCAACATTCAGCGCTTTGCTCTCCATTATACGTGTTTACTTTCAGCACACTCAAATTACACATCTGTTGACTCTGACTTGGTGCACCACGTCACCTTCAAAATTGTTAGACGACACGTCAGCAGACTTGCTGACTTCATGTTAGCTTCGGATCTACTGATGTCATGTCACCTTTAGAACTGTTGACTCCATGTCAACATCAGGCGTGCTGAATCCACGTCAGGTTCAGATTCGCTGATGCCACATCACTTTTCGAACAGTTGACTCCATGTCAGCTTCGGACCTGCTGCTGACAACACACTAGATTTTGACACGATGACTCCACGTCATCGAACTTGCTGATGCCACGTTAGCATCATCAAACTTGACGACTCCACATCAGCTCTTCAGATCTGCTGGACAACATGTCGTCATTGGTCTTGGTGATTCCTCGTGAGCTTCGAATTTACCTCTATATCAGCATTGGGCCGGTTGACTCCATCTGAGTATCAGATTTACTGATTCTACGTCAGCTTCCGTCTTGCCAATTTCTCATCAACTTTGTATTTGTCTCTGCTTCCATCTTGTTGATTCCACATTAGTTTCCGGTCAGCTAATTCTGACTTCATGCTTCTCCATTCGATTCCACAACTTTCTCTTCTAGGGCAAGTTTTCACATCCCTCTATAGACATTTGAATTCCTTTGAGTCCTTTTGCAGGTACTCCTTGCGCGGTAGATAGACTTCTGTCTGTATATTCCTTTGCTACGTAACATGTCCGGAAACACCCATGAGTTGTTCGACATGCTATCCATTGAGGACAAGTTGGATGGAATCAATTATCCCATGTGGCTATATATGATGTGTCATGTTCTGGTGGCTATATATGATGTGTCATGTTCTAGTGGCTATATATGATGTGTCATGTTCTGGTGGCTAAATGTATCTAGTGATATCCTCTGGCCTACTGGGCCAGTATCCTACTGTTAGTATGTCTAGTAGATTTGATGTTGGAACCAGTGAATTTGGTTCTAGTGGCAGTGTACAGCCTGCACCTATTCCTCCTACACCAGAACAACTTAGATGGGATACCAAAGATGCACATGCGCATGCACTTATTGCCCGCTCCTACAAACGACAAGTTATTCACATTGGATTATGTTCCTTTGCTAAGAGTGTATGGTATGTACTTGCGTCTTTATATCACATCTGCAATGAAGCCCAAGTTTCTATCTTCAGAAAAAGCTTGACTTGGAGCATCTGACAGAGGGTGAATCTATGGATGCATTTCTGACCCATGTCAAGGATATGAGGGAACAATTGATCAATATTGATGAGGTTAGTTCGGAAAGTTCTCTTGTCTCTATCGTTCTCAATGGTCTGCCTGAATCGTATTAGGGATTTTCTATCACACTCTGTCTCTTGAGAAAGAAATTCAAAATTGTATACTTTTGATGAGTTGGTGGCTCTCCTGCTTCAGGAAGGGAAGTCTCGCTCCAATTGGAACAATATGCTTGCCTTCGATAAAACATTTGCTGCCTCCCATCGTGGCAAAGGCAAATTTGGGGTTCCACCTCATGTTAAGCTTAAGAGCAAAGCACCAGCCCACTCAGATAACCCTAAGCCCAAAGAGGAGCCAGCTCTGAGAATAAGAAGAGGTGCAATTACTATCAAAAACCTGGTCATGTTTTAGAGGATTGTCAGAAGCAGAAAGAGAGTGAAAAGAAGAAGCAGCAAAGCAACAGGAGAGTAAGGACTTGTTGCCACTACAAGTGACACTGCAGAGGAATAAAATTTTGCACATGATGGCTATGCATGGATAGTAACATGCAGCGATCTGCTTGCCTCTTGTCTGTTTTTGTCAGATTTTGACTGGTACTTTGATTTCGATGCCACTAAGCACATTACTTCATGCAAGTAGCTATTTTTTACCTTCAGAGATGCTCTGTTAGAGGTGGAACAATTTTGTGTGCTAACAATGCATCCTATGCCATCAAAGGCATTGGCAATGTGGAATTGACTCATGCTCTAGAGATCCTAATACTCTTGCTGACACCTTGTATGTACTCGAAATCCGCAAGAATCTCATTTCTGCCTCAGCACACCTTGCTAAAGCTGGCTTGAAGATTCAATTTTCTGATCATTGTTGTTCCATTCATGATAGAAGTGATTCTGATGTGCTTCTCTTGTCTGGTACATTGCGCAATGGCCTATACAGGCTTGATATGTATGATAGGAGTACTGATCCTCATGCAGATGCCTTGACTGTTTCCATGCCACAGATTCAATGTGACACAAAGCTTTAGCATGCTTGGTTTGTTGGTCACTTGAATTTTCCATCTCTTCTACGGTTAAAATATCAAGCTATGAGCTACCGCCTATGTAGCTCCCCCAGAAGTGTGTATGTGAGGGAAGTATACTTGGAAAGATGCATTGTCATTTCCGAAAGATGGCACTGGTCCGTGCTACTCGCCCATTGCAGCTAGTGCATAGTGATCTTTGTGGTCCTATGCAGGCTTCCTCTTTCGATGATCGACATTTGTACTTCATGACTTTCATTTGATACTACACACGCTTCTGTTGGGTGTATGATCTGAAAGTCAAGTTAGATGCCTTCTCAGCTTTTTGTCAATTTCTTTCTCTTGCTAAAAATGCTTGCAATCATAAGTTGACATTGCTTACCGACAGAGGGGGGGAATATTTATCAAATGCCTTTACTACTTTCATGATGTCCCATGTCATTTCTCATTAGTGTATTACTCCTTATACACCACAACACAATGATGTAGCTAAACTTTGGAATCAAACACTCATGGAAATGGCTAGATGTATGCTTAAAAGCAAGGATCTACCTTCTAGATTTTGGCTTGAAGTGGTCATGTGTGCCAATTACGTAGTACCAGAACTGCTATCCAATTAAGGCTTTGAAATCTATGACACCTTATGAAGCTTGGAATGGTAGAATTCTAGTCATTACTCATATGCATGTATTCGAAGTTGCATTGATTGCACATAAAGGTTGAAATGTGCATCAATCAAATACCAAAACTACATTTTTGATGGCAAAGCACTATATGGCTTAAACATGCTCCTCGTGCTTGGTATCAAAAGATACATGCATACTTGCTCTCTTGTCTGTTTCAGAATAGCCCCACACTGAAAGCACTATTTATATCTGCAAAGAAAGCGATCATCTCCTTATCCTCAATCTTTATGTGGACGATCTCCTCATGACAAGCTTTGATGAGAGGAACATTGTAGCTTTCATCTCGCTGACCTGCAAAATACATTTGATGTTTCCGACATACATTTGATGTTTTCGACATGGGTCTTCTGCATTATTATTTTGGTATCTAGTTTGTTCCACCTGAGGGGGGGCATCATGTTATCTCAACAACGAAGATACATTCTCAGTAGCTCTTGGAACGCTTTCAAATGATAGACTGCAAAGAAAGCGATCATCTCCTTATCTAGTTTGTTCCTCCTGAGGGGGGGGGGGGGGGCATCATGTTATCTCAACGAAGATACATTCTCAGTAGCTCTTGGAACGCTTTCAAATGATAGACTGCAAAGAAAGCGATCATCTCCTTATCCTCAATCTTTATGTGGACGATCTGCTCATGACAGGCTGTGATGAGAGGAACATTGTAGCTTTCATCTCGCAGACCTGCAGAATACATTTGATGTTTCCGACATGGGTCTTCTGCATTATTATTTTGGTATCTAGTTTGTTCCACCTGAGGGGGGGCATCATGTTATCTCAACGAAGATACATTCTCAGCAGCTCTTGGAACGCTTTCAAATGACAGATTGCAAAAGTGTTTCTACTCATGTGGAACATGGTCTTTGAATGTTAATTGAGGATTCTTTTGAGCCTTTTGATGTAGCCACCTCTTAGCAAGTTGTCAAATGCCTTATATATCTGTGCAATACCCGTCTGGATGTTTAGTATGCAATGTCTAAATTGAGTAAGTTTATGCATTGTCCCAACACTTAGCATTGGCAAGCGGTGAAGCGTGTCTTTCGCTATCTTCAAGGCACTCAACACTATGCATTGTTTTACAGCAGTGCGTCCTTTTTATGCTTGTTTGCATACACAAACAGTGTGACTGTGTAGGATGTTCTGACACAAGAGTGTCAACAAGTGGATAGGGTTTCCTTTTTGCAGCTCATGCACATCATGGCTAAGCAAGAAGTAGCTGACACTAGCCACATCGAGTTGTGAAGCTAAATATAGGACATCATTCACAACTACTATGGAGTGTGTCTAGCTCTGCCATCTTTTGGCTGATCTTAGTATCAGACAACATTCTGCTACCACCCCCTTTAAATTGCAAGAGTGCATTAGCATTTGTGTCTTCTTCCTCTCCAAGAAGTTTAGGTGTGAACATAACTCATCACGTGTACTTTTTACCCTATGCTGGTGGCAAGGGTTTTTTCCTTGTGAGAACACACCCTTAGTGTGTTTAGCAGCCCCACGTTAGCCCTAGTGCTAGGGCTACTAGAGTTGTACTCCACTCACTCATTATCTCATGTGAGTACATTCTAGCTATCGCTGTCGTCTCTGTCGCCATATTCTTTCACATCCAGCAAGCTTTCATCGCCCCACCATTGATTAGGGTTTCATAAATTTCATCATGGTATTAGAGCCTCCCTCTCTCCCTTAAGCTTCTTCAACTCATTCTATTTAGTTTACCTCAACTCATTAGTGGGTTTAAGTCACTAATCATTCACTAATCTTAGTCTTATCCTCTCATACCCCTTGTGGCTCAAATTTCCCTGGCTCAATTCTCACTCCACAGGCCACCATTGTCTCAAACTTCAAGAGGATCTCTCTCACATCTAGATTCCTCACGTCATTGGAGGATTTTGTCAGATTTGCGCGCTGCAGCCAGAAATCACTGCTTTGGAGGCGACTGAAATTTTGTGCCACTGTCCCTATAGGCTTACAATTATCCAAAACCATCTTAGGGTAAGCTTAGTCATAGCTTAGGCTACCCACAACCCAAAGATGAGCTTAGACCGCTGACCATGGGTTAAGCCAAAATCTGCAAAAAACTAGTCAGTGTGAATCATCATTTTGTGCTGATTTGAGCTGCCATTGAAGAAGTTGCTAGGCTTGGGGACTCTCACTCAACTAAAGGAAATATGGATGTGCCAAAATCCCCATCAAATCTTCCTTATACATGCTCAATTTGATCGTCCACTCTCTTGACCTCTTAATCTCTATGATTAAGACTAGGATCATTAAAAGCTAATTAGCTATTTAAACAAAAAATTGGAGTTGTGAACTTTATAATTGGGATGCATCTTGCACTTTAATCATTCATTTGCACTCATCATTTGCATTTTGTCTTAAGCCAAAGGATAAAAAATCACTATCATTTGTAAGAGATTAGATACTGCCATTAAAGCCCAAACAAGCTCTTGTTATTAAGACCTTCTCATCATGACTTCATCTAGCATTGCTTCACATGTCGAGAGGTTCACACGGGAAGGGTTTCATACTTGGGCCACACAAATGAAGTACCTCCTTATACACAAGAAGCTATGGGGAAGATAGTTAAGGAAAATGTGCATGCTCCACCAAATGATGAATAGATAGAAAAGGATGAACAAGCAATGTCACGTATCGGGCAGCACTTGGGAACTAATCTTATTCACCACATTGACTCCCAAGATCATGCCAAGGATGCAAGGGATACATTGAATCTAGTATTTGGAGCCAAAGCAAAGAACTAGGAAATCCATCTTAAAATTGAATTCTATGGGTTACAAATGAGCTTTAGTGAGTCAATAGCACAATTCATTAGTAAAATGAAAAACATCATGACCCAACTTAGCATACATGCTAAAATAGGAGAAAAATATGCATTAGCTATACCCTCAAAAAGCATGCCTAAGGAATATAATGCACTTGTGCCCACTTTGAAAAATTTGCCAGATCCAACCTTTGAAGAGTTGATCTCTTCCCTACTTGAAGAGGAGAAGGAGACGAAGCAAGGAAACATAACCATCGAGCAAGAACTCTTCAACAAAAGCACTATGAAGTGTCACCAAAAGCACTATGAAGTGTCACTCTTCATAGTGCTTTTGGTGACACTTCATAGTGCTTTTGGTCACCAATGAGTAGACCTAGTCCTTTGTATTATGTTTTCTTTCACACCTAACCACATGAGAGTAGCAATTTATGCACCTAGGGGGTGATTACATCTTGTATTATGTTTTCTTATCACACCTAACCACCTGAGCGTAGCAATTTATGCACCTAGGGGGTGAT
Source organism: Cibotium barometz (assembly GCF_041138505.1). Classification (NCBI taxonomy): domain Eukaryota; kingdom Viridiplantae; phylum Streptophyta; class Polypodiopsida; order Cyatheales; family Cibotiaceae; genus Cibotium; species Cibotium barometz. The sequence continues at coordinate 41,694,680 of NC_141076.1, forward strand.
TACATCTTGTATTACCATGCTTGACCACCTTGGGTAGCATGTTGCACGAAGGGGAAGTGATGGATATTTTGTAATTCACATCCAACCACCTTGTAGTAGCCTATACATCATGGCACCAAGGGAGGGTGTTAAAATTTGTGGCACCATTGAGAGCAAGGTATGAATAGAGGAACATGATTAGGAGAATGTACCCTCATCACATTTGGACATTATCCCACATGAGCACATTTGTAAGAGGTGTACCCTTCTCATATAAAAAGGGTCATTTTCAAGCAACGAACACAAGCTGCTCTCAAGTCTTTCTATGAGTACAAGTTTCCATCTTGTAGTCTTATTGAACTTGAGTCAAGCTTGATTAGTTCACTTAGTTTATCATTATGTTTGTAATTAATCTTCATTCTTCATAGGATTATATTAACTCAATCAATGTGATTAGGGTTAGCTTCCATATCCATTGATTAGGGTTTCATAAATTTCATCACATTGGTGGGCAAAAGGCTAGACCCATTAGATTGGATGGGGCTAGTCTAAGCCTATGGATCTGGTCGAAGTAGAAAAAGGACTAAAACAATAGAAAGTGGGGGATCGAGTGGACCTAAGAAGCATGTACTTTCAAAATGAAATAAATTTGTATTATTAGAACTAGAAAAAATTGGGATGAATAGTTAAGTTAGAAAATCATAACAAGGATAGAAGGGTTGTCTTCATAATCGAAGAGTTAGGACATCTTGTTGAGCCTTGGGGAGCCACTTGATCTAACCTAATTTGTGAGAATTATGAAGGGAAAACACTTAGTGGAATCGTTCACCTTTCCTATGTAAAGATTGTTCCACTCAGACTGAAGAGAGGAGCTGAAATAATAGCCTAGCATAGGTGGGTGGTCAGGTGGACCCAAGACGCGCGGGTACTTTTCAAGTAAAACAAATTTGTGCTATTAGAATGAGAAAAACCTAGGACGAATAGTTAGTTAGAAAATGATAACAAGGATAGAAGGGTTGTGTTCATAATCAAGGAATCATGATAACAAGAAGGATAGAATGGTTACCTTCATAATTGAGGAGTCATGGCATCTTCTTGGCCTTGGGGAGCTACTTGATGTGACTTGCTTGTGAGAATTATGAAAGGAAAATACTTGGTGGAATCATTCTAAGGAGTGTTCTAGTCAAACAACTGAGAGGAGCTAACAGATGCCAAGCATTAGGCCATTATGAGATGAGGCCTCGAGTGAGTCTCTCTATCCTTAGTGTGATTCCACTGGAATAGATAGAGGAGGGGTACAAGTCTCACATAAAGCAACCTTACCTTGAGTTTAATATCAAATAAGGAAATTCTAAGGATTTCATGTACATAGTTGCTTAAGATTAGTAGGAGAGGACATACCAATTTTAAGTTTGCTCGGCCTAGTGTGAAAAACTAGTTACTTATATACAAGTCAATTTTGATACTAAGCGTAGTAAACATTCATTCCCTTTATTGTGAGGTCTTCTCTTCTCCATCTTGCTTACATGTTTTTTATTGAATCTTGCTTTCTTGATGCATGCTAGATAGGTTGTATGCTAGAAGAAGCTAGAGAGTAAACTAATGAGACTGATGAACTATGTGGAGAAGGGGTTGGCCGTGTATCTATATAGGCATGTATACATGGGGAGGCCTTGACATGACTGTGTAGGTCCATGATCATAGTCGATGTCACTGTTTGAGGTGTAGACTTAGCCCATAAAGATATTGTATGAGCTACATAGGTGTTTTCCCACCTCCCATAGCCATCCGAGCTCATCTTGGGCTCTTTTTGGGCCCCACAATGTCAAGGCAAGGTGTCCAAAAGTAAAGTTTTCCCAATCCATGTGTGGACCATTATGAGATAACGGTCCATTATAGCATGTAGCATGTTTGGCAGTGTGCCAAATCTAATCCAAACTATCTTGCCTCATAGGCCACCTTCTTTCCGTGTGAATATGGGGATGCTAGGAACCCAAGATAGCTCAAACATGGCTACTCCTCCTAATGGGGGATGTAAAAACATGGGATAGTTGGTGCCCTAGATAATACAACATGAGGGTAGAGCATTGATATCCAACAACTCCCCTCAATGTCCACCTGTCTCGAAGGTGAACTACCTCTGTTGATGCCGAGTTGATGTAGATGTCACTCCTTTTGATCCTTTCTAAGAGCCTTTGTGAATATGTCTGCATAGTTCTCTGTCGTGGTGGAGAGTAGTAGAGACCCTCTCGACCTCCTTGGATGTAATAAGCTCGTGCATAAAGTGATAATGAATCTCAATGTATTTCTTACAAGCATGAAACACATGATTTTGAGAAATGGCCATGCAACTTGGTTGTCATATTGCAACAATGCACCATATAATTTGGGTATAATGATTCATTTTTGACACATGTGCAAGGAAAAGGGGTTCCTTCAAGGAGGCGCCTATTTCACATGTGTAGTGGAGTTTTAAACTAAAAAATATTGTGATATTTTTATCTCTGCTCTCTCTTGGATCAAACCAAATCAAAAGGGAACCAAACTAGGTCCAAATCTTGTCCAAATTCAACCAAATTGAACCTGGAAAATTCTAGAAATTAGTTGGACTGGTTAGAGGCCTCCCTCACCTATAAATAGATAAGGCCTTTGTAAACAAATATGAGAAATATACTATGCCAATATTATGCTGAAATAATGATAATTTTTACTATCCTCTAAAAATCCTCTCCAAATTGAAGAAATTGGAGCTTCGCTCTCTCTTCAATCTTCCTTGGTGACTCCATCAACATACCAAACCAATTGATCGGTTGGGGGCCTCTACCGTAAGAATCAAGCAATTTGGAAGGTAAAGAGTGGATTATGATCTTTTTTCCATAATTTCTAAATGTTTCTCTCTTCTCAACCCCTCTCAAGATTGAGAAGCTTAATTTGAATGGCTTTTGAATACTATTGAAGTTCTTTGATGTATTGTAATAAAGAAACACATAAATTTTTATTTATGCTTAATTTTAATGGTTTTTAAGCATCTCTCTCTCTCCCCCAAAGAAAGGTCATTCCTATGACCTATTCTCAATCCAAATGAAGCTTTTCATGAAGCATTTCTCTAATCCAAAAGTAATTTCTATGCTTGTCTAATTGGAGGCCAAAATAATGGCTTTTTAATGCTTGTATGATATTTATTTCATAGAGAAATTATGAATCAATCCATAATTGGATAATGATCCAATTAGTGGTCATTCTAATCTTATTAATAAAATTAAACTTCATTCTTTCAATTAAATTAAGAATTATCAATAATAGCAATGGAGCTATGGCAAACCGACCACTGAATTGGTGGGATTCCTTTATAAGGATTTGATTGGGTTTTTTCCCGGGTACTGAGGAAAAGAGTTCCCAGGCCCCCTAATCGACGATTCATACAAAAATAAGGCACACCACATACACCAATATGAAATTGCCATTTATAACAGATTCGACTGGCTTTAAGACAATCCTCGAATAAAATCATAATATTTTCGATCATCATTTTCCAAAATTCCAAGTCCATTGTATTACAAAAATGCATCATCTGAACTCTCCGTTGACGCCCAGCTGGCCAACCAACGAGATCCAGTATCAAATTTTTGTTCCAAAAACCTTTTCTTTTTGTCCATCAAATATCTTCCTCGATGTACGCCTGGGTGTCCTGGCAACCGCGAGCCCGTGCATCGCCTGGTTAGAACCCTCTAGGATCCTCCTTAGTTGTCCTAGCACTTCACTCAGGGACCGCTTCGTCGGCCCTCGCCCATCGTACCGGAAGCGCACCATTTTAACCGTACCGAGGTTGGTCAAGACCTCGACAGGCTTTGCTGCATGACGTCCCTTGACGACTCCCCGCCAGGTGTTCCAACGAACCTCTTTTAGGAAAACATAAGCCAAATGTTTCCTTCAACATTCTGGCATAAAACAGTTCATTGAATGAAAAACAAAGTTTCCAATGCAAGTGAGATTCCAGTTTGAGATTGGTTCCAAAAGATTTTCTTTTTCCCACATAAATTCAATTATCCAAGATTTTCTTTTTCCAATTCAATTCAATTATCCAAGATTTTCTTTTTCCAATTCAATTCAATTATCCAAGATTTTCTTTTTCCCACATAAATTCTTAACCTTAATTCATTAGGCACAATTATGATGGAAATTCATCTTTTGACATTAGAATTTAATTCAAATCCATCTTTTCTCAATTATCATGAAAATTCATCTTTTAACTAAAATATCAATACCTATTTTTTTGAATAAACTTAAAATATTTCTTTTTCTCATTTTAATGAGTGCAATCCAATTATCATGGGAATTCCTCTTTTCCCTAAATTAAATCTATTAAAATTCTTCTTAAAAATTACATAAAAATAATCATTAATTCCTTTAAGCTAAAAATTCCACTTTTCTCATCTAAACATTTGAATTCCAATATAGTAGGAATTCTTCTTTTATCATTTAAACTTATCTATGCAAAAAGATAAATTTAATTAAATTTTTCTCTTTAAATTTAAATAAAAATCTTCATTAATTACTTTACATTAGGAATTACACTTTCTTCATTTAATTAACTGGATTCCAATATGGTGGGAATTCCTCTTTCATCATAAAAATTCATCTATACAAAAAGATAAATTTAACTATATTTAATCTTAAAAATTAAATAAAAATCTTCATTAATTACTTTGCACTAGGAATTACACTTTTTTCATTTAATTAATTGGATTCCAATATGGTGGAAATTTCTCTTTTATCATAAAAATTTATCTATATAAAAAGATAAATTTAACTATATTTTCTCTTAAAAATTAAATAAAAATCTTCATTAATTCCTTTGCACTAGGAATTATACTTTCCTTATTTAAATATTTGAATTTAAATATGGTGGAAATTTCTCTTTCATCAAAAAAGTTTATCTATACAAAAAGATAAATTTAACTAAAATCTTTCATAAATTATACATTATTTTAGAATTCCAATTTTATTCTCTAAATCATTGGAATACATGGATTTCCAATGTCTTGGGGATTACTTTTTTAACATAAAAATAAATTACAAAAATTTCTCTTTTTCCTAATTTACTAATTATGCATAATCATAAAAATAAATTTCTTCATGATTACAATGAGAATCATTCAATTAAACTAGGATGATAATTCCTAGAATATGGTAGGAAGTCCTCTTTTTATATTATGAATGAAAATATTTTATGTGTTTATTTTACAAAAAATTTACTATAGCTCCACTACTATTATCGATAATTCTCAATTTAATTGAGAGAATGAAGTTTAATATTATTAGTATGATTAGAATGACCACTAATTGGATTATTATCCAATTATGGATTGATTCATAATTTCTCTATGAAATAAATATCATAAAAGCATCAAAAAGCTATTATTTTGGATTCCAATTAAACAAGCATAAAAATTACTTTTGGATTAGAGAAATGCTTCATGAGAAGCTTCATTTGGATTGAGAATAGGTCATAGGAATGACCTTTCTTTGGGGGGAGAGAGAGAAATGCATAAAAACCATTAAAATTAAGCATAAATAAAAATTTATGTGTTTCTTTATTACAATACATTAAAAAATTTAAATAATATTCAAAAGCCATTCAAATTAAAGCTTCTCAAGCTTGAGAGGGGTTGAGAAGAAAGAAACATTTAGAAATTATAGAAAAAAGACCATAATCCACTCTTTACCTCCTAAAATGCTTGCTTCTTTAGTCACTGTAGAGGCCCCCAACCAATCAATTGGTTTGGCATGTCGTAGGAGTCACCAAGGAATATTGAAGAGAGAGAGAAGCTCCAATCTCTTCAATTGTATAGAGGTTTTCAGAGGATAATAGAAATTAAGCTTAGTTTAGAGTAATACCGGCATAGTTTAATTCACAGATAATAATACAAAGGAATGAGGGTTTATTTATAGAAGGGAGGCCACTAACTGAGTCCAACTGAGTTCTAGAATTTTCCAGCTTCAGTTTGACTCGATTTGGACAAGTTTTGGACCAGTTTGGCTCCCTTTTTGATTTGGTTTGATTTAGGAGAGAGGAGAGATAAAAATATCTATTTTTTTTTTGTTTTAAACTCATCTAAGCATGTGAAATAGGCACCTCCTTAAAAGTCTCCCTTTTCTCTACACGTGTCAAAAATGCATGATTACTCTAAAATATCTCATTTTTTTATTAATACACCATAATTTTTAACTAATAAACCTAGTACTTGGTCAACTCTTTATCTTATGTGGACATTTACTCATTTTTGGGTATTTTCTTTTGTTCTTTGGATTTATCTTGTCCCAACACTTGGTTTAATCTTATTGGTCCATAGGAACCTTAATTGGACCATAATCAAAATTTTTTCAAAAATCTGGACCCTTAGGTTAAGGTCTTCTGAATCAATTTTAATTAATTTCAATTGCACCTTGGAAAATCTATTTTGATTTTTTATTTTAGGAGTATTTTTTTTGATATTTGAAGAATTTATTTATCCAAAAATATCCCAATTTTGATTTACCACTCTCTAGAATTTTTTTATCTCACTAGGCAAAACAAGAAAAAAATGATATTTTCTTGTATTCAGAAACATAGAATGATTACAAGGGATTGAAGTAGAGGCTTAATTGATATTTAGGCTGAGGAGGAATCTTACACCACCAATACAGTGGTCGGGTGGTTGGCTAACCCATGGGCCGGATAGGCTGGATCGGAGGATTCCTGAGAAACAACTAGATACGATTAGTTATGTCATTTACTTTAAATCCTGAGAAGACCTTGTTCTGTGGGAGGGGATCAGCGGCTGTGCCTCGTAAATGAGGAAAAAAGCGGTGATTCCATGAACCAAGTGCAAGTCTCTTCTTGATCTGACTATGTGACTTCAGGTTTGGTCAGATAAGTTTAACTAGTTAAGACTTTGACTCGTTAAAGTAATTCCCCATTAGAAGATTTTTGCCGAATGTGCACTGTATACATCCCCAGGAGCCGGCCGAATATCGGCGGGCCATGATATGGTTATGGCAAGTTGGGAGTTAGTTAATGCTGGTGGGTCCAGAAATAGCCTTGCCTCTGAAGATTGAGCTACACAACATGGAAGTTCAGGTGAAAGGAAGCTTAGCGTATGTCACACGTACGAACTAGTGGTGCTAGCTGGGGAAAGCAGTTGTTGGCAACAACCAATGTTTTTGAGAAACAGAATGGGATTTGGTACACACATGTATGCATCATGCTTCTTCCCACATCACGCTATGATTTTGGTAGAAGTAACCCCAAGGTAATGTCAAAGAACATTTTTGATGTATACAAGCATGGGGGTGAATGTTTTATGTGATGCATTCTCCAATGCTGTATTCTCTATTATCATATACCTCCTTTTACCAGTACCTGAGGTTTGTGCCCTAAACATGCAAATAAGTCATTCTATTCCCACTCTATGGGGTTCCAATGTTTTTTTATCTTCATTTACATACACGGTGACATCAAAAGCCAATAATTTCACCAAAATATTGTACTATCTTGTAAGTGTTTTTCCAAATACGAGTGTTTGGAACTTGGGGCGCTCAAAAGTTGAACCGTCACTGACAGTGGCATCACTTCATTTGCATGAGGATTTCTTCTTATCATAAAAAAAATTAGCACCATGCTTGTTATGATTCTTTTGATTATGGCCCGTATTGTCCTGAAGTGCTTTGGAAGGGTATGGTCGGCTTTTGGAGGATAACTTTTGATGGCAAACGCTCCAGACTACTACTTTGATTACTTATCCCACCCTTGGCATGGGACTTAGTCAATGTATTTGAAAACAAAAAAAGGGTATCCATCTTAGTTGTTGTACTCGATTGTTGAGTGAAGATGTGTAAAACCATAATTTGTCATGGAAGCCATGTGAATTGCCACAGCACTAATTCATTTTATGCACAGTAGTGTTAAAGGTCCTTTACAATGTGAGCTCCTTCAAATGGGGCCTAGTGTTGGACGAAAGTCCTCCTTCTGTCCAATCCTTCAAATGGATCATACCCGATTTTGGGCAGACCTACACTCCGGGATTCCTCCTTGGGACATGCTTGGGGTTCATGCATTTGACACTACACAGATATGTGCATTGGCATAAAGTAGTAATAGTATAATCCCAAAGTGGCTTAACTGTGAATTGATTTGGATATTCCCCTAAGATATTTTTGTTATTGCACCTCTTTTTTTTGTTTTTTTTTGTTTTTTTGGAAACAGCTGGGATGCAGCATCATAATGCCTGCGCACTGATTCATACGATCTTTCATAGGCCTTAATTTTCCCTTTAGTTGCCTGGAGACCTTGATAAAAAATTAATGAAGAATCAATCTTAAGATAAAAATCATTTTGCATGTAGTTTATGCGGTCCCCCCCCCCCCCTTGCATAGATAAATCTATTAATGCTTTGATTTGATGTCTTGAGCCTCCTTTCATTTTGATGGTTAAGCAAACTTGTTGACGAAGAATCTCTTGTGTGCTAGTGGAAATTGTGTGTAAAGCAAGCTCTGATGCCAAATACCAAGCCTCCACTTGGCAAGCTTGTCGTGGCCTGCGGCCCTTGGTGAGCTTTGCCATGGACTGATCTCTTTTCTAAACTTGATTAAGAATATAATTAAGAAGTTACAGAGCCAAGAGCCTGATTAGTGTGGTCATGGAGGGGAATGGTCGAAAGGGTAGTGGAAGATATTGCTGAGATTTCAATGACCTAGAGGAAGAAGTCACCGAAGTAGCCAGCCTCCTTGAATGTTGAATTGGACCTAGCTCCAAAACAAGGTAACCATGTAGGATTGTTGGGGGTTTTGTGACGTGTAGTATAAGCATGTAGTGTTTGGGATCATGTGACTAGGTCTTGTCTGGGCACTTAGTCTTGTCGTCTCATCTACATGGTAATGTGTGACATACACCCATTGCCTGCCCAGTGGAGAAATCCTTCCCCAATGTAGGAAAAAAGTTGATGATCACCTTAGTGTGGATAAAAGGGTCCAATTTGCACACTTGGTATTTAAACTTTTCAAAAAGCCAATCAACTCGTTGCTTGCAAGAAATGTTAACATCCAAAGGGTATCCTAAATGTTTGAAGATGCACCCTCTTTGAATTCAGGAACATCGAAATTAATGATGAGGAAAACCATTTTCGAAGGTGGTGTTGAGCTTGGTTTTACTAACATTGCTTCTAAACACAAAGAATTCACTAAACACTAAATTCTTGCAATAGTTGAAAGGCATTGTGTGTGTTCATCCCTGTGATGCTAACCCCCCACACGATCATCCTGCATTTGCTTTCTCGAGCCACCCCCAAGCTTGGGGGAGAGAGATGCATGCACCACCTTAGCATGAGGCCTTCAGCCCTGTTAGAATTCGTGGTGCTCATGCTAGATCAAGTATGTGGAGGAGAGGGACTCACAAAATACAAGAAAATATCTTGCTTATTAAGTTGCTGAAATACAACTAGGCTTCTTGCTCCATACCAAAATGCCTTCTAGCTCCACCTTTAAATATATTGTTTTATGTGATGCATTTTCCAATGTTGTATTCTCCATTCTCATATACCTCCTTTTACCAGTACCTGAGGTTTGTGCCCTAAACATGCAAATAAATCATTCTATTCCCACTCTATGGGTTCTAATGTTTTTTATCTTCATTTACATACATGGTGACATCAAAAGCCAATAATTTCACCAAAATATTGTACTATCTTGTAAGTGTTTTTCGAAATACGAGTGTTTGGAACTTGGGGCGCTCAAAAGTTGAACCATCAATGATAGTGGCATCACTTCATTTGCATGAGGATTTCTTCTTATCATAAAAAAAATTAGCACCATGCTTGTCATGATTCTTTTGATTATGGCCCGTATTGTCCTGAAGTGCTTTGGAAGGGTATGGTCTGCATTTGGAGGATAACTTTTGATGGCAAACGCTCCAAACTACTACTTTGATTACTTATCCCACCCTTGGCATGGGACTTAGTCAATGTATTTGAAAACGAAAAAAGGGTATCCATCTTAGTTGTTGTGCTCGATTGTTGAGTGAAGATGTGTAAAACCATAATTTGTTGTGGAAGCCATGTGAATCGCCATAGCACTAATTCATTTTATGCACAGTAGTGTTAAAGGTCCTTTACAATGTGAGCTCCTTCAAATGGGGCCTAGTGTTGGACGAAAGTCCTCCTTCTGTCCAATCCTTCAAATGGATCATACCCGATTTTGGGCAGACCTACACTCCTGGATTCCTCCTTGGGACATGCTTGGGGTTCATGCATTTGACATTGCACACATATGTGCATTGGCATAAAGTAGTAATAGTATAATCCCAAAGTGGCTTAACTGTGAATTGATTTGGATATTCCCCTAAGATATTTTTGTTATTGCACCTCTCTTTTTGTTTTTTTTTGTTTTTTCGGAAATAGCTGGGATGCAGCATCAGCACAATGCCTGCGCACTAATTCATATGATCTTTCATAGGCCTTAGTTTTTCCTCTAGTTGCCTGTAGACCTTGATAAAAAATTAATGAAGAATCAATCTTAAGATAAGCATGTAGTTTATGCGGTTCCCCTCCCTTGCATAGATAAATCTGTTAATGCTTTGATTTGATGTCTTGAGCCTCCTTTCATTTTGATGTTTAAGCAAACTTGTTGATGAAAAATCTCTTGCATGCTAGCGGAACTTGTGTGTGAAGCAAGCTCTGATGCCAAATACCAAGCCTCCGCTTGGCAAGCTTGCCGTGGGCCTGCGGCCCTTGGTGAGCTTTGCTATGGACTGATCTCTTTTCTAAACTTGATTAAGAATACAATTAAGAAGTTACCGAGCTGAGAGCCTGATTAGAGGGGTCACGGAGGGGAATGGTTGGAAGGGTAGTGGAAGATATTGCTGAGATTTCAATGACCCAAAGGAAGAAGTAACCGAAGTAGCCAGCCTCCTTGAATGTTGAATTGGACCTAGCTCCAAAACAAGGTAACCATGTAGAATTGTTGGGGGCTTTGTGACATGTAGTATAAGCATGTAGTGTTTGGAATCATGTGACTAGGTCTTGTCTGGGCACTTAGTCTTGTCGTCTCATCTACATGGTAATGTGTGACATACACCATTGCCTGCCCAGTGGGGAAATCCTTCCCCAATGTAGGACAAAAGTTGATGATCACCTTAGTGGATAAAAGGGTTCCATTTGCACACTTGGTATTTAAACTTTTCAAAAAGCCAATCAACTCGTTGCTTGCAAGAAATGTTAACATCCAAAGGGTATCCTAAATGTTTGAAGATGCACCCTCTTTGAATTCAGGAACATCGAAACTAATGATGAGGAAAACCATTTTCGAAGGTGGTGTTGAGCTTGGTTTTATTAACATTGCTTCTAAACCCAAAGAATTCACTAAACACTAAATTCTTGCAGTAGTTGAAAAGCATTGTGTGTGTTCATCCCTGTGATGCTAACCCCCCACACGATCATCCTGCATTTGCTTTCTCGAGCCACCCCCGAGCTTGGGGGAGAGAGATGCATGCACCACCTTAGCATGAGACCTTCAGTCCACCTCACAACTAGACTAGCACCATGCATGTCCTGCACCTCCGTGGTACTAGCACATTGGCTCGGCATCTCTCGTTGACTCACATAAGGCATGTTCAACACTAAGTTATGATCCCTCCTCATCCTTATGAGTCCACTCTAACAAACAATAAAGTTTTTCAAAACTTATTATAATAATCTTTGCAAGCTCTCATCAATCCCTTCAACACTTATGAAAGTAAAACCACTAGTAGAGATTTATGCGATCATTGGGTGCATAGTTATTTGGCTAGCTCTACTCGAATGCCTGAAGTTAAAGATCTCAGAGACACACGTTGAGAGAGAGAAGAGAAGAAGAGAACTTTTTAACGTCGTAGGAAACTATCCCAAGAGACCAAATTGATCTATCCGACAAGATTTGAACTCAAGAGACCTTTGAGAGAGAGAGAGAGAGAGAGAGAGAGAGAGGTTCTTTTTTATGATTACCAGAATCCGGTCAACATTACGTCATCTCCATAGTATGATGCAAGCATATTTCTTGCATCATAGATAAACATTTCATTGCCATAAAGCACTTGGATCACAACAAAAGTGTTCTCAATAATAGCCACTAATTGTGCTAGTTAGTAAATGGTGCACGATGCTCGCTCTTGCCTTTGACCGTGATTAATTATTTCTTAGGCTAAGGTGAGACGTTACAATTGGAGATGCTATGCTAGAGTAGTTGTGGAGGAGGGGAATGCTTTGAGGGTGACTGAAGACATTGTTGGGGTCGACACGTGTCTTGATTTCAGCAAGCCGGAGGAAGTTGTCCCCAAAGTAGCTACGGCCCCATGTCGCGTCAGCCTCTTCGAAGGTCGAGTTGGCACCGAGCTCGAAATCAAGGTAGCCCACGTAGGCTTGCCGGGGGTCCAGGGACACGTAGGGTGCCATGTATGCATGCAGTGTCCGGGACCAGGCCAGGAGGGTCTCGTCCGGGCGCCCGGTCTCGTTGTCCCAATCTGCATGGTACTGTATGACGTACCAATTGCCTGCCCGGTGTGGAAAGGCGATCTGGTCTGCAGGTATCCTCGCCATCACCCCTTGGTAAGGCTCTAGAAGCAAGCTGCCCAAGCTTGGGTTGGCCTCCAACAAATCAAACACACCATCCCACGCTTCCTTTGAGATGGGCGCTTGCACGTAGTCGGACTTTGCTTTGAAGTAGTTTTTGTCTGTGTTGAGCCTCTCTGTTAACCCTAATGGGCTCCCGGCTCTCCCTACATTGGCCACAGCTTCTATCCATGTCCCCTCATCGCAATCATCGGCTGTCAATCCTAGCTGTGGATAAATCTCATTCATCAACTCTACCGTCTCATTAATTCCCCCCATGTAGTAGCCATAAAACAACCCACTCAGATTGCTAGACACACTAGCTCCACCAGTGAGATACACTACTATTTGCATGTCTTCTGGAGCTTCAAATGGGGCTACAGTTTGCCAGTCATAGATGAGCTCACTGAGAAGGGTTCTGTTGGTTCTTAGCACATTAAACGCAGTCACTCTAGAGGCTACAGGCACAAGACGGAGCCTCCATGCAACCACTACACCCCAGCTGCCTCCACCGCCCCCTCTCAGAGCCCAAAAGTAGTCTTCACCCATGCTTTCTCTGTTAAGAAGCTCACCATTGGCATCCACAAGCAATGCATCAAGCACATTGTCTGCAGCAATACCATGTTTCCGAGACATGAAGCTGTAGCCGCCCCCACTGATATGCCCTCCTGCACACACAGTGGGACAAACCCCAGCTGGGAAACCATAGTCGGAAGTAACTTGGGAGATGCCATAGTAGAGCTGGCCAAGGGTAATGCCAGCTTGGGCCCAAGCGGTTTTGGAGTCCATGTCCACCTCCACAGTCTGCAGGTTCATCAAATCGATGACCACGAAAGGGCTCTCAGCAGTGTAGGATAGGCCCTCGTAGTCGTGTCCGCCGCTACGGACACGAAGCAATAATCCACTGTTGATGGTGCAGTTAACTGCGGTTTGGACTTGCTGGGCGGACTCGGGGAGGACCAAAACAGAGGGGACGGGCGCCCCGGGCTCGCTGAAACGCAGATTCTGAACTGAGAAGTCGAGCAAATGGTAGAATGTGGGTGCGTCCGAGCTACGGGTGGTATAGTTCTGCACACCTCCATTTTGCAAGCACTCTGGAAAGCTGGGCTCCTCAACAAGAGGAGGAGGAGCAGCAGCAGCTGTTACAACAAGAAAGGAACGTGTAAGAACGCAAAAGGCCACCACTACGAACACAAGCGGAACCACAGATTGAACACCCAGCCCCATCTCATTAGCTCCAGAACTCTCAGATGGTTTGTGAGTCACGAGCTACAATACCCCGTCTACTCCCAGAAACGACTCACGAGCCCGGACACGAGCCAACACGAGCTCCTTGTGCTGTTGAGTAAACTATTGCACGTGTCGGTAACTTGGCGAGCATGCTCCGACGTTTACTCGTAGGAAAGGGGGTGTTTATTTTTGCAAGTGAGGTACCTTGTTTTCTAGGAAAGTTGCCCTTCTCCAAGAAAGGCAATTTTTTTTCTTTGCCCTTCGTTGACATTAGAGTTACCTTTCTAGGTAAAATACAACCAACAATACTTAAAACTATTGCGTGTAGCATAAATATTGTCTTTCTAGATAAAATACAATCAACAATATACTTAAAAAGATTACATCTAACATAAAGATTGTATTTTTAAGCAAACGTACTTAAAATACAACCAAGAAATCTCATGAATTGTACATCATCAAATCATCAATCCATAAACTCACCATCATCCAGGTCCAACATAATCTAGAATCTTAGAAACCAAATCATAGAAGTAAATATCACAAATGTTTCAATACAATAGATCATTACCAAAAGCTCATATGACCATCAATGTCATGAATAATGTCATCAATAATAACCACACATCAAACAAGTCATGAATATGAAAAGCTACCTTCTTTGCACTATTCAATTGTCATCACATTGACATTGCGATGGGCTTTTAGAGCATCCCACGTTATATATATTGCATCCCAATCCACCTCTAATGCATCTTTTTCACCATTGTATGAGAGAAACATGAGCTTATTCAAAGTTTCCAAGGATAGTCTGTTACGACCATTAGACTTGATATACGATTCATCTTTGAGAAACCTCTCTCAAAGAGAAAGTTTCCAAGGATAGTCTGTTACGACCATTAGACTTGATATACGATTCATCTTTGAGAAACCTCTCTCACAATTTGAGAAACCCAAATTTGGAAATCTATTCGTTGAAATTTGATGTTGTCTTTAAAGTTGAAATTTATATATTTTAGTTATAAATCCGGACATTTGTACACATTTAGTAATCCAAGTTAAGGGTTGAAAAAAATAATTTAGAGGCACATTTTTTTCACGCGACATCAAATATTCCAATAAAAAATCATATTAAAAAAAGAGAGATTTATGTACTTTGTCCTTCTTTTTCGTCCACCTGTCCTCTTGGTCGCCATCGTTGGTAGCCAGTTGATGAGACGTGTGATGGGAGTTGCATGATTGCACCAACTGCAGCCTTGGCCCACCACGTCCGACTCAGTGGCCACCATAGAACGAACGTACTCACGCCCGATCTTGTTTGCCAACTCCCTTAGGACTCTCTTCCATCATGGGATCAATGGCTAGGAGAGGCTCATAGCCCCACTTTTGTGGCAGCCATTGGGATTCCTGCTACGTGCGCCATTTTTGTGTGTGCCTAATTTCTAAGTAAACGAGGTAGAAAAGTATACATGCATCCATATATATAAATATAGAGATATATACCACCTAGTAAACGATGTAAAAAAGGTATAAAAATATATATATACATCTATATATTATACATGTGCATATATAGATATATATATGCACATGATTTCTAATCATGTGCATATATATAGATATATACATCTATATATTATACATGTGCATATATAGATATATATATATGCACATGATTTCTAATCATGTGCATATATATAGATATATATTTATATTTATATATACTTTTGTACATCTATATATATATAGATCTATATATTATACATGTGCATATATAGATATATATATGCACATGATTTCTAATCGTGTGCATATATAGATATGTATATATATGCACATGATTTCTAATCATGTGCATGATTTCTAATCATGTGCATATATATAGATATATATTTATATTTATATATACTTCTGTACATCTATATATACATCTATATATTATACATATATGTATATCTCTGTATATTCTAATCAAGCGCTATACATATAGAGATAAACATGGTATAGATATATATAGCGCATGATTTCTAATCATGTGCATATATATAGATATATATTTATATTTATATATACTTCTGTACATACATGTATACATTTGTTATGTAGTCATCATTTGTTAAGGTCCCTGCAGATGCCACTTTCTGTCATGGCAGTTGTTGGGATTCCTCTCAGTGGGTCGGTGATAACTATCGCTAGGCCCAACGTGCACCATTTTTGGTGTGCCTTATATTTAAAGTAAATGAGGTAAAAAAGTATATATATATATAGCGCCTGACTTCTAAAGTAAACGAGGTAGAAAAGGTATATAAGTATATATATACCTATAGAATATAGACAATCCAGACATATGCTACGATGTTTACTTTAGTCCTAGTCTACCATATGTACTTAACAGTCTCCAATTATCTTGGTGTAACTAAAAAACTTATGTGGTTTAGCCATGATGATCTACATGCATGGTGCCTTACAGCATTGGAGAGTGGATTGAACTCTCGTGGTGATATTTGGTCCATCTAGAGTTTGCACGTGGATGAAACTCTCACATGACAAGTAGGACAAGCTTTACTTACTTATTATGATGTTTAAACCATTCACAATACATTTGAGATGTATTCAAGATGTATCCCTATGTTAGCATGTAAGATATTTGAGCCATTTGAGATGTATACCTATATCACATGTAGGTCAGTTGGTAGTAGTCCACTAGTTGTCGTGTTTTAGTGGGCAGATTGACTAGCACACTAGGCTGCCCAAGCATATGCTATGATGTTTACTTTAGTCCTAGTTCAGCATGCATAATCCTAGTTTACTATGCATAGCCCTAGTTTATTATGCTATGATGTTTACTTTAGTCCTAGTTTAGTATGCATAATCCTAGTTTACTATGCCCAATCCTAGTTTAGTATGCACAACCCTAGTTTACTATGCATATGCGATAATGCTTCCTTCCAGTTCTAGTTTAGCATTATGCACAATCCTAGTTTACTATGCAGATTGGCATGCAACAATATATTGTGTTTAAAGATATATGCATAGATGGTGTTTAAAGATATATGCATAGAGATGATGTTTAAAGATCAACATCCATGGGTCAAGTGGACTATGATTGTTTCTTGCTAAAGCGGCATCCATCTATCAGGTAGGTTCTGCTTTCTCGTGGTAGTCTTGCAAAATTTAATGCAAAACTTAATGATACTCTTTGAACAAATGGGCCATAATTAGGATTTCGAGAGTGTTATAGTTCTACCATGAAAGCGTTAGTGCTTATGTAAATGTTGATCTATCTATAAATGTTGATCTATCTATAAATGTTGATCTATGCTTTTGCTTCCAAGACGGGTTGTGTATCTTTGAATCATTTTCCAAGGTGGATTTACAATGTGGTTTAATATTTTTGTAATTTCATGTGCATATTGTGACGGGAATTTTTTGTTCATGGTTTTGATGATGCAAGTTTGGCATGAAACGTGTGTGTGTGCCCATGCTCATCTACATCAGCTCTGCTCTTTTCCATTTGGAATTGTATGTCGACATTGGGTTGGGTGCCAAATTTTTTTGGATCTCGACGGACTTCTATCATGCGATCTTTTTTCATGGTTTCTACATGCCGTCAAATGGTGTTTCCTTTTGTAAATATCTTGTGGATTTAGTTTTATAGGAATTTAAGGTTTAGTTTTTTTAAGAAATCCCATCCTTGGGAAGAGGCTTTGAAGTGTTTTTTTATTTTTTTTAGAAAGCTAAAGTTGGATAAAGACTAAGGCTATCTAAACTTTATGATTTATTTGTAAGGGAAGAAGAATCGGGTTTTTTTTTTTGGAAGAAGCAGCGTGGAGAAGGAATAATAGAAAGAAGGCTTTGTTTTCATTAAACACAAGCTTTGGAAATCTTTTTTTTTTCCTATGCACATATATATGCGTGAAAGAGAGAGAGAGAGAGAGAGAGAGAGAGAGAGAGAGAGAGAGAGAGAGAGAGAGAGAGAGGGAGGGGGTGAGAGAGAGGGAGAGCTCCGACTCTTGCACATAACAAAAAGAATCATCGTCATCATCACCATCAACATTACATCTTCGACGTCGACGAAGGGGACTGATTATAGAAGAAGCCACGATATTGCCTTTACAAACATCATCTCTAACACTTGATTCGTGTGTGGCTACTTGGCTAGTGGGAGGACTTAAAGCTCTTGCTTGTGCCTTAATCGGGGTTCAATTCAGGCACTATTTTGGTATGGTGTTCACAGTGTGGTGGCTGTTGTGGGCTCCATTTTCCGGAATCCTAGAAATCCTCTCATGAGAGGGTAGGGTTTTTTAAGGAGTTCAAGTCCAAAAAGAATGACCTTTCTTGGAGTGTGTTTATACATAAGAAAGGTTCATGCACACTTGGAACTCTTGTGTAGAGGCTTGTCTTGACATCGTTTTTGGGGGACTACATAAGGGTAGGACACTATTACTGGTGTGGTGTTCATGAAGACTAGTGAGGGCAACCTTGATGCTTCCGTGAACACAATTGATGCATTCACACAGATTCTCATCAGAAATGTCACATTTTTGGTGCAATGAATGTGGAGGCCTCTTTTCATGATTAGTATCAGTGTCTGATGATTTCTTTATCATTTTTCTAGCATGGATGGTGATGTGTTTTACCCCAATGGATGTGTTTCTTGAAAAGTATATACATATGAGTGTGAAAAAGAGATGGAGTTTTCAAGAACACATACAAAAGTTTGAATTTTGGCTTGAAGATGATGCTCAGGATTGGTGCTTTTCTTTGCCCCAAGCCATTCGTCAGGATTGGGATGCTCTGGCACAAGCTTTCTATATGAGTTTTAGGCCACTGAGAGCCTCATAAGTTGTGGATAGAGATATAGAATTTGTCTCAAAAGCACTTACGAAATCTATGCAAGATTTTGTGGTAAAGTGTAATCATTTTGAGCGAGTGATCGCTCAAGGACAACAAGGAGCGGGCCTAGCCTGCTACTCCTAGCGCCCTAAAGGCTACCTTTGTGAAGTTAAATAGCTTTATTGATGGTTTGGAAGCAAGTTTTGAGGACAAAGTCCATCCACTCCTCAAATGCAATTTGAATTGCTGAGAGGAGAAAGAAACATAGATGTAGTTGGCTTTATGCTCTCCACCATCTTCGAAACCGGCTCCTACACAAATGATACTAGTTATTGCTACTCAAGGTGAGAATAACATGAATCATTTGGTTAAGGAGTTTGCTAACCTTCGAGTTCAATTATTATAGTAACAACAACCTAGAAATACCCAACCTAGAGGGGGGGTAGCTCAATGGAGTGTTTTCACTGTCAAAAACATGGCCATATGTGTCGTAAATGTCCAAGGATCTCGAAGGCCAATCCATATTCTATGCCAAGATCTAATTATTTGGACATGTCTATTTAGGAGATAACTTTGGGAAATGCCAAAGCTATCATACAAGAAGAAATCAAGAAGGAAGATCAGATTGGGTGATTTTAAGCTTGGTAATACCATTACGGACTGACTTAATGGGGGATCTACGAACACTCAAGGTGGACATGAATCTTGTTGAGAAATGTGGTGCCAAAGAGCACAAGGAAGAGGTAGGGAGGGAGTTGAGTAAGCTAAGAAAGTCCAAATCATAGCATGCAGCCACATGATCAAAGGGATTTATCCCACCACATTAATGTACAAGCCCAAGGGGTACATGTAACTCCTCATATAAAAGCGGGCCATTTCAAGCAATGAATTATATCACTTGTAATTTATTTTCATAGGATCCACTATCACACATTTACCAAAATTGTAAGATTCCTCCCCAGCCCCTCAAGATGTCCAGTTTCTTCCCCTGTAAATCAATCCCCTTTTTAGAATAATAAAAGATCTTGTTTACGTGCTTTGGCCTAGAGAAAATGCTCGAGAGAGGTAGCTCATTTTTTAGATATCTTTGAAAAATATCCACATGCATTAGAAATAAATTATAATTTGCTTAGCCTAAGGGTCTAGATTTTTTAAAAATTTTGGATTAAGGTTATGAGGGGCCAATAAGATTAATCCAAATGTAGGGAGGAGACAAATTGAAGAAATAAAGAAAAACCCCCTAAAAATGAGTAAATACTCACATAAGATGAAGAGTGGACTAAGGACCAAAGGAAACATTAAAAAATAAAATTGACACCTCAGAGTGGGGATTCCCCCTCATGAAGGAGGTGCCTTTTTTCTCATCATTGCTCCCCATTTTAAATCAATAAAATGAGATATTTCATCTCTCCTCTCTCCTATTTCAAGTCTAGTTCCAAAAAGTAAGCTGAACTGACCCAAAAATGGTCAAAAATTGACCAAACTAATCATCTAGAAAATTCTAGAATCAGTTTGCTTGGTTTGAGGCTCACTTTTTCCTATAAATAGAAGCCTCCCCCTTATAATTTTTATGCATTGTTGCTCTACTCCTTCCCAGAGTCAAATACATTGAATTCACTTGATAATTCAATTGTTTTTGACTAAATCCTCTCCAAAAGAATTGGTGGCCACTCTTGATCCAAACAAGAGTAGAACCCTCAATCCTTCAAGCCAAAGGAAAGCTCACAAAACTCCATGTAAGCTAAAAATTCTACTTTTTAATTTCTAATCTATGGTTTTCTGATTTCTTTACTTTTTTTAGTTGATTAAAGTGAATCTTGATGTTATGCCTTGATGAAAAGGCCACCCCCTTCTCTTCCTTTAGAATTCAGCCTTTCTTTATCCTAAAATGAGTAACAAATTAATTGATGTAAACTTTTCTTATTGTTTACTTTAGAAAGTGAAAATTGAGTAGATTAGAGTACTTTACTTCAAATTGGGATTAATTTTAAATTAATATTAGAATGTAAAAATTGAGAAATGGTCAGCCATACAAAGGAGGTTATGGTAAAATTTTCTTAAATTTTGTGGAAAATAAAGTTTAGCTTTATGTTATTCTAAAAGAGTAATTCCCACCGTTTATGCATTCTAAAAGAAATATTTTTATTTACTCCATGTATATATTCACCTATGAATATGCATGGATATCATTGATATTAATTATTGAAATTAATTTCTATGCATGGAAAGATGCATAATAGAAATGTTTTTATTATAAAAGTGTTATTTTCATTAGATTTAATTTCTATGCATGGAAAGAAGCATAATAGAATTTTTTTTATTATAAAAGTGTTATTTTCATTAGATTTAATTTCTATGCATGGAAAGATGCATAATAGAATTTTTTTTAATTATAAAAGTGTTATTTTCATTAGATTTAATTTCTATGCATAGAAAGATGCATAATAGAAATTTTCTTATTATAAAAGTGTTATTTTCATTAGATTTAATTTTTATGCATGGAAAGATGCATAATAGAATTTTTTTATTATAAAAGTGTTATTTTCATTAGATTTAATTTCTATGCATGGAAAGATGCATAATAGAAATTTTTTTATTATAAAAGTAATATTTTCATTAGATTTAATTTCTATGCATATGCAAAAAAGATTTTTTTTAAAATTATAAAAGTGTTATTTTCATTAGATTTAATTTCTATGCATGGAAAGATGCATAATATAATTTTTTTTATTATATAAAAGTGTTATTTTCATTGAATTCAATTTCTATGCATGGAAAGATGCATAATAGAAATTCTTTTTATTTTAAAAGTGTTATTCCTATTAAATTAATTTTATGCATAAATAGATGTATAAAAGGATTTTCTTTTATATAAAAGTTTTATTTCCATTGAAGTTGGATTTTATGCATAAAGAATTTTTATATCAAAATTAGATTTCTCTTTAATTCTATGTTTAATTTCTACGAGTATTTGATAAATGAATAAGTAAATACTCTAAGAGAGAAAATAATGATTAATTTATTCCTCATCAAAATTCGTGATTAATTTAAAAATCAAGTGAATATTTAATGAATGAAATTCAATAAAATAGTAAACTGAAATATCACCCCCTTTTCAGGAAAAACCTTATCATACTCAAACCCTGAATCAGACTATGACCAAGACCAAACTCTTTGTCAGTTTAGAGGAAAGAAGATGTGACCAGTTTAGGAAAATACACTCCAATCTCCCGCCAAACCTAAAACTAAGTTTGAGACCCTTTGAATTGATCTGTGGATCAAGTTACAGAATTTGAGGAATTCTGTTATGGAATTCACAATTATGATAAGAAGTTTTGGGGATACTGATTTATGATATACTCATTGTATTCAAAAGAAAATCAAACTGAAAACTTGCATAGAAACCGTGTTTTCTTAAAGGACTGTCTTACGCAAGAATGCTCGAGGGAGCATTTGGTATATGTGTTTTTCTAAGGGAAGTTTGGTTGCAACAGCTAGCGGGGAGTGTTCAAAGGACAGCTCACGTGGGGCAAAGCCTTCCCAGGTCTGTTGACCAGCCTCGATATGGCTAAAATGGTGCGCTTCCGGTACGATGGACGAGGGCCGATGAAGCAATCCCTGAGTGAAGTGCCAGGACACCTAAGGAGGATCCTGGAGGGTTCTGAATAGGCGATGCACAGGCTCGCGGTGCTTAGGACACCCATGTGTATGTCATGGAAGATTTGTATGATGGACCAATGATTATTGTAATCTGTTACTAGATCTCATTTGCTGACCAGCTGGGTCTCAACCGAGAGTCCACAGTGATACTGTTTTTTTAAGAAACAAGGATTGGATGGAAATTTTGAGTTATGACATCTGTAATCAATAACTGTATGTCAATGGATTGTTTTATAAGTTAAAGTTTAAAGAGGAGTGTGTGCGTATCTGTATTCGAAAGCAAAAATTAAGAGAGGCATTCAATTATGGGTGGGTGAGTAATTGTCTGGTTCTACCAAAACTCGAGTAGTTAAATAAAAACCTGAAGACTTCTCAAATGAATAGATCAACGGCTGCGCCTGATTCAGTTAGGAAAAAAGCGTTGATTTCTTCAAGTTAAGTCTATAATAGTTTTCCTTCTATCTGGTTTAATCATGTGAAGGTTAGTTTAGTCTCTTGACCCCGTTAGATTATTGGTTATTAAGGAAATCAAAAAGATGGAATTGTCCCCGTTTTTCGGGCAAGGGAAATTTTCTCGGTTTCGGTTTCAGAATGACCACCAAATTATTCTCGTGTCCGGACATTCGAGGGCGAGGCCCCGAGTGGGAAACTCTGCCCCACGCAAGAAGAAGCTACTTCCGCTCCTAGCAACCGGGAATCCGGTGCGCGGAGGGGGCAGTGGGATCTCACAAAAATGGGCTTCCTCGTAAGATAACAATCATTGTCATCATCATCAATATCCATCAAATGCCATTGTGTAACCCTTGTTGAAAAAGCGACCAAATGAGCATGCCAATGTGTGTGAAAATGAAGAAGAAATCCCTTGTAAAAACATCACAACCAAATGATTATGCAAGCGTATGTGTACATAAACAAAGAAAGAGTGCATTTCAAGCATCAACGAAGCAAAAAAGAAGCTACCACCCACTACCCAATTCTTAAACAAAATTTTGTGGAAAAGAAAAAATCCTACTTCCTACAAAAAGCATTTATAACTACCCTCTGGCATTGATGATGTAGCTAAGGTAGAAGAAATAGCCAAATTTTTGTTACCTCACTCTTAGAAGAGACCTCTAGACCTCAAAGATAGGTCAAGTCTTTATCAAGGGGTGGACCTCACTCTTAGAGATGAGCTCTAGGCCTCAAAGATAGGTCAAGTCACCGTCAAGGGGGGGAAGGGCTAAAGTAGCACATGAGTCAAAGTTGCTCACAGCACATAGGGGAATGTAGAAATAAAAAGTCAAACAACATTTTGTAACCGAAATTCAACCACCTTGAGTAGCCCAAAGATTTGGCACCAAGGGGTGGTGTTGAGAAATGTGGTGCCAAAGAGCACAAGGAAGAGGTAGGGAGGGAGTTGAATAAGCCAAGAAAGTGCAAAGCATAGCATGCAGCCACATAAGCAAAAGGATTTATCCCACATTAATGTACAAACCTCCTCATATAAAAGGGGGCCATTTCAAGCAATGATTATATCACTTGCACTTATCTCAAGTTTCTCTATGTGTCCAAGTTAATCTATCTTGGAGTCTAATTAACTTGAGTGCAATTTAATTAGCACACACTTATCATCTCATGAGTTCACTTAGGTATCACCCACCTTAGATTAATCATGTTAATTGTGTTGTCATTAATGCAGGATTAGTCTTGATTAGGTAGATGTGTTGCTAGTAGGAGAGCTTGATCACAATGTCATCCAAGCAATGGTGCAAAGGAGTCCACAACAAGGAGGCTTAATCATTTATAGAGCTTACATTAAAGGAGGAGTGGCTGTGAACATCATGAGTCAAGATACCATGGAAAATCTTGGTCTTTGTTGCCATGAAGCTTCTCTATTTTGTATCAAGTTGGCTAAGAATTCTTATGTGCAAGCTTTTAGGGTGATTAAGAAGCATAACATTGATATATGTGGTATGTAAGTTTCTTCAGATTTTGAGTTATTCCTGCTAATGTGGATCAAGTAGCCTAACCTCTTACCTTGGGATGAACTTGGATGCGATAAGTGATCATAACCCAAAAGTGGAGGATGGGAGATATTTTGCCTATGCAATGTGGTGGACCATCAACATTTGCAGTAGACAAGACCAAGAGTTGGAGGAGGAGGAGACCACCTATGATAGTGGAGAGTATGACACCAATGCTATAATCTCTTCTTATGATAATGAGGAAAAGGATTTACTACTCAACTCAGGGGGGTAACTCATAAATATGTAAGTGGACACATGGATTCAACAGAAGGGATTTTTAAAATCCCTTTTTTACACATTTTTTACATACAGAAGGGAACTATTTAAAGGGGTTATTCACAGGTTGAATAGAAAAAGGGTATGTTTTATTCATGAAAAAATCATTGATAAGGGATTTTTAAAATAGGCCTTGAATGCACGTGATATAGAGGGTTTACTTATAGTGAACCCCCGAGCCACTCAGCAAGATTTCGATGGATGTATTTGGGGTTTATCTGGTGGGGCATCAATATTTGTAGCAAACAAGATAAAGTAGGAAAATCCCATTCCCAAGTTGGTCGTGTTTTTCATTTTTGTGTGCTTTCTGTGTGAAAAAATATTAAAAGACTATGCAAACTTGTTAGGAAATATATGATATATACTATGAAATTAGGAGCCCCCATGTGCCACACTGTTATTTTAATAGTCCAAGAACAAGATAAAAGAATGGTCCTAGGGCCATTCTAAGGCTGTAGAGTAAAGAGAAACCCTTGTAATTTGGTGCTTTGTAATAAAAGTAGAACAAACCCTATATGCAACACATTTAAGTTCGATGGGAGTTTGTGTGCAATCAACCATTCTAGCACTAATCTGTACCTTCAAATAATAAGTAAAGTTTTAGTTCGAATAATAGAATAAGTTTTACTCTGGATGCTGCTACATAGGTCGCTTAAACTATGTGCTTTATCTGGCATTAGAAGACGTAAATATGAGTGCATGCTTGCTCAAGACTCTCTTAAATTTAAGAACAAAAGCGTGTATTAATAGAGGAATGGCCCTAGGACCATTTTGCACCTCTAATTGTTTATAATGGGAGTGGTACAAGATGAGAAAAATATGAAAATATAAAATAATGTGAAAGGAGACACCAACAAACGATACACCATGCATGATGGCTACTGATCTTGACACTTAAATTGGTATAAACTAGAATGATTCAAATAACAATAGGCCATGCATGATAGTTACTGATCTTGACACTTGAATTGGTATAAACTAGAATGATTCAAATAACTTGCATTTGTAATCAAATTTGAGACTTATACATGAATAATAAAGAAAAGAGGAAGACCAATAAACAAGATACATAAGACTTGAGGCTCTAGCGAATAACATTAAATTATTATTTCTGGTGAGAAATGTACATTGTCTCATGGGAGAGTACACAATAGAATTACATTTCTGTTATACAAGTGAAGGGATACCCATTGAGATTTTGTATGTCAAGATGGGTCTTTTGGCTTGAAATATTTAATACTTTTATGTCCAAAGAACCTTTTCTTTAATTACCTCGCCTCCATAAATATTCCTCTAATACAATCTTTGTTTCAAGATTAATCTTTGTCTAAAAGACATTGTTCTGTGTGTAGTGTCTCTTATTTATGAGCATATAACCACTAACACAGCCAATGGATAGTTGTGGTTTTTAAGAAGCCTTGAAGTTCCTTCGGTGTCTGATTCCACAGCTTTGGAAATACAAGATAGGAACCTAGCATGTTCCACATAATTTGATACGGTGTGTCATCAAAAATCAAAGTGTTGTCTCCATCCAAGTCTTGAAAATATGTCATAGCCAGTGGGAAAGAAGTAGTATCTCGCCACTCTATAGGAAACCTTGATTTTGAGCTGGGTAATGAGCAAACTCATGGTCACTTTAGAGTCTTGCCACTAGGAATTTATGATGGAATCCTTGGAATGGATTGGTTAATTGCAAACAAAGCTAGCATTCATTGTAACCAGGGGAGTATCACTTTTGAAAATGAGCATGGCCAAGTAATATCTGTTCAGGGGATCACAAGAAAACCTAAGTCTAAGGTAGTCAAGGCAAAACATCTTCTCAAGGGGACACGTAAGGGTTAGCAAGTTTTCTTAGTCAAACTCAACAAAGTCATTGAACCTAGTATGGAGACAGAACCCTCTTGGCTCCAAGAATTCTCTGACATTTTCCCTGACGAGCTTACAGGGTTACCGCCTCCTCGAGAAGTCGACCATGAAATCGAGGTGGTCCCTGGAGCTCAACCCGTCTCAAAAACTCCCTATAAAATGTCCCTTCCTGAAGCCATTGAACTTAAGGAGCAACTTTCCCAACTCATTGAACAAGGATTTGTACGCCCCAGTAGCTCTCCTTGGGGAGCACCTGTTCTTTTCCAAAAAAAGAAGGACGGGACTCTCCGCCTCTGCATAGATTATCGAGGGCTCAACCAAGTCACTGTCAAGAATAAGTATCCTATCCCTCGCATCGATGAACTTCTTGACAGGCTTCATGGGGCCAAAGTCTTCTCAAAAATAGATTTGAGGTCTGGTTACTATCAGATCAAAGTCAAGGAAGCAGATATACCCAAAACAGCCTTCAATACCCGTTATGGCCACTATGAGTTCACTGTAATGTCATTCGGGTTAACCAATGCTCTTGCAACCTTCAACCGCCTAATGCAAGATATATTCCGTCCTTACTTGGATGAATTTGTGCTTGTTTTCTTTGATGACATCTTAATCTACTCCAAATCAATGGAAGAGCATGAGGAGCATGTGCGTAGAGTTCTGCAATTGCTACGCAGACACAAACTCTATGCCAAGAAGAGCAAATGTACCTTCTTTGCTCATCAAATTGAGTATCTTGGATTCATCGTCTCCAAAGATGGCATCTCAGTAGACCCTGCCAAGGTCAAGGATATTCTAGAATGGCCACCCCCTAAATCAGTTCGTGAAGTTCGTGGATTTTTGGGAATCACGGGTTGGTATAGGATTTTTATCAAAGATTATGCCTTGGTAGCTGCACCTTTGACGGACCTTCTTAAGAAGGATTGCAAAATAGTGTGGTTGCCAATCTATCAAAACAGCTTTGATCAGCTGAAAGTCATTATTACTTCTGCCCCAGTCTTAAAGCTTCCTGATTTCTCCAAGGAATTTGAAGTGGCTACCGATGCTAGTAGTCTAGCACTTGGTGGTGTCTTAGGCCAAGAAGGAAGACCAGTCGCTTATACTTCCCGCAAGCTGAAGCAATATGAAGCAAACTATGCCACCCATGATTTGGAGCTCTTAGTAGTTGTTCATTGCCTCAAATTATGGAGACATTATCTCTTGGGAGGCAAATTCCAGTGTAACTGACCACAAAAGTCTAAAGTGGATCTTCACCCAGCCTAGCCTCAACATGCGGCAAAGGAGATGGATTGAAATTCTACAAGAATATGATTTCGACATCAAATTCCGCCTTGGGAAAGATAATGTGGTAGCAGATGCACTTAGCCGCAAATCTTTCTTGAATGCAGTTTCAATGCCAAATAATCATACTGGTCAAGGTGGAAGAAGTCTCATCTCATGATCTAGATTATCAGAGGATGAAAAAATTAGTAGAAGAAGGGGGACATTCAGAGAAAGAGAAGAATCTAATCAAGGGATACTCCACTCATGAAGGAAGCCTCTACTTCAATCACAGGCTATGTATCCCTAAGGATCCTGCTTTAAAGAAACTAATCCTCCGTGAAGCTCATGATAGCCCTGCTGCTGCAGGACACCCAGGTTATGCAAAAACATTAAATGCTATAAGAAGGAGCTTTCATTGGGCAGGCTTGAAAAATGATGTGCTTCGGTACTTGAAGCAATGTCTCTCATGCCAAAGGATCAAAGCTGAAAGGGTCAAGATGCCTGGAAAACTTCAACCATTAGATATTCCCCAAATGAAGTTTTAGTGCATTAGTATGGATTTTGTCACAAGTCTCCCCACTGTTCAAGGAGGATATGACTCCATTCTAGTAGTAGTGGACTTACTTACCAAAGTAGCTCACCTTATACCAGCAAAGAAGACCTTCAAAGCTTCTGATGTTGCTCGAATATTCATCAAGAAAGTCCTCAAACTTCATGGTCTCCCAAAAAGGATAGTAAGTGATCGGGATTCTGACTTCACTTCAAAATTCTGGCAGTCTTTATTTCAAGCCCTGGGAACTCAACTTTGCTTTAGCACAGCTTACCATCCAGAGACCGATGGCCAGACTGAGAGAGTCAATCAAGTAATTGAAGACATTCTCAGAGCATATTGTGGACGGGAACCGAGAAGGTGGATTCAATACCTTCCTCTGGTAGAATTTGCCTACAATACATCTTATCATCAAAGCATAGGAATGTCACCATTCAAGGCACTCTATGGGCAAGAATGCATGTCTCCTCTAAATTTCTCTGATCCAACCATAAGAGTTGAGGCATCCAGGAAAATGCTCGAAGAAATGGAGGAACAAACCAAGGCAATCCAAAAAGATATTAAAGCTGCCCAAGATCGACAAAAGCTTTATGCTGACAACAAGAGGTCTGAAAGGATCTTCAAGGAAGGAGACAGAGTTCTTCTACGAGTCCGACCCAAACGAAGTTCTCTATCACTCGGGAAATATAAGAAGCTCAGCCCTAGGTATTGTGGTCCTTATACAGTTATCAAGTGTCTAGGTAAAAGTGCCTATAAACTCCAACTCCCAGCCCATATTAAAGTCCATAATGTATTTCATGTAAGTTTGTTAAAACCATATGTCCCCAGTCTCGATCATATTCTTGATGATGAACAAGTTGTAATCCCTACTCAAGGAGTCCTTGAATTACAGCCCAGTAGCATCATAGATTCTAGGGAAAGGCAACTCCAAAATAGAACTCTTGTAGAACATCTAGTTCAGTGGAAAGATTACCCTGAAGAGGATGCAACCTGGGAAGATGAAGCTACACTCTTAAAGGATTTTCCCCAATTCATGACGAGATGAGGACATCTCGATTTCTTTAAGGGGGGAAGGATGTAACGTACCCATCTTCACTAATAAAGAAATGTCCATGTAATTATGAGTTTTTATTAATGATTTTATTATTTGAGTCATTCCTACTTAGAATCTTCAAATTCTGAGCCCAAATTTGGAATCTGCACGCGATTTTACCCTAATATAGGATTTTACAGCATCCAAAACGGACACCGGATCAAGCCTATACGCTAATTTCAATCATTTTAGTTAAAAAACGGCGACCTTTAAACCTTAATAAATGCACGACCGCACGTCCGATTGACGAACGGTCTGAACCCCTGCGACCAAGAGAACCTAATTCATGAAGATAACAATTTCAACACAATTTATCGAATACAACATCACATAATTCATAACTTCATATAATTTTTATGTCGTCATTTTAAGAGGAAAAAACACCATTCATTAACACTAATTTAAGGAAAATCTCTTCTTTTTTAAAAATTAACCGAGCTAACCTGGCCACCGTTTCCTTGAGGGGCTTGAAAAGGGAGAACTGGAGCCGCGTTGGGCGCATCTTCCCCCATCTCGTTGTTACGTGCTCCTCTTGAGGCAATATTTTTTCATCTCCGAGATGAGGCCATCTTAGGCGTTGCCTTGTAGAGCTCGCTGCTGCGATCGAAACGCTTCAATCGGATCTGAATTCCGAGCTCGTTTGCTCACCGTACGAGCAAAAGAATATGGCGCACGAACCCTCGCTTGAGTCAAAAAACCCTTACTAAAGTCTACGCAAAGGGGGGGGGGAATTGTGAGATGTCCTTAAGGGCAAAGGCAAAAATGTGGAGAGGGCTGGGAGGGGTTGCTACAAGCCTCTCTATAAGTCTATTCACACGGGGAGGGGAGGAGAAGAGTTAAGGACACTGGCCCTTAGCAAGAGGAGGATGGAGGAAAATTGGCTTATCTGAAAAGAGCCAAATGAGGGGGTGTGAGAGGGGTGGCTGCAAGGGCAGCTGTACTTGCAGCAAGTACGCTACGGAGGGACGGACGGCGGCACAACAGGGCATACGCTACACAGAAATGCGTGCCGTCTGAGGAGCACCCCGGGGGTTTATATAGCAGAGGGGTGAGGGTACGGGCGCTGCGCAAAGCAAGGACGAAAGGACGGTGTACCTTCAAAGGCTATGGATATGTGGCCTGCATGGGTCTAGGGGAAAGGTACGGTGTCGGTTGTCCGGGAAAGGAGTGGTACGCATGTACCTTATCTGGTCTGGGGCAGCATGGGTGTCCACCTAAGGGTACGCGTGGACCATACAGTGGGCGGCCATCCTTTGGTCCTTGGGCGGTCATTGTACGGGCACCCTAGTAAGTTTGTACGGACCAAATTTTTGGGCGGGGTATCCAGATTTGGGACGCCCGCCTCGATTTGCGTGCCGGACCGCCCCGGGGGGCGAAAATTTTTTTTGTCCGTTATGCATTATTTTAATATTCATGAAGACTATTGCTTGGCTGCTTTAGCAAATTATACTGAAGCAGACATGGGGTGGGTATAGCAAGGAGTTAACAAACACCTCCTAGTTGATTTTGGAGTCCAGGATTCCGAGTAGCTACTTGGAAAGGAGATGTTAAGGGACATGTTCAATGAATCTAGGGCATATGAAAGTCAATTGCCTTCTGATCAGGAGGCTACAGTAATTGCAAATGGTCTTGGTTTGGCAGATATGTGCAAATATATAGCACCTACCATACATGAAGATAGTAAGTCTATGATCCCTTTGTGGACAAGCAAAATGATAGAGGGTGATAAAAATCAACAGGTAATAGTACCGAAAATTTCTTAAGCTATTAGTATTTGTTTTATGTGTATTTTGTAGATTAAGTGTATTACATTGCTTACAGGTTTTTGTATCTGATGATGATTTCCTGAACATAGCAAGAGGCTCAAGATAATCCAGTGCTAGAAGTTCAAAATTAACAGGTCATCAAAAGGATGTTGGTCTCGCTGAATATATAAGACATTTGAATCATCAAAAGGTGCATACACTTTATGACACTTGCTTATAATTGATAGTAAGTTGACTTGAATCATGATGACTACAATTTTGATGCACAGATCATTATATTTCATAAAGAGTTCTCAAAAGACAATGCAAAATTTCCTTTATTCACCTTTAAATAATGATAAAGTGGTGCTGGTGGAGAAACAATTTGCATTGCGGGTGTTTGGTCAGGGGCATGGATGTCAAGCGCTAATATGCCCCTACTACCTGTCATACATAGCCCAAGCTCTTGCGGTAGGAACAAATGAACCAAACACATTGCCTCTTTATGGCAAATAATATCTAATGAGGACAAGAAAGAGCTGATTTGTTCCTCCAGAACTGTTGCCTCTAGAGGTGTAACTACCAAGAATAGATCTCCCAACAGATGAAGAGGAAGAAGAAGGAAGACCACCAAAGAAGAGAAAGAGCTGATTTGTTTCTCCAGAACTGTTGCCTCTAGAGGTGTAACTACCAAGAATAGATCTCCCAACAGATGAAGAGGAAGAAGAAGGAAGACCACCAAAGAAGATGAAGCCCACCTCTTCATCAAGGCCACTAGATCAATTGTAAAGTATGGTGTATGATTATACATTATATGCTACAATTATAAATAGAACAAAATTAAATGTATGGATAAATTAGACTCGAAGTATTGAGATTCTTTTAAGTCTTATTCTTCTTCTTTGTGCATCATTTCTACAACTGCTATTGAGTACTTGAATGTCTCCATGTGTCGATGTTGTATTAATTAAAAAGGGAACTAGCATGATCAGTAAAGATGTCTTTTTTGAACAAACCCCCACGGGCGCAAAATTATTTTTGGCTGATGAATCATTAAAGCTTCCATACATAAGTATCTCAAATCATCAAAATCTTCATTCTAAAAAGGTTTACATGCATCCAATCAAATATTCATGAGAATTAAATCATCGAAGCTACATAACACATAGTCCCCAAGCACTAAATTTCATGAGCATAGATAGAAACATGTCAAGTATGCACACAATTGGATGGCATACTATTTTACACAGCTTTGTATCTAGCAAGTATGCTGAAAATTGAATGGCATACTATTGTATATAGCTTCGTTTACCTCAGGGGATAGGAAAAATAGATTTTTGTTAACTGGGTGTGGGTACATTGGAAATTTTATTGCTCATACAAGATGTGTTGCTCTATCAAGGCCCTCCGACTTATAATCCCACAACTCATAGGTTTGCTCGTCTTTAGGTGCATAGAAGAACCCTTTCACAGTAAAACAACCTCGTGCAATTGCATTCCCCCATCCGTCCTTTGTAGGTCTATTGCAGAGATCTTTCTCTTTTGTGAATTTCAAAAAGTAGAAGTCTGCATTCTCTGGATTTCCTTTTTTAGTTGTCACTCTGCGAAATTGTCTCCTACAAGAAGGACATCACTAAGGGTGTCATGGTGTCCTTCATAGGTGGCCTCCTCAATGTTTGCGATGTTAACATCAATGTCAACATTGTCTTCTTCAATGCCATCTACCAATGGTTCAAGGGCAATGGAGTCCCAGCTATGAATATGAGACTAATTGATGCACCTACACCATAAGTGTTCCATACAATTACTACAATAACTTGATAACCGATGCACCCTCCGATGCACCCTCAATGCTATTGGATCGTGCTGAGAGTATGTAGAGACTAAATGTAGGGACCTTGTGTTTGCTACAGCCTTGACATTCCATGCCTCATCCCTATCTATATCACCCAATTTTATCTCCCAAGAGACTCTACTAACGTACCGAGCTTATGATTCATATGTGGACCGGGCTCCAGTAGTGAGTGTTCTGACAAAAACTTTACGACATCAGTTATTGGAGCTTAGCACCATTAGGGTTGTGTTGTTCATGAGTTAGTGCTCTCTTCACACAGCCCTTGCACC
The DNA here is from genome assembly GCF_041138505.1 of Cibotium barometz. Taxonomy (NCBI): domain Eukaryota; kingdom Viridiplantae; phylum Streptophyta; class Polypodiopsida; order Cyatheales; family Cibotiaceae; genus Cibotium; species Cibotium barometz. The sequence goes on from NC_141076.1 coordinate 41,727,922, forward strand.
ATCTTGCTCTCTCTTTCCATGACTAGAGCCAAAGAAATTCCAAGTCATTTGCAAACCTGTGATGGCAGTTTACCTTGAAACAAAGTAGAAAGGCCTTTTTGCTTTGAATTGAGACGAAGCACCATCACACCAAACCCAATGACATTGTAGGGGAATACCATAGTGTAATACCCAATTATAATGTAGCATGAAACAATGTTGCACACAAAATGGGTATCATGCTTCTTATCAACAGAGATATAAAAGTGTATTGTTTTGTGGATGTCACTGTGAAAGTATGTAATATGCACAAATATGGATACTTGGCTTAAATACCTGTGCGTTGAATGTATCTCATTTTTCTCCTTTAAAAGAGTAATTCTCAGCAAAGTCTACAACAAATATTACCACATCTTTAGGAAAATTGGACAAGCATTCTTTATATTGCTCAGCTTGCCACCTGTACACAAAATTATGTTTGATAAACTTTCTGAGTTGGTCGTCGAACATTTGATTTAGTGCCTTGCATGAAATTCCCTTGTGTATTAACTCTTTCCTCTTATTTGTTTTGCCATCATCAATGGTTCCACAGTCTATGTCCTGAAAGATCTTCATGGTGAGAAGTTGACCAACATATGTAGATTCAGCTGGACAAACTGCTATGTTTTGAGAAACACAGATAGTGCAACTCCCCATAAAACACTTCAAAGCATGGAAAATAGTACCTTCAGCTTTGGGACATAGGATGGACTCCCATGCACTTGTCATGCTCTTGTAGGACTTCTCTGTAGCCTTGCACACCCACCTGCTGTGGCTGAGAACCCACATTACAAATGACACAATCACATTGACATACTTTGCCATGCAACCCAAAAGTAGATCCTCTAATCTGGTTCAAGGCATCTTTTAAGAATGACATATGAACATGTGTGCTGCAACAAGTGTATCGATCCTTAAGCTTGCGCACAAAGAATGGCTTTAATTTCTCAAAAGCTCGTTGATGAACTGGTGCCTGTGCATGCATCTCCTTAAACAACAAATATACTTCAACCTAAAATGCAAAACCATCATTTAGCAAGTTAAACATTTGGTTTAAAATTGGTTTGTAGTTATAGGTTTCTAGGTGTATGCAGCTGGTTCAGCAACCAGTATCTTATTGATTTAACATCGGTATTATATTGTTTCAAAACTAGTGTTGTCTAAAGTAAAGATGATCTTTACCTTATATCTAATGCCTGTTTCATAGAGCTAATGTTCCAAATCGTATCATACCGGTACAAAACACTGGTATGATATGGCCACCCCAAGTTCTCCTTTTGGTCTTTATCGGTATCATACCAGTGTTCAACAACCGGTATAATAACGGTTATAAAATTTGCTAAATACAGAGTACATTAGAGGGAGACCATGCTCTTAAGCCAGTATAATAGCAATGTTTAATCGAAAGCTGGTCTTTTCCCTATCAGTAGTGTTAGTTGTATACAGCTATCATTCCACAACTAGTATCTAATTGGTTTGGGAGCGATATGATATTGGTGAAAATCTTGTTAAGCTTGTTTTTTTGTTTTCTGAAAGATCCCTATCCCCACCACACAACGAATTCAGGGGTGCTAGCAGCGGAAGTAGCACTTCTTGCGCGGGGCAGGGTCCCTCACTCGGGGCCTCGCCCACCACGGATATCCGGACAAGAGACTAATCCATCGGTTCCAAAACCAAACCTCCTAAAAAACTTCCCTCACCCGAAAAACACAGGCGATTCCTCCAGGATAATTTTACTCTAACGTAGTCAAAAGCCTTAACTAACTAAACTGATCTGACCAAACCCGTAAGTCCCATAGTCAAATCAATGAAAAGATTGCACTTGGATCATAGAGACCAATGCTTTTTTCCTCATTGTTGAGAGGCACAGCCGTTGATTCTTTTCCATAGAACAATTTTTATCCAGGATTTATTTCATCTATCGTACCATAATAGAATTGAGTCTCAATTTAGGGATCCATCAGTCCAACCTAACTCCATCCAGTCCTTGGGTTAGCCAACCTTGGTAGTGATGGGATCCATTTAAGTCTTTGGTTAGGTTTTGTCTTGGGTACTAGAGAAAAGAGTTCGTAGGCCCCCTAGCCAGATATTCATGCAAACTTAAAACTAGTCACACCACTTACACACCTAATATGAAATTACCTTTTTCACAGAATCAGCTATCTTTAAAACAATCATTTAATGAAACCATAGTGTCACTGATCATAATCCTCCAAAATATCTGGTTGAATCCTAATTTCCAATTTTTCCTTCATCGGTGTACCTATGGCATCATTGGCAACCAGAACACTCACCACCTGTCCACTCATCAGGGGCCTTTTCGATAGTTTCTAGCTCGTAGTAACCGGTAATATTTTCACTTATAAAAATCAAAATGGAATCTCCCTTGAAGACAGTAAGATCAACCAACACCATTTAAAAGAGCCATGGACTCATCCCTTGAGGACCAGCAAGGTCAATCAACCAGATCCATGCCCGAATTCAGAAAACATCTCTTACTCCTTGTTCCAATATCTTCCCTGACATACGTATGGGTATCTTTGGCGACCCAAAGCCCGAGCATCGTATGGTCAGCACCCTCTAGGATCCTTCGCAGGTCACCTAGCGCTTCACTCATAGGCCGCTTCCTTGGTCCCTCATCCACCATACCGGAAGCTCACCATTTAAATCGAACCAAGGCTGGTCAAGACCTCAGCCGACCTTGCTACGCGAGACGTCCTCCATTGACTCTCCATCAGTTGTTGCAACTTTATCTCAAATAGATCTCCACGACCTCATTCACAAGACGGTCAAAATGCGTCCCCAACGTTCTTGACATAAAACAGTCATTTGAAAACATGTCATAAATATAGTTTCTATAACGAATTCTCGTCTTTCCATATTGTTCCACATCAATTCTCATGTATTCCCATTCTCATCACATCATTTTCCATCTCATGACATCTTTTCTCATTTCTCCGCATTAGATCTCATCCACTTGCATCTACCCATATCCACATCTCATCACATCATATTCGTTCACATCACACATCACATCTATCTCCATTTACATCACATCTATCTCCATTTACATCACATCACATTCATTCATATCCATCACATTCATTCGTTTATATCCACCACATACATTCTCATAACCATCCCATCACATACATTCTATCCACATTATATCACATCACTTTTATCCACATCATATCACATCACTTCTATCCACATCATATCTCATCACTTCTATCCACATCATATCTCATTCATACACATCTCATCTCATTCATCCACATCTGTCCAATTGTTCACATGTACGACTACTCACATCTATCCATACATTCATATCTATCACTTCACATCCACATATATTCATGTCACATCACATTCTTTCACACAGACATCCACATCCATTCTTCACATACACATTCACATCCATTCTTCACATACACATTCACATCCATTCTTTCCTTTACATCCTGATTCACATGACATCACATCTCATATATTCATTCACATCTATCTGATTCACATCACATCTCATCACATCTATTCACCTCACATCTCATCACCTCTATTCACATCAAATCCATCCATCCATTCATTCATTCACATCACATCTCATCACATCTATTCACCTCACATCTCATCACCTCTATTCACATCACATCCATCCATCTAATCATTCACATCTATCTGATTCACATCACATTCTCATCACATCTATTCACATCACATCTCATCACCTCTAATCACATCACATCCATCCATCCATCCATTCATTCACATCCATTTGATTCACATCACATCTCATCACATCTATTCACCTCACATCTCATCACCTCTATTCAAATCACATCCATCCATCCATTCATTCACATTCATCTGATTCACATCACATCTCATCACATCTATTCACCTCACATATCATCACCTCTATTCACATCACATCCATCCATCCATTTATTCACATCCATCTGATTTACATCACATCTCATCACATCTATTCACCTCACATCTCATCACCTCTATTCACATCACATCCATCCATCCATTCATTCTCATCACATCTCATCACATCTATTCACCTCACATCTCATCACCTCTATTCACATCACATCCATCCATCCATTCATTCACATCTATCTGATTCACATCACATCTATTTGCCTCACATCTCATCACATCTATTCGCCTCACATCTCATCACATCTATTCACCTCACATCTCATCACCTCTATTCACATCACATCCATCCTCTCATTCATTCACATCTATCTGATTCACATCACATCTCATCACATCTATTCATAGAATTTAAACATAGAATTTAAGAGAATTCTAATTTTGATATAAAGATTCTTTACGCATCTATTTATGCATAAAAATCAACTTTAATGAGAATAACACTTTTGAAATAAAAATAAATCCTTTATGCATCTTTCTATGCATAAAAATCAATTTTAATGTGAGAACAACACTTTTGGAATAAAAATAATTCCTTTATGCATCTTTCTATGCATAAAAATCAACTTTAATGAGAACAACACTTTTGGAATAAAAATAATTCCTTTATGCATCTTTCTATGCATAAAAATCAACTTTAATGAGAACAACACTTTTGGAATAAAAATAATTCCTTTATGCATCTTTCTATGCATAAAAAGCAACTTTAATGAGAACAACACTTTTGGAATAAAAATAATTCCTTTATGCAACTTTCTATGCATAGAAATCAATTTTAATGAGAACAACATTTTTGGAATAAAAATAATTCCTTTATGCATCTTTCTATGCATAGAAATCAATTTTAATGAGAACAACACTTTTGGAATAAAAATAATTCCTTTATGCATCTTTCTATGCATAGAAATCAATTTTAATGAGAATAACACTTTTGGAATAAAAATAATTCCTTTATGCATCTTTCTATGCATAAAAATCAATTTTAATGATTAATGTCAGTAATATCCATGCATATTCATAGGTGAATATATACATTGAGTAGTTAGAATATTTCTTTTAGATGCAAAAATGGTGGGAATTACTCTTTAGGAATAACATAAAAACAAACTTTCTTTTCCACAAAATTTTAGAAAATTTTGCCATAACCTCCTTTGTATGGCTGCCCATTTCTCATTTTTAACATTCTTTAATTGATTTAAATTAACCCAAATTAGATGTATAGGACTCTAATCTACACAATTTTCAAAAATCAAGAGAGTAAACAATAGGAAAAGTTTAATTAATTTGTAGTTAAATCTTTTTAGGATTAAGAAAGGCTAGAGTGTAAAGAAGAGAAGGGGGTGGCCTTTTCCTCAAGGCATAGCATTTGAATTTAATTCAATCAACATTAAAACATGAAAATCTCAACATTAAAACATGAAAATCAAGAAAACCATAGATTTAAAAATCAAACAAGTTAGAAAATTTAGCTTACATGGAGCTTGTAAGCTTTCCTTTGGCTTGAGGGATTGAGGGTTCTACTCTTGTTTGAAGCAAGAGTGGCCACCAATTCACTTTGGAGAGGATTAAGCCAAAAACAATTGAATTATCAAGAAATTCAATGTAGGTGGCTCAGGGCAAGAGTAGAGTAACAGTGCATAAACACCATTAATCTTTTACAAAGGGGGAGGCTTCTATTTATAGGAAAAAGTGAGCCTCTAACCAAGAAAACTGATTCTAGAATTTTCCAGATGAGTTTGGTCAATTTTTGACCATTTTGGGTCAGTTTAGCTTACTTTTTGGATCTAGTTTAAACAGGAGAAAGGAGAGATGAAAATATCTCATTACTTTTGAGTTTAAAACTCCTCCACACATGTGAAATAGGTGCCTCTTTCATGAGGGGAGATCCCCACATTGAGGTGTCAAAAATGCATCATTTCCTCTAAATATCTCTTAATTTTTAACTAATAAACCTTGTACTCATTCAACTCTTCATCTTATGTGAGCATTTACTCATTTTTGGGGGGTTTTTCTTTTATTCTTCAATTTATCTTATCCCTACATTTGGATTAATCTTATTGGTCCATAGGAACCTTAATTGGACCATAATCTAAAATTTTCTAAAAATCTAGACCGTTAGGCTCTAAGGTCCTTTTTACCTATTTTAATTAATTTTAATTAGTTCTTTTTGAATTTATGTTTTAGGGGAAACCATTTTAGACACTAGGAGGATTTTTATATCAAAAAATATCTCAATTTTGAATTACCTCCCTCTAGACATTTCTCTCTCCAGGCCAAAATAGGGTAAAACAAGATCTTTCTTTTATTTCAGAGAGGGGAATAATTATAAGATCAGAAGGGGAGGTTCTTACACCTGCACACCTCAAAAGCTGGAGGGAGGAATCTTACATCCTACCCCACTTAAAAAACGCGAGATGTCCTCATCTCGCAAACTAGAGGACAACTCTTTCTCTTAAGATCCAATTGATTCTTGGGTTTCTTATAGTCTAGTGAACCCAATAGAATCCTGGGAAAAATATTCCTTATATAGAACTCATCATCAGATAACAATTCTTTGAGATCATATCATTCATATCTTTAACACAATAATGATCCATTAGACCGAAATTTCCATCTCATGGAAATTTTCAATTATACAGATTTTTAATTTGACATCCCTTAACTTGATCCACTGGGTCAAGTGTTAAGAGTAGCAATCTATCAGCACAATCCACTAATCTCATAATGATTTGATGAAGTCATTATCGTCATTCCAGTTACGAATATCATCAAGGGACTCGTCCCATTCATCCTCATTGAGGTTTTGCTCAGCTTATCGCTTTTCAACCAAAACTCCAGAATCATCATTTTTTAATCAGAATCCAAATCAACTTATCAGTTCTCAACCAGAATTTTTAAAAACATATCAACTACATTCAAATTTATCATCTAGATAGCATTTTTGCTTATAATTTCAAGTCTTAGATTTATTTATATATACTGCCAGTAAAGGTCTGCAGTTATACCCTCGGTATATACAGGTAGTCTCACGGTCCTTGGAATTATAAGGTAAATACCATCATGTCTAGGCCTCAAGCAAGTCAGGGATTCCATGCAATTGCGGTACTTCCATTTGAAGACCCAATTACTAATTTATGAATTTCAGTTTTAATAATAATTTGTATGAATTTCATCACACATTTCTAACTTTTTACTGTTACTTCCGAAATTTTTGACATTTTTGGCTTCTCGATATATACACATTAGCCAAATCGCTCTGATACTAGCTGAAAGATCCCTAACGCCATCGTGCAACAAATTCAGGGGTGCTTGTACGGGGCAGGGTCCCTCACTCGGGGCCTCATGGATATCCGAACAAGAGATTAATCCATCGGTTCTTCCAAATATTCACCTCACATCTCATCGCCTCTATTCACATCACATCTATCCATTCATTCATTCACATCTATCTGATTCACATCACATCTATTCATAGAATTTAAGAGAATTTTAATTTTGATATAAAGATTCTTTTTGCATCTGTTTATGCATAAAAATCAACTTTAATGAGAATAACACTTTTGAAATAAAAATAAATCCTTTATGCATCTTACTATGCATAAAAATCAATTTTAATGAGAATAACACTTTTGGAATAAAAATAATTCCTTTATGCATCTTTCTATGCATAGAAATCAATTTTAATGAGAACAACACTTTTGGAATAAAAATAATTCCTTTATGCATCTTTCTATGCATAGAAATCAATTTTAATGAGAATAACACTTTTGGAATAAAAATAATTCCTTTATGCATCTTTCTATGCATAAAAATCAATTTTAATGATTAATGTCAGTAATATCCATGCATATTCATAGGTGAATATGTACATGGAGTAGTTAGAATATTTCTTTTAGATGCAAAAATGGTGGGAATTACTCTTTAGGAATAACATAAAAACAAACTTTCTTTTCCACAAAATTCTGAAAATTTTTGCCATAACCTCCTTTGTATGGCTGTCCATTTCTCATTTTTAACATTCTTTAATTGATTTAAATTAACCCAAATTAGATATATAGGACTCTAATCTACATAATTTTTAAAATTCAAGAGAGTATACAATAGGAAAAGTTTAATTAATCTATAGTTAAATCTTTTTAGGATTAAGAAAGGGTGGAATGTAAAGAAGAGAAGGGGGTGGCCTTTTTCTCAAGGCATAGCATTTGAATTTAATTCAATTAACATTAAAACACGAAAATCAAGAAAACCATAGATTTAAAAATCAAACAAGTTAGAAAATTTAGCTTACATGGAGCTTGTAAGCTTTCCTTTGGCTTGAGGGATTGAGGGTTCTACTCTTGTTTGAAGCAAGAGTGGCCACCAATTCACTTTGGAGAGGATTAAGGCAACAACAATTGAATTATCAAGAAATTCAATGTAGATGGGCAGAGTAACAATGCATAAACACCGTTAAGCTTTTACAAAGGGGGAGGCTTCTATTTATAGGAAAAAGTGAGCCTCTAACCAAGAAAGCTGATTCTAGAATTTTCCAGATCAGTTTGGACAATTTTTGACCATTTTTGGATCAGTTTAGCTTACTTTTTGGATCTAGTTGAAACAGGAGAGAGGAGAGATGAAAATATCTCATTATTTTTGAGTTTAAAACTCCTTCATTGTGAAATAGGCTCCTCCTTCATGAGGGGAGATCCCCACACTAAGGTGTCAAAAATGCATCATAAATAGGCTCCTCCTTCATGAGGGGACATCCCCACACTAAGGTGTCAAAAATGCATCATTTCCTCTAAATATCTCTTAATTTTTAACTAATAAACCTTGTACTCAGTCAACTCTTCATCTTGTGTGAGCATTTTTCATTTTTGGGAGGTTTTTCTTTTATTCTTCAATTTATCTCCTCCCTACATTTGGATTAATCTTATTGGTCCATAGGAACCTTAATTGGACCATAATCCATAAATTTCTAAAAATTTGGACCCTTAGGCTAAGGTCCTTTTTACCTATTTTCAATTAATTCCAATTGTACATTGGAAAGTTCTTTTTGAAATTCTCTTTCAGGGGAAACCATTTTAGACACTAGGAGGATTTTTATATAAAAAAATATCTCAATTTTGAATTACCTCCCTCTAGATATTTTCTCTCTCCAGGCCAAAACAGGGTAAAACAGGATCTTTCTTTTATTTCAGAGGGGAATAATTATAAGATCAGAAGGGGAGGTCCTTACACCTGCACACCTCAGAATTTGGAGGGAAGAATCTTACATTTTTGATCAGGTATCTTACTAGTTTAACACTAATCTCTTACTAGTTTTACATTATTTTTCTTGGTTTTGTTTTGAAAACCGTTTAGAACCATGCCATTCTTTGTGAGGGAGGATGGTTTCTTTTTATTTGTTGCTAGATTTTCTAGTCCTTCCCCAAGTAGTCTAAGAGCTGTAGGTTCACTGAAATTTGACAGTCAGACATAATACACATAAACACATGATAAAAGAAGGAAACAATGCACACACAAGGATGATAGAATCTTGAGAGTCAAGGAAGGCCAAAGGACTCGTGAGTGAATGATTTTGCTTGAGTTGAGACAGTTGTGTTAGCTAAGAATATTTTGGACAGATGGTTCTATCTCAACCAATCCAATCAGAAGGGTGTTAAGGGAGGCATATGTGTGTTAGCTAAGAATATTTTGGACAGATGGTTCTATCTCAACCAATCCAATCAGAAGGGTGTTAAGGGAGGCATATGTGTGTCAGCAAGGAGTCCAAAAAAGTCTTGAGGATGTGGATATAAGGTCAGCTGATGGTGGAGGACAATAAAGGATCTTGGAGGACACATTTTGGAAAGAAGTGAGTGTGAGAATTTGGAAACAGGTATTTTGTAACATCTGATCTGCTGCTGTCTGTGGCCAGCTGTTGAGAGTATTTTAGGTTAGTTTTAGTAGTCAGGTTGGCTGAAGGGTTATAAGGGAAAATCAGGGCCATTGGAAATTTGAGCTAACCTAGGAGGAAGTATATTGAAAGAATTAGATGTACAGTTTGAGAAGTTTAGAGTGTGCTCAAGTGTCCGTCTGTGTCATGGAGACTAGGGGACGACAACTGAGTGTACTTGTGCCTTCATTTGGTGTTGTTTGCTGGTGGTGTAGTTCTAGGTGGTAGTTCCCTCCTGACGGTGGTGTGTTTCAGACGGTCTATAGATGTAGGCCTCCCCAACACATCAAGATCAAGTGGCATATGCTCTACAAACAAGTTTTGTGTCTACAATAGGCTAGATAGCCTATCCTAGAAAATTAAGCGATTAACAAAATGAGTGTTGGAGGCCCAAACATTGTCAGAATTGTGTGATGAAGAGCTTGATAGGAAGATTATGATGTCTATTTTACACTTAAAAAGGACTAAATTAATATGAATAGGTAAATATCTCTCTATTTTGGAATTTTTGTAGAGAGTTGTTTAGTTGCAAGGTTGCAAGAACAGGTTTGCCAGAAATTAGGTCATCCACATATATGGTGATGATAGTGATGTCATACCCTAATGTCATGACATACAAAGAATTATCCGAGTCACATGACCTGAAAACAATGCCATGTAGAAACATGTTAATCCTCCCATACCAAGCCCTTGGGGCTTGCTTCAGTTCATACAATGCTTTTTTAAGTTGCACACCCTATCTAGAAACATAGGATGTACATATCATGACTACTACATCATGTACACCTCTTCTAAGAGGTCACCATTTAGAAATGCATTTTTAAAATCCATTTGATATAATTCCAAACTTTTCTTGTAGCCAATATAACACTTGCCTTCATGGTAGTCATCTTTGCCACCACTAGTCTGAATGTTTTCTCATAATCAATGCCATAACTCTTTTTTCAATGTTCAAGAACACTTGGACTCAATAACTTACTACCCAGCTCTGAAGATGTGTCTGCTTGGGCTTCACGATTTGCTTTGCCACTATATGAGAGAAATGCCTTTTGCTTTGGTGGGAGAGGGGGGAAAGTTTCCTCTGTGCAGAATGAACTCTTCTTGATAGGAACAAGGAGTTTATCATTGATTATCCATCATTCCTCTTGCTTTTTGGTCACCGTATACCCCTCTTTGTTGACAAATTCAAAAGATTCCAAGAAAAGCTCATCGCCTTCAATTTGTTCTCAAACATGAGATTATAAGGGATGACCTGTATCTCTTCTCACCCTAACAAGGACAAATACCTCCTTGCTATCATATTTAACCACTTGAATCCTAAAAAAGGATGTCATGACACAAGACCATAGAATGTACCTCAAAGCTAGCAGATACGATTCAAAACGACACAAAAAACTTAATTAGAATAATGGATTTCAACCTCTACATGAGGCAAAATTCAGCTTCAAACTTTCCTAGATAAAAATAAACAAGATGCAAGGTAGAGTCATATCTACAAACAAAAGCATCTACAATGAGAACTTGGCATCTCTATCAAATCAACATGTTTGATGGCAATGTTCTCAATATATGTAGAGTGATGGCCTCAAAGCCTTGGAAACATACTAGTAGCGAGCCAGTAGCACACACAAGGGGGAACATAGATTGTTGATGCTTGAGAGGCTTTGGTGGATTTGCATAGGTTGGATGATTGTGGGTTGCTCCTATTACAAGATTGAAAGTGCTTGATAATTCTTTGGTGGATTTGCATAGGTTGGATGATTGCAGGCTCCTCCCACACAATATTGAAAGTGCTTGATGCTGCTATGGTCATACGTAGGTTACATGCAAAAGCATGGTAAGAGCTTTTTGCATGGTATGTAGTCTCTTCAGCGCACTACTTGTAAGGTATTTTCAAGAGAGGAAAACTAAGGAATCTTTGGACTATTTTCAATGACGCAAAATGAATACTTCATTCCAAATGCATTCACCTAAGATTTCCCTAGAAGGCATGTTGTACATGGGAGGGGTGAGACCTAGATGCAAGGTATTTGCAAGAGGGGAAGGATGAAAAAGCTCTCAATTGCTTTAACAAATGCAAAGTGAAGGCCTCACTCCAAGTGCAAAGTCTAGCATGCTCATGTGACATCCAAGATATCAAATTAGAGTTCCCATTGGGATCCACTAGAAACCTTCAACTCGGTGGTGCCAAGTCGGGGCAGGTGTAGAGTCTACCTAGAAGCCACACCACTTGTGGTAGTTGATCTGCACTCTTGATGTGTGACACAAGATATCAATCACCTCAGTGAACCTCTAGAGATTCCCCCACATCTCTTAATAGGTAAGATCCCCCCCCAAAAAACAAGTAAATGCTCACATAAGATGAAGAGTGGACTAAGGACCAAAGAAAAGAATTAAAAAACTAAATTTTGACACCTCAGAGTGGGGATCTCCCCTCATGAAGGAGGCACCTTTTTTCTCATCATTACCCCCAATTTTTAATCAATAAAATGAGATATTTCATCTCTCATCTCTCCTATTTCAAAACCAGATCCAAAAAGTAAGCTGAATTGACCCAAAAATGGTCAAAAGTTGACCAAACTGATCTGGAAAATTCTAGAATCAATTTGCTTGATTAGAGGCTCACTTTTTCCTATAAATAGAAGCCTCCCTCTTTGTAAAAGTTTAATGGTGTTTATGCACTGTTACTCTGCTCTTGTCTCTTGAGCCATTTACATTGAATTTTTTTAATAATTCAATTGTTTTTGGCATAATCCTCTCCAAAGTGAATTGGAGGCCACTCTTGCTTCAAACAAGAGTAGAACCCTCAATCCCTCAATCCCTCAAGCCAAAGGAGAGCTTACAAGCTTCATGTAAGCTAATTTTCTTACTTATTGACAAATTTTAAATCTATGGTTTTCTTGATTTTTTTTTTGTTTTACAGTTGATTGAATTAAATTCAAATGCTATGCCTTTGAGGAAAAGGCCACCCCCTTCTCTTCGTTACACTCCGGTCTTTCTTAATCCTAGAAAGATTAACTAAGAGATTAATCAAACTCTTCTTATTGTTTACTCTATTGAATTTAGAAAATTGTGTAGATTAGATTTCTATGAGTCTAATTTGGGTTAATTTAAATTAAAAATAGAATGATAAAAATGAGAAATGGTCGGCCATATACAAAGGAGGTTATGGCAAAATTTTCCAGAATTTTGTGGAAAAGAAAGTTTGTTTCTATGTTATTTCAAAAGAGTAATTCCCACCATTTGTGCATCTAAAAGAAATATTCTAATTACTCCATGTACATATTCACGTATGAATATGCATGGATATCACTGATATTAATTTTTATTAAAATTGATTTTTATGCATAGAAAGATGCATAATGGATTTTTTTATTACAAAAGTGTTATTCTTAGTAAATTTGATTTTTATGCATAGAAAGATGCATAAAGAAAAGTTTTTAATTATAAATGTGTTATTCCCATTGAAATTGATTTTTATGCATAAAAAGATGCATAAAGGAATTTTTTTAATTATAAAAGTATTATTCCCATTGAAATTGATTTTTATGCATAGAAAGATGCATAATGGAATTTTTTTATTACAAAAGTGTTGTTCTTAGTAAATTTGACTTTTATGCATAGAAAGATGTGTAAAGGAATTTTTATTATTATAAAAGTGTTATTCCCATTAAAATTGATTTTTATGCATAGAAAGATGCATAATGGAATTTTTTTATTACAAGAGTGTTATTCTTAGTAAATTTGATTTTTATGTATAGAAAGATGTATAAAGGAATTTTTTTAAATTATAAAAGTGTTATTGCCATTGAAATTGATATTTATGCATAGAAAAATGCATAAAGGAATTTGTTTTATTATAAAAGTGTTATTCCCATTGAAATTGATATTTATGCATAGAAAGATGCATAATGAATTTTTTTAATTACAAAAGTGTTATTCTTAGTAAATTTGATTTTTATGCATAGAAAGATGCAAAAAGAAATTTTTATTATTATAAAAGTGTTATTCCCATTGAAATTGATTTTTATGCATAGAAAGATGCATAAAAGATTTTTTTTAATTATAAAAGTGTTATTGCCATTGAAATTGATTTTTATGCATAGAAAGATGCATAATGGATTTTTTTATTACAAAAGTGCTATTCTTAGTAGTAAATTTGATTTTTATGCATAAAAAGATGCATAAAGGAATTTTTTTAATTATAAAAGTCTTATTTCCATTGAAATTGATTTTTATGCATAGAAAAAGATGCATAATGGATTTTTTTTATTACAAGTGTTATTCTTAGTAAATTTGATTTTTATGCATAGAAAGATGCATAAAGGAATTTTTTTGTTATAAAAGTGTTATTCCCATTGAAATTGATTTTTATGCATAGAAGGATGCATAAAGGAAATTTTTTTATTATAAAAGCATTATTTTTATAAAAATTAAATTTTATGCATAAATAGATGCATAAAGAAATTCTTTTTATTTTAAAAGTGTTATTCCTATCAAAATTGATTTATGCATAAATAGATGCATAAAAGGATTTTTTTAATAAAAGAGTTATTCCCACTAAAGTTGATTTTTATGCATAATTAGATGCATAAAGAATTTTTATATCAAAATTAGAATTCCCTTAAACTCTATGTTTAAATTCTCTGAGTATTTGATAAATAAATAATTAAATACTCTAAGAGAGAAATTTCTATTGTTTTATATTCACACGGATTGTAAAAAGAGAATTCAAGAAATCTATCGAGATTGAAATATTCAGATAAATGATTAATTTATTCCTCATTGGAATTCGTAACTAATTTAGAAATCAGTTAAGTGAATAATCAAAGAAAGAAATTCAGTAAAATAGTAACTGAATTATCAAACCTTTTCAAGAAAGATAGATCAGGAAAATTCTTATCCGACTCGAACCTTGAATCAAACTATGACCAAGACCAAACTCTTTCGTCAGTTTTTCGAGGAAAGAAGGTGTGACCGGTTTAGAAAAATACACTCAAAACTCACGCCAAATCTGAAACTAAGTTTGAGACCCTTCGAATTGATCTGTGGATCAAGGTTATAGAATTTGAGGAGTTCTGGTATAAAATTCAAAATTTTGATCAAGAAGTTTTGGGGATAGTGATTCAAGAAATACTCCTTGTATTCAAAAGAAAATCAAACTGAAAACTTGCATAGAAATGAGATGTGATGTGAATAGATATGATAGGATGTAATGTGAATAGATGAGATGAGATGTCATGTAAATCAGATAGATGTGAATGAATGGATGGTTGAGATGTGATGTGAATATGTATGTGAAAAATGGATGTGAATGTGTATGTGAAAATGGATGTGAATGTGTATGTGAAGAATGGATATGGATGTGTATGTGAAAAATAGATGTGAATGTGTATGTGAAGAATGGATATGGATGTGTATGTGAAGAATGGATGTGGATGTGTATGTGAAGAATGGGAATGTGTATTTGAAAGAATGGGAATGTGTATGTGAAAGAATGTGATATGATGTAAAGAGATGCGATGTGATATGATGATGTGGATAGAAGTGATGTGATATAACATGGATAGAATGTATGTGATGGGATGGTTATGAGAATGAATGTGGTGGATATGAATGAATGAATGTGATGTGATGGATGTAAATGGATGTGATGTAAATGAAATGAGATGTGACGTGAATAGATGTGATGTGATGTGAATCGGGATAGATGTGAATGAATGAGATGTGAGGTGAAATGGATGTGATGTGGATTGGGGTGGATGTGATGTGATGTGGTGAGATGTGGATATGGGTAGATGCGAGTGAATGAGATCTGATGAGGATAAATGAGGAAAGAAGTGATGAGATGAAAATGATGTGATTGGATGAGAATGGGAATACATATGAAATGGATGTGGATTAAATAATGTGGATTTATGTGGAACAATGTGGAAAGACGAGAGTTTGTTATAGAAATTGTATTTATGACCTATTTTTAAATGACTGTTTTATGTCAAGAATGCTGGGGAAGCATTTTGACTATTTTGTGAATTAGGTCGTGGAGACCTATCTGATAAAGTTGCAATAGCTGATGGAGAGTCAATGGAGGACGTCTCGCATAGCAAGGTCGACCGAGGTCTTGACCAGCCTTTGTTTGATTTAAATGGTTAGCTTCCGGTATGGTGGATAAGGGACTAAGAAAGCGGCCTATGAGTTAAGAGCTAGGTGACCTGTGAAGGAACCTAGAGGGTACTGACCATACGGTGCTCGGGCTCTGGGTCACCGAAGATATCCACATGTGCGTCGGGGAAGATATTTTGGATCAAGGAGTAAGAGTTGTTTTCTGAATCCGGGCATGGATATGGTTGACTGACCTTGCTAGTCCTCAACAAATGAGTCCATGGCTCTTTTGTATGGATTTGTTGGTTGATCTTGCTGAATCTTCAACGGAGATTCCATTTTGATTTTTATAAGTGAATATATTGCTGGGTACTATGAGCTAGGAACTATTGAAAAGGCCCCTGAGTGGACAGGGGGTGAGCGTTCTGGTTGCCAATGATGCCATAAGTACACCGATGAAGGAAAAATTAGAGATTAGGATTCAACCGGATTAAATTTGGAGGTTATGATCAATGATACTATAGTTTCATTAAATAATTATTTTAAAGACAGCTGAATATGTGAAAAAGGCAATTTCATATGGGTGTGAAAATGGTGTGACTAGTTTTAAGTTTGCATGAATATCCGGCTAGAGGGCCTCGGAACTCTTTTCCTTGCTATCTGGGACAAAACCTAACCAAATTCTTAAATGGATCCCATCATTACAGTGGTTGGGCGGTTGGCTAGCCCACGGGACTCGATGGGGTTAGGTTGGATTGATGGATCCCTAAAATGAGACTCAATTCTGTTATGGTACGATAGATGAAGTAAATCCCGGATAAAAATTTATTCTATGGAAAAGAATCAACGGCTGTGCCTCTCAATGAGGAAAAAAGCGTTGGTCTCTATGATCCAAGTGCAAGTCTTTTCCTTGATCTGACTATGATACTTACGGGTTCAGTTAGATCACTTCAGTTAGTTGAGGCTCTTGACTACGTTAGAGTAAAAATATCCTTGAGGAATCACCCGTGCTTTCCGGGCGAGGGAAGTTTTTCCGGGCTCGGTTTTGGAAGAAGCGAGGGATTAGTCTCTTGTCCAGATATACGTGGGCGAGGCCCCAAGTGAGAGACCCTACCCCATGCAAGAAGTGCTACTTCCGCTGCTAGCACCCCAGAATTCGTTACGCTGAGGGGACATGGATCTCTCAATCATCACCAGTGGGGATAATGGGGCACTCATGAGAGGAGAGATAGGAGAAACTCAGTGGTGATGACTCTCACATGGGAGGGATTAGAAAAAATAGATCTATCATTGTAAGATTCCTCCCCAGCCTCTTAAGATGTCCAGTATCTTCCCCTGTAGTCAAATCCCTCTTCAGAAATATAAAAGATCTTGTTTCTACCAGTTTTGGCCTAGAGAGAGAAAATCTTCTAGAGAGTGGTAATTCAATTTTTAAATATTTTTGGATGGAAAAATATCTCTTCTTATTAAAATAAGCTCCCTCGAAACAGAAGTTCAAAAAGATTTTCAGAAGGTGCATTAGAAATCAAGTATAATCTGTTCAAGAGGCCTTATCCTGAGGGTCAAGATTTTTTTGAAATTTTAAATTAAGGTTCCTATGGGCCAATAAGATTCATCCAAATGTGTGGAGGAGATAAATGGAAGAAATAAAAAAAATCTTCCCAAAAATGAGTAAATACTCACATAAGATGAAGAGTTGACTAAGGACAAGGTTATTAGTTAAAAAAGAGAGATATTTAGAAGAAATGATGCATTTTTGACACCTCAGTATGGGGGAATCCCCCTCATGAAGGAGGCGCCTATTTCACATGTGAGGGAGAGTTTTAAACTCCCAAATAATGAGATATTTTTATCTCTCCTCTCTCCTATTTCAACTAGATCCAAAAAGTGAGCTAAACTGACCTAAAAATGGTCAAAAATTGACCAAACTGATCTGGAAAATTCTAGAATCAGTTTGCTTGGTTAGAGGCTCACTTTTTCCTATAAATAGAAGCCTCCCCCTTTGTTGAAGCTTAATAGTGTTTTTTGCACTGTTAGCGGCCAGTGTGGATTTTTCAAGTCTCTTGGTGCTTAAGAGGCCATGGAAAATCCGGGCCTTCCCCATACCATCGTACTCAAACATGCTCCGATGGGGACCAAACTTTGCAAGCATGTGGGAGGGGCCCACCCCCACATGTTTAAGTTTGGTCACAATCGGAGCATATTTGGATTGGTAATTAGTGGCTAGTGTGGATTTTTCAAGTCTCTTGGTGCTTAAGAGACCATGGAAAATCCGGGCCTTCCCCATATCATCGTACCCAAACATGCTCTGATGAGAACCAAACTTTGCAAGCATGTGGGAGGGGCCCACCCCCACATGCATGCAAAGTTTAGTCACAATCAGAGCATGTTTGGCCAGTGCGGATTTTTCAATTCTCTTGGTGCTTAAGAGGCCATGGAAAATCCGAGCCTTCCCCATACCATCATACCCAAACATGCTCCGATGGGAACCAAACTTTACAAGCATGTGGGAGGGGCCCACCTCCACATGCTTGCAAAGTTTGATCATGATCGGAGCATGTTAGGGTTAGTAATTAGCGCCCAGTGCTTGCAAAGTTTGGTGATTTTCAACAAACAATATGGTGATGGTGATTTTCAACAAAGGATATGATAGCCAAAGTGTTAAAAAATCCGAAAACCATGAATATCAACTAAAATGCAATGATCCTCAATAATGAGAAAACTCGTAATGATATAAACATCAACTAAGTACATCAGAATGTGAGCTAACACAGCCACTCTGGGTTTAGCCACTAACTCAAAAGATCAAGGTATTTTGAAAATGAGCTACCCCAGCTATTCTGAGATTAGTCACTCCCAAAAAATCTAAGTACAATGTAAGTGAGCTAACCCAGCTAGTTTGAGTTTAGTCACTATCTATCAAGATAGAGATCTAGTCAGCAGCACCCTCTCTAGCTCTCAACTGCTCTAGAATGCTCTCATGGTCAAAGCCGAAAACGAGGGTGAGAACTGTGTTTTCAGCTCTGTACTACTCAATCAAGAGTGAGCCTGGTAGAAACCACTAGATGAGAGAACTGAAATGCCCCTAACTCCCACTTCCACTGCTGGAACTCAAGACTCCCCCGATGAAGTCGAATCTGCTCTGCTGGTAGAACCGGCCTACCACAATCATGCTATGGGTGTCAAAAGAAAACCCATGATCATCCACTGTATCCTGGTCAAGGATGCACTTTGGCCTAGTGTAACTCATCAGATAGTAGTCTACTCCCTTGCTATTTCCCTTACTGGCAATACATCACCCTTCTGTAGCAAATCTGTCAGGTCATCATAAACTGAACGCAGGACCTATGTGCTCATCAGATAACACTGTGGATGTGAAGGATGCTCAGGGGAGAGGAATGTCTGTATCCATGCATCTGCCCATCCTCTCGAGGCACAATGTGACCAATCGCCATCCATACATGCTCCACAGAAGCATGCAAACTGTCGTGTGTAAATCGTGGGGGCCGCCATGCACGTGCTCCTGATGGAATGTAAGCCCAAGGTGCCAGGTACTGTGTCACAATCATGGGAGGCTCTACGGTCAATCATGCCACCATCCACATGCCAAAAAAATCTCCTGATAATCCGAGCATCACGTTTGGGATACGATGATGCTGCACTCCCACACAAATGTTGGGAGCACCACTCGACTACGTGGCCCGCATCTCTGAACCGCTGAGCATTCTGCCGCAGCTGATGACGCCTCAGGGCACGTTTCACACACGCGCCCGCACCATCATGCTCTCCCTTCCCGTGACCAATCTCAAAGAATGACCAAATCACTGGGATACTAGACTACACATGCCACCTATAAATCCATAAAAGATAGTCTTAGAGCCAATAGAATTGTCATGTGACGACTTGAACTGTGCGCCACAACCATCCGACCAAACCCATCGCTGGCCACGTATGATCCCACAATCTCCTAAAAAATTATCATGGTGGAGATGAAAACATTGTTGCACAAAATGTGCATCATGTGAACGATCATCACTGATATAGAAATGATACTCTCAAATAATGACACGGGTCTCGGGGGTACTCGCTATCCCATCTACATGAGCCTCTGCATGTCAATAGCTAATGTGGACCATAATAGCAACCTGGTGAGGTAAGCAATATAGACGTTTAGGACACAAAAAATCAAATAAGTAATATAGCTCAAACACGAAACAAATATTATGAAATATAACCATTACCTGCTCTGAGAAGTAATACTTAGATTGTATCTCCTGAAAAGGTGTGAAGGTGTAGTTCTCTGCAAAATAAATCATAGAGACGACCACACCAATAGGAAACTCTACCAGGCATGCTCGGAACTCATGATCCTGCCACTTGGCATAATGACTGTGTTGTATTATATAGGGGTAGATCTGCTCCCTAAATGTGGCTGTGAAGTGACAACGTGGTGTATGTTTGTCCACGAGCTGCAACTTCCTGGACTGTCCAGCTGGTGTATCACATACTCATAACGTTGCCATGGCACTATCTCTTGGTCACTTGCATCAAGATCTACCATCCATAGATGTGTAAGTGAACCACATGATGTGCAATTGCTCTCCACACAAGGCATCCTATGGAACTGGCCGTCCTCTATGCGTGCACACAAAAGAGAGTGGATGAAATCACGAGGACTACAAGGCAACTCTCTATGCCCACTAAGAGAATGGAACACATCATAAAAAAGTTTGAACTCAACATGGTAGCGACAACAACATGTGTCACGCTGACGTGAGTACCTCACAAACCAAGGCTTACACCCCTCAAATGACCTTTGCCCAATTTTAAGCTCTGGATACGAAGCCACAAACTGAGAATACAACTCAGTTTGGGTCATTTCAAGAAAGCAAGCACCGTGCTCAATGAACACTCCTCTTGTCACTCTCTTATGCAAAGCTTTCTTGAAAACTGGCGAGGCACGACAATTCTCCTCCTAAAAACTTTCTATCAAGGTTCTAGTGGTTTCATCTAGTAGGCGATCATGCCTAGCTACACGACCACTACTCGCCACAAAGCACCAACCTCATTGGCATCTAAACTTTGTCGTCTAATAGACCCAACTCTAAGTGCGTGTGGTGCTATGGAAAGGATGCGAGATGTGGCACTAACCTTACCCTTCATTTGGGAGCTACTTATGGCTGCCACAATAGCCCGTCGAGCAGCCAAAGCGTCCGTAGAATTCCTTTCTTGTTAACTATATAGGAATGACGAACACTTTGTAGCACCGCCATGCCAGCTCTCCCCTCTCTTCGACCTCCAATGTCGGAAAGTGCCCTGCAGTTGGCCATGTTGGACAGATCAATCAAAGCATCAAGCACACATGCCTGTGATGAAGGCGTGAGGTCTTTGAAATAGGAATGGAAGATTGCATGGGCACGACGATGTGCCCCTAACTTTGATAGTTCTTTCCTATCCACACGATGGGCGCCCAAAGGAGGGGGGGTGGGTTCTTGTAGAAGAGAAGGGGACTCAAAAAGGGCGGGTTCATGTGGATCATCTAAACTAAGGGGTAGTGGGGGGGAAGAGGGCAGAGGGAGAGGAAGTGGAAGAGGAGGAGCAAGGCTTGGATCATCGCCAACAATGGAAGGTGTTGCTCGTTGACGTGCTCTCTACTCTCTCTTTCTCTCACGAGCTACCCTTCTCCTCTCCTCCTCTTGAACTTGGTGGACTAGTCCTATCACGTTTCTGACTCCTAGGACTTTGAGAACCCATTCTCAAGGAAGCTAAGAGAGAAAAAATTATAAAGGCTCAATGATGGGATAGTACTAGAGATAAGTGTGGGATAGTACTAGAGATGTGATTTTATATAGGAAATAGGTTATCCACTTCAAATCTCATTGGATTTCCTATCTAAGATTGATTGGATAATTAAGATAAACATAAAGATAATTAAAGATAAACTATTATCCACTAAAAAATCAATATTATTAATAATATTTATTAACAAGTCTGAATATTTATCATTACTAGATATATAAATATATCTTTAAATATATCTTTTATTTTATAATTATATAACTGCTTTTTTTAATAATGTATTTTTTTAAAATTTTATTCAAAGGTTTATTCTACATAAAATATTTTCAAGAAATATTAAACTTAATTTTTTTCAAATTGAATAATATGAACTTTAATAATAATATTATTGATCTAATTTCAAAATATAATCCTTTAAAATTAGTGATTTTAAATTCTTTTATTTAATAAATTATATATATTTTATTATTTAAAATTCTATATTCTATTTCTCTAAATTACTAAATTAACTTTTTCAAAAATATGTTTTTGAAAAAAAAGGGGAGGTGGGAAGGAGGTGCCACATGTCATATACATGCATGACACGTGGCATTCTCTTGACATGTGGCACTATTATGGTTGATGTGGCAATTCCATGATGTGGCATGTCGTGTTACCAAGTGCGAGGTGGCATGCAAAGGTGGCAAGAAGATGTGGCATTAATGATGACTAGGATGATGAGGTGGGGAGTCAACTAGGTTGACCATGTTGACATGGAGATTGGAGGTGGCAAGGTGAGGTGGCAAGTTGCTTATGTGGATCCTCTCGAAGCTCATGTGGACATAAAGTGGCATGCATATATAAGATTTGTGCCTACCCAAGCCTCACACATGGAATGATATCTAAGCTTTGAAGTTTACCAAGCCTAACTAGGATTGGTTTTAGACTTGAAAAGGGGAGAGTGGACACAATATGGGAATTTTCACTTGGGAGGATTGAAAATGGACCTTCCCATACTCAAATTAAGCCAAAATTTTTTTAATAAATTCATGGAAACAAGCGTATTGATCCCTAGAGTTTTTAGATTGAAAGATTCAATATTTAATTTTCTAGAATTAAATTACAATTGATTTAATGGGTCTCTAATAGTCATAACAAATTTTCCAAAGTAAATCTACAAAAATCCAACCGTTAGATTTGTAATTTTACCTTATACCCACATTATACTAATCTTTCCTAATCTAATCATCACTAGATCCATACAATTTGAGCATTTTAAATGGTAGATGTGGTGGGAGGATAAAATAGTATATTTTTTAACAATTCTAATACCTTTTAAATAATATAGAAAATAGTACCGCCAAAGCCAGCACCATCACCTTTCAAAAGGTTTTTATTCCCAGAAGATGATTCCAACCTTCCTCCGCCTAAGAGATATCAGGGTCAAGCCCAGGATATGGGAAGTTCCATAAGGGAAGAAATGTCCTTTTTGCGAAACTCAATCCCCTGGATTTCAACTTCAGAAGTTCCACCCTTGAACAAGAGAGTGAAATGCTATAACTGTCAAGGGTTTGGACATCGTAGCATGGATTGCCTAACTCCTTTTGGATTAAGGTTTTTAGGGCAGGAAAATCAGGGATCAAGATTCCAGACTCTAGCCCCTTCCGTCCAGAATAATCAGGGCTCTATCTGCCAAAATCAAGGAAATCCCAGAGGTAGACCCTCTATCCAACCTGCAGTTTCAATCCAAAGTAATGCAAGACCTCCACCTCAGAATAGGGAAAGTCAAAGAGAGTTGTTCCCAGATCGGACGTCCACTTCCAAGGCAGTAACACTGGAAGTGATTGAAGAAGAAGAAGAAGATGAATGAGATCATACTCCACCTGCGAGATGAGGACATCTCGCGTTTTTCAAGTGGGATGGAATGTAAGATTCCTCCCCAGTCTCTCAAGATGTCCAGTATCTTCCCTTGTAGTCAAATCCCTCTTCAGAAATATAAAAGATCTCGTTTCTACTAGTTTTGGACTAGAGAGAGAAAATCTTCTAGAGAGTGGTAATTCAGTTTTTAACTATTTTGGATGGAAAAATATCTCTTCTTATTAAAATAAGTTCCCCCGAAACAGAAGTTCAAAAAGATTTTCAGGAGGTGCATTAGAAATCAAGTATAATCTGTTCAAGAGGCCTTATCTTGAGGGTCAAGATTTTTTTCAAAATTTTAAATTGAGGTTCCTATGGGCCAATAAGATCAATCCATGTGTGGGGAAGAGATAAATCCAATTTGTAAAAGAAAAATACCCGAAAATGAGTAAATGCTCACATAAGATAAAGAGTTGACTATGTACAAGGGTTATTAGTAAAAAACTATGAGTATTACTAAAAAAAAGAGATATTTTGGGTATAATGATTCCATTTTGACACATGTGTAAGGAAGGGGAGTTCCTTCAAGGAGGCGCCTACTTCACATGCTTGAATGAGTTTTAAACTAAAGAAAATAATGTGATATTTTTATCTCTCCTCTCTCTTGGATCAAACTGAATCAAAACCGAATCAAAAAGGAGCCAAACTAGGTCCAAATCTAGTCCAAATTCAACCAAACAAAATCTGAAAAATTTTAGAAATCAGTTGGTCTTGGTTAGAGCCTCCCTCTCCTATAAATAGAACCTGAGTCCTTTGTAAAAAAAATAGGAGAATTATACTATCCCAGAATTGTGCTGAAATAATGATAATTTTTACTATTCTCTAAAATTCTCTCCAAATTGAAGAAATTGGAGCTTACATTAGAATGATTTAAATACTCTTGGTGAAATTCTAGTTGATTTTAGAGAGTTAAAAATTGAAAAATGGTCAGCCATACAAAGGAGGTTATGTGGTAAAATTTTCTAAAATTGTGAAAAATAAGTTTTATTATTTTTTATTCAAAAAGAGTAATTCCCATCGTATATGTATTCTTAAAGTGTTAATTTTCATCCTAGGTATAAGAAAATACATACTAAAAATATTTTATTAAAAAAGTGTTACTTTCTTTAGAATTAAGTTCTATGCATAGAAGGAAGCATATTGAAATTGTTACTCTGATTATAAAAGTGTGATTTTCATCATTAATGATTTTATGCATAAATTAGATGCATAAAAGAAATTCTTTTATATTAAAAGAAGAATTTTCATCATAAATGATTTATATGCATAAACATATGCATAAAAGATATTTTTTTATATTAAAAGTGTGATTTTCATCATCAATGATTTTATGCATAAATTAGATGCATAAAAGAAATTCTTTTATATTAAAAGAGTGATTTTCATCACAAATGATTTGTATGCATAAAAGATAATTTTTTATATATTAAAAGTGTGATTTTCATCATAAATGGATTTTATGCATAAATTAGATGCATAAGAGAAATTCTTTTATTCTAAAAGTGTAATTCCTACTAAATTGGGTTTATGCATGGAAAGATGCATAAAGAATTTATTTCAACCCAAAAGTGTTATTCTCATCAATTTTGATTTTATGCATAGAAAGATGCATAAAGAAATCTATTTTTAGTTCAAAAGAGTTATTTTCATCAATTTTGATTTTATGCATGAGAAGATGCATAAAAGATTGAATTTTAATTCAAAAGTGTCATTCTCATTTAAAATGAATTTATGCATAGGAAGATGCTTAAAAGATTGATTTTTATTTCGAAAGTGTTATTCTCCTTAAAATAGAATTTATGCATAAATAGATGCGTAAAGAAATCTTATATCAAAAATAAGAATTCTCTTGTATTCTATAAATAGATATGAGGATGTGAAATGAATCAAATAGATGAAAATGAACGAAGAATGGATGGAGATATATGTATGTGAAAGAATGGATGTAGAAGTATGTATGTGAAAGGAAAGATGTGTGTGTATGTGATAAGTATGGATGTGGATGTATGAATGGGGGATGTAGAAATGGATGTATGGATATAGATGTGGATGTGGATGTATGAATGTGGATGTGGATGTGGATGTGGATGTATAGATGTGGATGTGGATGTATGAATGTGGATGTGGATGTGGATGTATGGATGTGGAAGTGGATGTGGATGTAGATGTGGATGTGGATGTGTATGTGGACGTGGATGTATGGATGTGGATGTATAGATGTGGATGTGGATGTATGAATGTGGATGTGGATGTGGATGTATGGATGTGGATGTGGATGTGGATATGGATGTATAGATGTGGATGTGGATGTATGAATGTGGATGTGTGGATGTGGATGTATGAATGTGAATGTGGATGTGTGAATGTAGATGTGGATGTGGATGTATGAATGTGAATGGGGATGTGGATGTATGAATGTGAATGGGGATGTGGATGTGGAAATGGATGTATGGATGTGGATGTGGATGTGAATGTGGATGTGGATGTGAAAATTGTTGAGATATCGAGCTCGTCTAGTGAGGCGGTGGACACTGATGACCCGCCTGGGGGATAGGCCCCACACTTACACCACTGGCATGGTTGGTGAGATCTTGGGTGATATGCAGCCAGTGGGATGACAGGCTGTGTGACAGCCATTCTAGAGACTGGCATAGTTATAGCGCCAGTTCATTTAGTCGGGTTCACACTATAGAGAACTCGTGTATGTATTTGGTTGAGTACCTTTCATATTGTGTGTACTCTTATTCTTGTATATGGTGTGTTGAGTGTTGAGTAGAGAAGAAGAAGATTTTCAGCCTCTCACCTTGTGTGTTCTCTATTAGGGTTTTGTGAGTGTGTGTGTGTGTGTGCTTGCAAGAGCTCAAGCTCTCTTCCCCCCTGCATCTTTTCATGGTATCAGAGCCTGGTTCGTGCTAAGGGCTGAGCTGCAAGCAAGAGAACCACAGGAAGCGGTACGAGGGTAAGAGCTTCAACTACTCTTCCCTATTTGTGTTGGTGACTACACCCTTGTCGGGAGCTCTACGAGAGGCATTGGCAACGATCTCTGATTGAGGAGCTTTCTTCGCGGGAGTAAAGCTATAGGGCAACTATACTGTCCTATCGGACTAAAATTCTGGGCCGAAAACGCGTTTCGGGCGCGTCTGGACCTCCGTTTTTTCAGAAAGCAGGCGATTTCGAGTACTGCGGGTAAGTCATCGATTCTCTGCAGAACTCTGTTTTAAGAACTGCAGGAAGACAGATTGACTGTGCAGACACTGTGGGTGCTGTAAAGAGGTCTACAGTTGCCATTGGGTGTATGTATACACATTGAAGTCACTGGTTTTGTGACATTTGAGAGTACTACAGTACCGCTGCAGAAAATACAGCAGTTTGTGCAGAAAAACCAGAGTGCTGTTTCTGGTAAAATTGTGTGTTTGGCAAGATGTCAAATGATGGGATAACCCAGATTGTGGCTGAGAAGCTTGATAAGAATAACTTCCATGCTTAGAGGTTCAGGTTGACGAATTTTCTGATGGGAAAAGGCTATTGGGACTACATAGAAGGTGAGCGTGAAGAGGCACCGGAGATACCGGATATAATTCCGACTGTTGCAGATGTGAAAGAATTTAAAGACTGGAACCAAGGAGCCAGGAAGGTTATGTATTGGCTCTCCATTAGTATACAGGACACCATGATTGGGCACATTCAGGATGCCAAGTTCCCCAAGGAGGCATGGGACACCTTGGTAAAGCTTTATGAAACAAATACCAAGGCACACAAGATACAGTTGAAGAATGAACTTCATACTGTGGAGAAAAAGAGCATGTCTGTGAATGACTATGCGTTGAAGATAAAGGGTATTGTGGAATCCCTTGCATCTATTGGTGTGTCAGTAGATGATGATGATAAGGTGGAGGTCTGTCTACGTGGTCTCGGGCCACAATACAAGGCGTTCAAGACATCTATTCAGACTCGGGAAAACATACAGGCCTTCTACACGAGTTCAGGAAGAGAACGAGGTAGAGGAGGCCGTGGACGCGGTCAAGGAGGTGGCCGAACAGGTAATCAGAATTATGGCCAGCAGCAATAACAACAACAATAGTCCCAGAATCAACAACAACAACAACAACAACACGCAGGTGAAAGAGGCAAATTCAGAGGCAAGGGGAGTCAAAGAGGCCGTGGAAATTGGCAAAGGCAGTATAATGATGCACGTGAATGCTATTATTGTGGTAAGCCTGGACATGTGCAGGCAGAATGTTATAAGAAGCAGGCTGACATGCAAAATTGGAAAGTGCAGCAAAACAACTATGCATCCTCAAGCAGAAATAATGAGGATAATGAAAGGTTGTTTGTTATGCAGCATGTCGTGAATGCCATGTCTGAAAATGTTGATGCAGCACAAAAAGATAATGTATGGTATGTGGATTCAGGTGCTTCGAACCACATAACAAGTCATGGGGAGTGGTTCAAGGAGATGAAAAACCTGAAAAGACCAGGTTTTGTGGAAACAGGGGATGACACTGCTCATCCAATTGCCCATGTTGGAGATGTGCCATTGTCTATGCAGGATGGCAAAGTGAAGTACCTTGCAGATGTACTTCATGTACCGAACATAACAAAGAATCTGGTTTCAGTTGGCCAGATGATTGAGCAGGGTTTGCAGGTTCGGTTTAACCCTGATGGTTGTTATGTTGAAGACTTTAAAGACAAGTGCAGGTTGGTTGCAAAAGGCAACAGAGCGGGCAGAATGTTTACATTGAATGTAGACATGCCTGAAATGAGTGCTGCGATGTTTGCAAATGGTTCAAGAATTGTTGCAGACACAGACATTTGGCATAAAAGGATTGGACATGTAAATGTGCAGAGATTGAAGTCTATGCAGACAAAAGGAATTGTGACAGGGCTGCCAAAATTTAAAGTGGAAGGTATGCAGAAAATATGTGAAGCATACCAATTTGGGAAGCAAACAAAGCATGTGTTTCCACGTAACAGATATGTGAGCAGAAATGCACTAGATGTTGTGCATTCAGATGTATGGAGTCCTACGAAGACCATATCTATGGGAGGCTGCAGGTATTATATAACTTTCATTGATGACCACACAAGGAAAGTGTGGGTATATTTCATGAAGGAGAAGAGTGAGGTGTTCACTCACTTTCAGAATTTCAGAGTTTTGGTTGAAAAGCAAACAGGGAAATATGTAAAGTGCCTAAGGTCAGATGGAGGGGGAGAGTACTTCTCCAATGAGTTCTCTGAATTTTTGAAGAAGAATGGTATTCGAAGACAGTTTACATGCAGATACACTCCGCAGCAAAATGGAGTTGTTGAGTGGAAAAACAGGCACATTGCTGAGATTGCGCAAGCATTGATGGAAGAGAAGAATATGCCGCATTGCTATTGGGCTGAGGCTGTTTCTACAACAGTATACATCATGAACAGGACTCCAACTGCAGCCATATATGATGTAACTCCAAAGGAGAGGTTTATTGGTAGAAAACCAGATTTGTCTCATCTGAAAGTCTTTGGATGCATTGCATATGTGCATGTGCCAGATGAGCTGAGAACTAAGCTGGATCCAAAAGCTGAAAAATGTGTGTTTATTGGATACTCCCTTGAGCAAAAGGGATACAGGTGTTATAACCCTGCTACACGTGAGTTGAGGGTAAGCAGGGATGTTGTCTTTGATGAGATGAGCAGCTGGTATGCTGCTGAAAAAGAAGTTGTTGGGGCTGATGTGAGTGGAAGTGTGGTTGCACAGAATGCAGGTCAGCAATCACAGTCTTTGAGTGGACCAGGAGAGTCCTCATCTAGTGGGTCCATTGATAGACCATGGAGTGGCAGGCTACATCATAATACCAGTCCTGCAAATGTGATTAGTACATCACGTAAAGGAAAAGAGAAAGTGGTTGAGCCCCTTGGTATGCCTGACATTTTTGCAGGGCATTCTCATGTTGATGGAGAGTCTAGTGGCTCAGATATGAGCCTTGATGAGGAGCTTGGGATCCCAGCTATGAGAACACCTGGTGTAAAGAAGGCTATGGAAGCCATGAATGAAAAGCTACGAAGATCAGGGAGAGTGAAGAACCCTGTGCAGAGATTTACATATGATGGTTATGTGGCACATCACTATGCATATATGGCAAAGGTTATGCAGGTTGTAGAGCCCACATGCATTGATGAGGCTGTTGGAAATGTGTGGAAGAAAGCTATGGATGAGGAGATGGATGCACTATATGGAAATGAAACTTGGGATTTAGTGCAATTGCCTGAAGGCAAGAAAGCCATTGGATGCAAGTGGGTGTACAAAGTTAAACATAACAGTGATGGAAGCATAAACAGGTACAAGGCTAGATTGGTAGCCAAAGAATATGCGCAAACATATGGGATTGATTATGAGGAAACTTTCAGCCCAGTTGCCAAGATGGCAACGGTGAGAGTTTGTGATAGCAGTGGCTGCGTCAAAGCAATGGTCTTTACATCAGATGGATGTAAAGAATGCATTCTTGCATGGGGATTTGCAAGAAGAGGTGTATATGTTGTAGCCACCTGGTTATGAGGATGTGGGTCACCCCGAGCATGTTTGCAGGTTGAAGAAAGCCTTGTATGGCTTAAAGCAAGCACCAAGAGCATGGTCTGACAAGATTTCTGAATATCTTGTCACTATTGGCTTTCATGTAGCCAATGCAGATTTCTCGCTGTATGTGAGACATGGTGATAGAGGAGTTGTGCTTGTTGTCATCTATGTAGATGACTTGATCATTACGGGGGACCATGATGCAGAGATCTTTGATGTAAAGATCTTGCTTAGACAGAAGTTTGAGATGAAGGATCTGGGGAGCTTAGATATTTCTTGGGCATTGAGGTGATTAGGTCACCACATGGTATTGGGTTACTGCAGAGACAATATGGCTTGGACATGTTGTCCAAGTATGGTATGATAGGTTGTAAGCCTATTTCTGTGCCATTGGATCAGAATGGCAAGTTGAGTGCAGATTCAGGAGAGATCTTGGAGGATCCTACTATGTACAGGCACATAGTAGGAAGTTTGATCTACATGACGATCACCAGACCAGATTTGAGCTATGCTGTTGGGTTGGTGAGTCAGTTTATGCAGGTTCCACGAAAACTGCATTTGGATGCAGTGAGACGCATACTGAGGTATGTGAAGTCTACTTTGCATTGTGGACTATTCTATGAGACTGGGACAGAGATATGTGTACATGGGTACACAGATGCTGATTGGGCTGGTAGTATCTCAGATAGAAGATCTACCAGTGGATTCATGTTTTCTTTGGGGAGTGCTGCTGTGACTTGGAGCAGCAAGAAGCAACCTACGGTTGCTCTATTGAGTATAGAGGCCGAGTACAGAGGAGATGCTATGGCAGCATGTGAGGTAGCTTGGTTGAGAAAGCTACTTGCAGCTTTGGGTCTATCAGTGGATAGACAAGTTGTCATTTTCTGTGACAACATTAGCAGTATACAGTTGGCCAGGAACCCAGTATTTCATGCTCGTACGAAGCACATAGAGGTCCATTACCACTTCGTTAGAGAGAAGGTCTTGGCAGGAGATCTTGACCTTGTTTATGTTAGCACAGAGGATCAGGTAGCTGACATCTTCACCAAAGCATTGGGTACAGAGAAGCTTCACAGATTCAGGGCTTCACTTGGTGTACATGAGATGGAGTTGAGCTCGAGGTGGAGTGTTGAGATATCGAGCTCGTCTAGTGAGGCAGTGGACACTGATGACCCGCCTGGGGGATAGGCCCCACACTTACACCACTGGCATGGTTGGTGAGATCTTGGGTGATATGCGGCCAGTGGGATGACAGGCTGTGTGACAGCCATTCTAGAGACTGGCATAGTTATAGCACCAGCTCATTTAGTCGGGTTCACACTATAGAGAACCCGTGTATGTATTTGGTTGAGTACCTTTCATATTGTGTGTACTCTTATTCTTGTATATGGTGTGTTGAGTGTTGAGTAGAGAAGAAGAAGATTTTCAGCCTCTCACCTTGTGTGTTCTCTATTAGGGTTTTGTGAGTGTGTGTGTGTGTGTGCTTGCAAGAGCTCAAGCTCTCTTCCCCCCTGGATCTTTTAAGAAATGGATATATGGATATGGATGTGGATGTAGATGTGGATGTGGATGTATGAATGTGGAAGTGGATGTATGGATGTGGATATGGATATGTATGTATGAATGCGGATGTGGAAGTGGATGTATGGATGTGGAAGTACAAATGTGGATGTGTATGTGGAATAATGAATGCGAATGTGTATGTGAAATGATGTGACGTCGATATGAGTGAATGGATGAGATGTGATGGCATGTGAATTGGGATATGAATAAATGATATGTGATGTGAATGAATCTGATGTGATGAGATGGAAAATGATGTGATTGGATAAGAATGAGTACACATATGAATGGAATGTGGAATAAGTAATGTGGATTGATGAGAGATAATGTGGAAAGATGAGAGTTCATTATAGAAACTATATTTGTAACCTGTTTGTAAATGACTGTTTATGTCAAGAATGCTGGGGAAGCATTTTGACCGTCTTGTGATTAAGGTCATGGATACCTAACTGATAAAGTTGCAACTGTTGAACGGAGAGTCAATGGAGGACGTCTCGCGTAGCAAGGTCGACCGAGGTCTTGACCAGCCTCGGTTCGATTTAAATGGTGAGCTTCCCGTACGGTGGATGAGGGACCAAGGAAGCGGCCTATGAGTGAAGCGCTAGGTGACCTGCAAAGGATCCTAGAGGGTGTTGACCATACGGTGCTCGGGCTCTGGGTCACTGAAGATACCCACACGTGCGTCGTGGAAGATATTGGAACAAGGCGTAAGAGTTGTTTTCTGAAACCGAGTATGGATCTGGTTGATTGACCTTGCTGGTCCTCAACTGATGAGTCCATAGCTCTCTTATATGGATCTGTTTTGGTTGATCTTGCTGGCCTTCAATGAGGATTCCATCTTGATTTTTATAAGTGAATATTTCCGGGTACTATGAGCTAGGAACTATCAAAAAGGCCCCTGAGTGAACAGGTGGTGAGCGTTCTGGTTGCCAATGATGCCATAGATACTCCGACGAAGGAATGATTGGAAATTAAGATTCAACCGGATACTTGGAAGTTTATGATCAGTAACACTATGATTTCATTAAATGACTGATTTAAATACATTTGAATCTGGGAAAAAGGCAATTTCATATTGGGTGTGTAAGTGGTGTGACTAGAGTTAAATTTGCTTGAAAATCCGGCTAGGGGGCCTAGGAACTCTTTTTCGTGGTACCCGGGACAAAACCTAACCAAATTCTAAATTGGATCCCATCACTACAATGGTTGGGCAGTTGGCTAACCCATGGGACTGGATGGGGTTAGGCTAGACTGATGGATCCGTAAAATGAGACTCTGTAGTACGCTAGATGAAGTAAATCCCGGATAGTAATTGTTCTATGGAAAAGGGAATCAACGGCTGTGCCTCTCGATGGGGAAAAAAGGCGTTGATCTCTATGATCCAAGTGCAAGTTTCTTCCTTGATCTGACCAAGTGACTTTAGGTTCAGTTGGATCAGTTTGGTCAGTAATGACCCTGACTACGTTAGAGTAAAATTTTATCATGGAGGAATCGCCTGTGCTTTTCGGGCAAGCGAAGTTTTTCCAAGTTCGGTTTTGGAAGAACCGAGGAATTAGTCACCTGTCCGGATATCCATGGGTGAGGCTCCGAGTCTGGGACCCTGCCCCACGCAAGATGTGCTACTTCCGCTGCTAGTACCCAGAATCCGTTGCGCAATGGGGACGGGGATCTTACACATTGAGGTGTGTTATTATTATGTCAAGAAGGAGAGGCTCATTGCATGAAAGATTAGTCTAGTTTAAGTGCCAAGATTTCTCTTGTTTTAAGTTTCCTTTATTTGCATGTGTCTCCTCACACTCCTCTTATTAAGGTTTTTATGCTTATTTAGGCATCAAATCTCAAGGCTTACTCAAAATTTCATTTTTATGGATGAATTTTGATAATCCTTTTTCATAATGTGTCTCAATTTACTTAGCCCTATGTCGAATTGACCTTCTTGTAAAGGATAACAATCCTCTTGTAGGGTTCACATTTGAGGACATATTGTGTCAATGTGAGCATATAATTTCACTCTTATGAAATACAACATACTATCAATCACATGCCTGTGGCCTCAGGGGGGTCACCTAAAAATATGTAAGTGTAGCACGTGAGCTCATCAGGAGGGGTATATTAATTCAAATCGTAATAGAATTACATTTATAGGAGGGTTTTTAAACCAATTTTAAAAAAAAACCGTAAGTTTATGAAGAAAAAGGAGTCATTTTATTCATAAAAGTATGCAAGTGTAAGGGGTTTTTAAAATGCCCCCTTGAACACACGTGATACATAAAATTTCTTAGAGGTGAAACCCCCCATCTTGTGGCATACTTGTGGAAATAGTGATGTATTTAAATTTAAGCATCTTGGATTGGTATCTCCCCTTTTTTGCGAGTTTGCCTTAGAATTGTTTTGCTTGTAGATGAGATTATGATGTGGCATTAGAGTGAATTATATCCCACACGATCTCACCACATAAATTATCCCCAAACATGTCCATGACTCAAACATAACATTGTATAAAGTCCTTATCAACATACTGGTCTATTAGTTTTTTTTGGGAAAACTTTATTTGGTCCTAAGATACCAGATAATAAGATACTATATTTGGTCCTAAGATACCATGATAATAAGGGTAAGAACAAAGTTTTATTTGAAATTGACATCTATATGACCAGCCTGCTATTTGATGGTTTTATTGCTTGCATTGAGAAATCTTTCCTTTGCATCTTCAAGAGGTGTCCGAGTCTTAGAAAGGTTACCCAATGGTTTCTTAACTCTAAGTTGTTTTGCAAGTCCTCAATATTGAAGTGAAGTCTAGGAAAGTTCCTTGGTAAGATGTAATGTTTCTCTATACCTTTGCTCTCTCAGATCCATTTTAACAAAAAGTTTGTATGGGCCTAATTTTGGATCTAACCTATCATAGGATCATTTTATATGCAGAATGCTAGAATTTAAGTGATCTAGCATCCATCCTTAGTGAAAACTTTAGTGCATCCTTTAGTGGTACCTTAGAATGCCTTGTTCTAAGGTTAGAAGGCTCATTTACTAGAGTTATTGGGGTGTAGGTCTAGTGGGTTCATTCCCTTGATGTAGGCATCAGATTTTAGTTGATTCAGGTGTGAGAAATATAAGAGAGGTGGAGAGATCCAAGGGCTCTAGGCACCCCCCCTCCATGAAGCCTATATATACAAGTGTTCATATCACATCTCTAGAGTGTGTGGAGAGTGTGATAATGAGCCTACTTTGTGTACTTTCCAGCTAGTAGGAGCAATTGGAAGGAAGTAGAAGGAATTTGGAGCCAATAGGAGTAATTGGAAGTCTAGCATGCACGGAAAAAAAATTGAAAAAAAATGACTCAGACTTATTTATAAAGTCCTGAACTCGATTTTTTGTACTATCCGCACATGTGAGCCACATGTGCAAAAAATGTGCCGCATGTGTGAGTCGCACATGTGGTTAAACGGAATTGTGACACATGTATCTTGCATGTGTGGGCACCACTATTGGACCACATGTCAGTATACGGCCATGTGACACGTATGTCTCGCACATGTGGGTATCGTTATTGGGCCACATGTTGGTATGGCCATGTGGTTGTATGGAATACACACGTTCCCGTAACAACCACATTCATTGTATGGCCACGTGTGCACTCGCCAGCCTATCAATACATCTGTTAAATTTTTTTCTTTTTTTTTTTTTTTGCATGTGAGTGGAAAGATAATGCAATGTAGATTATTTCATCTATACCGTGTTCTCCTACAGTGCCATCATTCCCTTGGAAACCTTGCTCTTCTTTTCCTTAGAATTTTCTTTGAAATCCTTGATTTTCTTTGCCTTTTTTTTTCCTTTCCTTTGAAAGCCTTGCTTTAAAGACCTTGGAACTTCTCTCTCTTCTTATTGCTAGAGCTTATTTTGGAACTGTATTAACAATTGGAAAGACAATGCATTAGAAACCAATAGGTGCTATTTGGATTAGCCTATCCGCTATGTCTTTCCATTAAGTAAGTTCTCAATACGTCCATTTTTTCAAGTGAAATATCAATTTTGGTATATAAATTAGTATAAGGGAAAGAAAATAACCTTTACACCAAAGCCAATTGAGCCCAGGGCCTTGTGGAAATGGGTAGCCAACCTCTCGGGAAATGCAGTGTATATAGGTGTACATAGAACTCGATACTACTGAGAGTTTTGTGGCCCTCTTTAAAATGTATAAGTCAATATAAGGATTATTTATGGTGTATAAGTCTATATAAAGAGTTTATACAACGTGATGGAAAGATAACGCGGTAGATACAATCTATCGATATTGGATTGTCCCTTGCGCTGCTCTGTCTTTTCTCATCAGGTTAGACTTGTTTAATATTTCCATTTTTTCAATGTCATTGAGTGCCTTGTTTATTGGTACATCATCTTTATTGCATGTAAGTGAAGTTGGAGAAGATCTTTTTGCATGTAAGTGAAGTTGGAGAAGATCTTTTTGTATGTGTTATAATTTTTCTTTTCTTATTTATTGATAGGTTATAGATGGCTACAACAAAGAAAAGCAACAAGAATGGTTGGCCCAGGTCTAGGTTGGTAGAGAAAGCAATAAAACAAAGTAAAATGGTAAGAAAAACATTGAAGAAAAGGGTTAATCAGCATGTGAATGCCCTCATAGAGATAAGGAGGACTCAAAAGCATAGCCAAGCTTACATTCATGATAATTGTGAGATAAATTTGAGATGATTGGAATCTTGGAATGAGATGGGCCGACAATGCGTAATGTAGAGGCTGCAAAAGATTTTATTATAGATTTTCTAATTGAAAGCTACATTTTTTCTACCCATGCTCATAGGGACTCCTATGGACAAGGATATGCACACCTCAAGGCTTATAAGATATAGATTTTGAGAAGCTATTGCATCCTATACCATTGAGTGACACTAGGGCATTCGATATCTTGAATGTGGCTTCAACTAGGAAACACAAGGATGCAAATATTAAGATTGAAGATGTTACGCATGAAAGGGATACTATAAATACAGATCAAACAAAGGCTAAGAAGGGAAAAGAAAATATGTCTTTTGAGGAATATGATCATTTGCTTTTTTTCATGTTGTGTAGGAGCCATTGGAGTGTATTTATAATTAATCTCAAGAAAAGAAAGACATGTTGTGTAGGAGCCATTGGGGTGTATTTATAATTAATCTCAAGAAAAGAAAGACATGTTTTTTGAATTCCATGAATGGTATGCTTGGAGAAACAAAATTGTAAGTCTTTAATTTAAATGGTCATTGTGTTTAATTGTTCATATAATATTTTATTGATTTATACTATATTTGATAGAATAATCTATGTGGCGTGTTATTTTACAAGGCATCTAAACGTATAATAAGCATGTTTGGGACATCATAGCATAGCGGAGGCTACACTCCAACCCACACACTTTGTCAATCCGTGAATGCAACCCGGTTAGTGCATAGAGGCTATCCCGAATGGGAGAAGATTAGTTAACCACACACTAATGACTTCTAGTCCTACTCAATCCTTCTTCAACACTCAAGCAATCAATCTAACATAATCAAAGCATCCAGATTAGGCTACACTTAAGCATAAAAATGCAACTTATACAAAGAATCTAACATGCAAAGAGCTATCACACAAGCCTCAACTACACATCATTTCATGCACAAGCTTCATCACACAAATCAGATTTTAGCATCAAAACATCATTAAGAAATCTAGATTAGCAAGTGTGTAGACCATAACCTCATATCATTGAAAATGTAGAGAATAGAGAGTACAAGATTGAAGCAAGAATGGAGATGGAGAGCCTTGGGAGAGCACATGAGAAGGAGCTATGGAGCAAGCTCTCTCTATGAGCCTCTCAACCAAATGACCAAAGAGTGTCCTCTAGCTCTCAAATGAGCCACTTTTTATACAAAAACTCTAAAACTCCCAAAAGTTCCCATGTGGGATTATTGTTAAGCCCACTCCCACATTCATCTACAACTTGGAACTCTTTACAAGAGCCCTAAGTGTCTTTTTTGTTGCATCCTTGCATTGATCTTCATTCAACACTCCCCCCCTTCCTATTTTGCGCACGTCCTCGAGCGCGGTAGTAGCAAGAGCTGCAAAAAACAATAGATACAAGTAAAGTCTTTTATTGAGAAAAAGAAAAGAAAAAAAAAGAAAAAAAAACAGCAATGATAATTTCACACGTGAGCATACAAGTGCAAGGCTGATTAAAGTTTTAAAGAGTACTAAAATAAGTGAGTAAAGACTAGTCAAAGTGAGACTTAAGTGGTAGATAGTGCTATGCAAAGGCAAGTGTGCTTGTACACCGCCGGTTATGACCGCAGTCTCAAATCCTACAAGTATTTAAGTTATTCCTAAGTGGCAAACCTACTCCTAAATATGAGCAAAGGTGATTGGAACTCCTTTTTTTTTTTTGATGTGTGTGTAGAAGGTGATAAAGATTAAGGTTCCATCCCAATGAGACCCAAGCAATGGCCAAGAGACCTCCGCCAAGAGAATCTAAAAACCGCTAAGTATCTCAAGGGCGACAGACCCTTTTTCTTTCTTTTATGACCTAAGGAGTACCCCATGAAGATGAGGGCATCGGTCTCGAGGGCCCATAGTGTACCCCAGAGTCCTACCAACATCTATCAAGGCGATAGATTCCTCGAAGGTCTTTTTCTGAAGCTTTTAGACGTCAGTGTTCACCCCATAGAAACCAAGGCATCGGCCCCAAGGTGCTAAGACAACCCCAGGTCCTACCAAGCATTCCTCATGGCTGTAGACACGTCATGTCTCAATTTACTTTGTATATTTTTTTTTAGGGTATATTTTCATAAATTTTTATTACTCCTAGCACCTAGCTCATACCTAAGAGGTAGCTACCACTAGGGATAACTAATATACCTTGAAAGCATAAGAACTTGGCATACTCCCTTGGTATATATCCTACACTGTCTTTAGATAGAAATATCTTTTACTAAGTCTTCTAAGAATCTAGAATTCACTCACCATATTTTAACAACTAATCAAAAACTTAAACCAGCCAACATTGTGTGAACATGCAAACCATATATCCAAAAGATAAAAGCACATAAAGAACAGAAGATTAAGATTTGAATACACCTGTTGTAGTGCCCGTTGATGTTATTCGTTTGCATTGATGCATTGCTGATTTTGTGCAGATTGCTCCTCCTTGGTCTTTGTAGGCGTAGCATGTCTCCCCCCTTCCTAATTTGTGTCCACGATAGGTGGACTATTGGGGCGTGTTTGATGCTCTTTTTTAGCGGAGATCTCTGCAAAATTTTTATTAACAAACAAGAAAAGAAAAGAAAAGAATAAATTTTGCTATTGGTGCCAATCACCAAATATAGCCGAGGGGAAAAACCCAGTGGGAGAAAAGTGCCCTGGCTTGTCGATCTTATTGTGGAGTCGATGTGCTTACCCTTGCGCTGGTGGTGGATCCATGTCCACGTCTGCTGGAAAGATGGTATCAATTTCCTCAGGATGCAGGGACAACCCCTCACAAAAACCGGCCTCTGGAGAAGGTGGTAGAGGAAGGAGTGCTTCCTCACTAAAATATGGCATTGGTTCTATGGGAAGGTTAAGCAGACAATTTTGATTTTGGAACTGTGCAATATAGGTACTCATATTGATCCAATATTGACATGTTGAGGCTTGGGGAAGGAGGGCTTGCAAGATCGGTGTTGCAAGTCATTTAAGCTTGTATCCCTCCATTGTTGTGCTTGAACCTCCTCAGGTAATCTACGTTGATTTGGTCCTCTCTCTGGTATTCTCACATTAATAAGATTATGGCGTTGGGGTGTAATTCCCACAATTTGCTTCATTAAGGCCGTGCCATACCGTCTAAAGTAAGAGCGGCATATCCAACAAATATGTGAAGCTTCTCCTAATACCAGTCGTGCACACTCTTGACAATGTGGAAATGGGTGATGCTGTTGATAGAATAACGTGACAAAGTGATGCCCACAGCAATTTTCACCTAAGGGAGCATAGAAGTACCTAGAATGTGTTTGAAATGGAGGAGCACTATAACCCCCGCGATGATCAGGTCGAGTACTATCAGGATCAATGCATGGTGGACATGTATCTCGCCAAATATCCATCAGGAGTTATCTGGACGTAGAACAATGAAATTTAGAACACTCATATCCATCATTACACTTCCAATCAAAAACAAGATTATCTCAAAAAGAACACAATCCTTTAAAGGCATAAGGAACCACATTATTCAAACATTGATCTACCAACGAGCTTCAATTGTAGTGTTAATGCCTTATCTTTGGTTTTAGGTATATCCTTTTTAAGAGGTGGGAGTTTTAACAATTGTCTTGGAATTTGAGCAAGATAAGAGGCTTTAGGCATTGAAATGCTAGAATCTATGCTCAAATGAGACTCATTTGGACTTGTCTCAGGTACACAAGTCGATGGTGGAATTGGGTAATAAGGAGAAATTGGGACAACCGGTGTTTCAATACATGTTTTAGGAAGATCAACACAAGTAGATTTGTAGGTGCTATCACAGCCACCTATCCTATCTTGAAGAGTTTGTGTTGAGTTCTTTTGAACCCACTGATATGGAAAATCAAGGGTGGCTTTTGGAATCTTTCTGAAACACTCTTTTACCCCTAGAGCAAACCATGGCATTTGGGAAGCCAAAGTGTTGTTGCACCCTCATAATAGCCTTGTGCTTTAAGAACATGTTTTGGGACCCATCGAGTAACAATCCGAGGTTTAGGCTTGGAAATGATGTGCTTTTTAGGAGACTTGGCAACTGGACTACTAGATTTGGATATCCACTTGAACTAGTAAGCAATAGGGGAACCCACTTCATCAATAATAATCAAGTTCTTATTGAGTGAACTTATGGTCGTACATTACAAATACTCTGTTGAGAAATCAAGCATGATTAAGCTCAAGGTGGATCAGAACTATATGAGAACATGATTAAGCATATCGATTAAGATAATACACAAAATAAGATTAAGCTAGTACTAAGATAATGACAACAATTAAGAAGTACACCATCATAGCCGCATTCCATTAGAGTTGACGCACAAGATACATATGTGCACCCTACTCAAAAGATACATATGTGCACCCTTGTGCCATGTGCCTCCTTGAACTTTCCATGTACAATTTTGTACGCATCTTTGGGTAGCCAAATTGATAATTCCTTCTTGCCTGGCCTTCTTTGAGCAGCAACTAGAGTAGTTGGAACATGCCAGCCATGGCCCTCACTTGAGTACTCATCAATTATCCACATCATTTGTTTTGGAGCTTCAAGAGCAGATTTTGAGAGTGGATTGTGTAAGGTAGAAACATTACCCTTTTGACACGATAAAGCTCATGGAGTAGCAGATCCCAAGATGCAATCAGAATCAATTTGCAACTTGTATTGTCTATTCTTCCAATCTAATGAGCAATTGGTAGCACTTAACCATGATTTACCGAGAACAGCCTCTACTATTGCCTTGGACTTACGTGCCACATAAAAGGGCACTG
Organism: Cibotium barometz; assembly: GCF_041138505.1. Taxonomy (NCBI): domain Eukaryota; kingdom Viridiplantae; phylum Streptophyta; class Polypodiopsida; order Cyatheales; family Cibotiaceae; genus Cibotium; species Cibotium barometz. The sequence continues at coordinate 41,769,231 of NC_141076.1, forward strand.
ACATCTGGTGATCCTGAATGGACATCATAATGACACATTTTCCCTCTATAGGGTTATCTTCACCTGAGAAGCTTCGTAAGTCAACAGGAATTTGCACAAGTGGTGGGTGACCCAAGGCTATCCATGTGTCAAACGAGAGAACATTATAATCTGCACCAGAGTCAATTAAGGCAGAGACAAAGTAGGACTCAAAATACGAAAATAAAAATTGTTTTCTTTTTTTTTTTTAAATATTTTTTAATTTTTTTTTCTTTCTTTCTATTCTCTCTTTTTTTGCTTTTCTCTCTCTTTTTTTTTCTCGCTTTTTTTTTGAATTTAATGTTTTATGGTTTTTTTTTAAATTTAATGTTTTTTTTAAATTTAATATTTTATAGTTTTTTTTAATTTAAAAAATAAAAGCAAAATAACAAATTGAAAAAAAATACTAACCTGCGTATCGTTATCTCCTTCGGATTCGTCGCCGTCGCACCCACACGGCTTCTGCAACGCTGGCCGCCTCGCGACTTCAATGCTCGCTTCTGCCAGCCGTCTCTGCTGCTGCTGCGCCTCCACAACTCCACACCGGTCGCCTGCTACAGCTGTTTACAGCCTACGGCCTTCACACCATGCTGCAAACGCCTTCGCTTTCACCTGCAACCGCCTTTTCGTGGCCCCTTCGCCTCGCTTACAGTCGCCAACAACCACCTTTTCATCACCGCCTTCTACACGGCCTCCGCCTTCTTCTCCTCGCCGCCTGCTGTGCGGGTGGTCCGTTACCTTCACCTGTAGCTGCTTCTTTAGCCTTCACCGGCACAACCCTGCTGCGGCCCTTCTGCAGCTGCCACCTTGCACCACCTACGTTGGCCAACCCACTGGTTGGCTTTTTTTTTTTAAAAATTTCATCGCCTTGCCTTCTTCTTTGGGTGAGGCAGAGACGGTCTCTCTTCAGCAGTTACCTAACCACCACCGCAGCTCTGCCCGCTGCTCTCAAGCCCGCCGCTACCTCCTCGCCTGACTTCTGCTGCTGCGCCTCAACGCTTCCCACAAGCCTTTCCACCTTCGCTCGGCCACCTTGGCTTTCAGCGTATAAATATATATATATATATATATATATATATATATATATATATATATATATATATATATATATATATATCCTTGCTGCGCTTGATGGAGATGCCTCCCCACACAACGCTTCTGCAGCCTCTTTCTATGTATATGTTTTTTTAAAAATAAAAAACCGCCTCCAACACCTCCTACCTACCTCTCGCCAACCCCGTCAAAAATACAAAAACAGAAAGTACTTAAATCTGATTAATGGCGGGATTTCTCTACCGCATTGGGGTTTTATTTTTTTTTTGCTTCTAATCAAAAAACAGAAAACACACAAGGCGCCCTTGAGATCACACACTCAATGCCCTTGCAAACTCTACTCTAATCTACCCTAATCCATAATTTTTAAATCAATGGAGCACAATGGTTAACACCCTTCACTAACTTAGGTGTGCGTTCCCCGGCAGCGGCACCATTGTTTGGGACATCATAGCATAGCGGAGGCTACACTCCAACCCACACACTTTGTCAATCCGTGAATGCAACCCGGTTAGCACATAGAGGCTATCCCGAATGGGAGAAGATTAGTTAACCACACACTAATGACTTCTAGTCCTACTCAATCCTTCTTCAACACTCAAGCAATCAATCTAACATAATCAAAGCATCCAGATTAGGCTACACTTAAGCATAAAAATGCAACTTATGCAAAGAATCTAACATGCAAAGAGCTATCACACAAGCCTCAACTACACATCATTTCATGCACAAGCTTCATCACATGCACTCTACAATTCACAAATCAGATTTTAGCATCAAAACAACATTAAGAAATCTAGATTAGCAAGTGTGTAGACCATAACCTCATATCATTGAAAATGTAGAGAATAGAGAGTACAAGATTGAAGCAAGAATGGAGATGGAGAGCCTTGGGAGAGCACATGAGAAGGAGCTATGGAGCAAGCTCTCTCTATGAGCCTCTCAACCAAATGACCAAAGAGTGTTCTCTAGCTCTCAAATGAGCCACTTTTTATACAAAAACTCTAAAACTCCCAAAAGTTCCCATGTGGGATTATTATCAAGCCCACTCCCACATTCATCTACAACTTGGAACTCTTTACAAGAGCCCTAAGTGTTTTTTTGTTGCATCCTTGCATTGATCTTCATTCGTCATGCAACAAAGCACATTAGAAACCATCCATCCTCCCTCAACAATAAAACTCCACATCAGTTTTTCATTTTACCTTATGTTATTATAGTATCAATGACAACTTTAAAGTTTCTAATAGAGGTTTTGTTGAGATTTTTAACAATTATCATTGCTCTATAGGTTCCATTACAAATTGATGGAAGCTCATGTGGATGGAGAATGGTCGTAAATATATGGAGATACATGCAAGAAACATTTCTAGTAGTTGTAAATATTTTCAACAGACATTAAAGAATGTAGTAAAAAATTATGAATTTATCTTAAACTTTCATATCGTACTAATTTTTACTACAAACTAGATCATAATTCTTTGCAGTTTACAACTTCATGTTACACAGACACATACATATTGTGGGTGAGAGCAAAGACAATTAGATTAATTCTCAAAAATTGTGTAGATCTTCCCGCAGATCTAGATTCACCGCCACCATCAATCCCACCTAACCCTACAAAGAAGCCATTGAAAAAGAAAGGACTTCCCATCATTGAAATTCGGGTTAAAGAAGAAAACGACATACATGGAGAATAAGGGAAAGGATTCTCGAAACTAGAAATAGTCTAAGGGAAAAGAGACCAATTCAAAGAAAACTAAGTCCAAGAAGTCGGAGTTCGAGTCGAGACCAAGGAATCAAAAGAGGCCAAAGCTTATATGGACACACTGACCAGCCAAAGCAAGAGTAAAAAGTTCTCATGCTTTGTAACCATCCAATTTATATAAGTATCATTGTAATAAATATATATATTAAATCAATATTAAGATGAGTTTCTCATTTAACATTGGTCATCCTATCTTAATAATGTGGAATATCTATTTACAAAATGAATCCACAACACAAGATAGATGGGTGCAAAATTATATTGTATTAAGAAAACTTCAAGATTACAGGTGGCGGACATTTCATACAACTAAAAGTATTCTGGAATCTTCTTCCCATTGTTACAACATCTACCTTAAATTTGATGTCCACTGGTATGGCATCTAATATAAATTCCAAGGACGTGGGCACATCCTCAATGTCCACTTTGCATTTACATGAACAAACCTATTGTCATCATTACTCAAGTTGATCTTTAGGTCATACTCCACAAATTTCTCCTCTGAATCTAATGGCATCCAAGTCCCTTTAATATTTTTCCATCATCTGTACTCTAAGCTGATGTACAAAGTTTGTCGAGAGATGTTGTATGTCGTAACCTCAGAATCAATGTGCAAGCATTAAATTTTATAATATCACCCCTATGGATGACTTCACTCACTTTCCATTCTCCTCCAATTGCATTATCCAAATTAGACTCAGATATATGTGTAGATAGCCACATTGCTTTTGTTGTCTTCATGTTTGATTCTCAAAAACATGCCACAAATACATGGAGAGATATAAATCACGATAGCCTAATCTTCTTAGAAATTCTTCCTACTTTCATAGAATTTTGAATATCCAAGACAATCTTGGATTTAAATGCTCTTAGAGTATCATTGTCTGGAAAATCCCAATCTAATGAATTTAGGCTTGGTATAGGTAAACTCTCTAGTTTTCCATAAGCTTCTGTTCTTGCAGGAACAATATACTTAGCGTTGTATGAAAATATGTGCTTATTAATGAGAAAAGAAGATGATTGTTTGAAAAATAATACTTTCCCAAGATCAACATATGCATAGCTTCAAAAGTCTCGGTGAATGACTCCACAAGTTGTGACTCAATACTTGTTGATGGATAATCATCTATCACATATACAACACATGTGAATAGACGATAGAATCATAAAGAACATAAATTAAATTATAAATAAATATCTTACAATGAGCTTGTAATGGAAATGCTAGAGTAGAAGGATACATGTGTATGTCTCTTGTCGTGTACACACATGTTACACCCCTTTGCCTTCCACCCATCTTTTTCTATCTTGAATTCCAAGATACGCCCCTTCCAATGGTATTGTAATAATAAGCCTCTTATTTGCTTTTTTATCTTATGAGGGCCTTTTCCATGATGGTTGCATAGTCACCCAAATTGTTTAATTTTAATTTTATACCTTTCCACACACCTTGATCGTCTTTAACATTGTGAAGGATGCATGATGAAATGGCATTAGAAGTGCAACACCTTGGGTCAAACTATTGTCTTAACATTGTTAGATGATGAATAGAGGAGAGGATGATGTAAAATGATGATGAGAAATAGGTGCAGTCATGGTAGACGAGGGAATTTGAAATGTATTTACTAAAATGTACGACTCATTTTGGGGGGGAATCTAAATTTCAAATGCATTTACTTAAATGTACGACTCATTTTGGGAGAGAACCTAAATTTCAAATTTTTTATTTTTTGAAGTATTGACATTTAGTACATGGGGGTAGGCCCTTGAAGTATTAACATTTAGTACGTGGGGGTAGGCCCTTGAAGTTGAAACTCACCAAAGTAAAAGTTGAAATAGCCACAGCGTATTACATTAAAGTTGATAACCCACTAAAATAGCCAAAACTAGTGAAGTTACTGAAAAGTGGATATGACACCCAATGTCATATTTGTGGTTGAATGTCATGTTTATATTGGTCCAAAGCTTAATCCAAATCTGGTACAAGTGATTCAAATGCAAGCCTTTTTTAACGTTTTTGACCCTAATGATACAAAAAATAGTGGTTTTGGGTAGAACATCATAACCATCTAGCATCCAATGGGAGGGAAACTTTTCAAGTGGATCTATGGGGCTGCTCTCCCCCTACTTACAAAGTTTTATCCTTATTGGATGCTAGATGAGTGAGATGGTGTGTCCTCTCTCTTTTGTCTATAGTCGAAGGGCTCTGGTATGCAAAAAAGAGCGGGTTTGGGTAGAACATCACACCTCAGGCATGTCTTGAGCCTCCATTCCACCAAGCTCCTTGCTTTGACTAAGGTACATAAAAGCACCTTTTTAGCCTCCGTTCCACCAAGCTCCTTGCTTTGACTAAGGTACATAAAGGCACCTTTTTAGCCTACAAAATAAGCTCATCGATGCATGTCCATCGTTCTTTGTGCCTCCTCCTCCTCCTTTGCAACATATCCATCGGTAGCCATGATATCTAGGATAGCCTACTGATGATCAGTGCTATAGATGGGCCTCCATGTGACAAGATCCACGGTCACTATTGTTGCTAACCCTAAGTATAAGTCCTTCTACTCCCCCAAAGGCAATATATGCCAAATCCTACACTGTGTACGATAGGTTCATCACCTTGCAAGTCAATGCTAATGAGTGGAAAAGGTACTAAAGATTAAACTAGTGGTTGTGCCCTAATATCTTCCACCCCTAGGTTTCAAACTCATAGAGGCAAACTTTGCAAACTACAAAATTGACGTTTGCATGTGGCCTCGTAAATAACTAAAGAGTCTAGTCGTAGGGGATAGATCATGATGGTCAACATCACATGATGGTGGGCTGCATCCTTGCAATTCATGAACAAACTCTCAAGATGCACATCACAAACAAACTCTCTTTGGTGCTATAACTCTTGGTCGTGCTCTTGCAACTCCAAAGTGATATGAGACACCTATCAGTGCAAACAATGCAGTCACATACCTAGGGGGTTTAGGGGGAGGTCATATGTTACCTCAAGTCTATCCACAATCTCATCTAAAGTAGAAGCCTGCAAGTGAAAGGGTGTGGATTCCTACACAAACAAGATAAAATATTGGTGGGGGATAACTTCCCTATGTACAATTTAATTACTCGAGAAGGGTGTGGATTCCTACACAAACAAGATAAAATATTGGTGGGGAATAACTCCCCCATGTACAATTTAATTACTCGAGAAGGGCTTAGGGGAATACAATGGTAGTGGTTGAGACCCACAAGGTGTCAAATGGGCTCTGCAACATGATGAAGCTGGCTATTTGTACACCAAGATCATGCATTGCGGGTGGTGAAAGGTGTCGCATCTCCAAAGCACGTGGTATGAGAAGTGCAAAGGGGACGTCTAGCTTTCTCCTCATTGAGCCTCCTATCCTAGTCCTGAAGCCAACCTACACCATGTCATTAGGCGAAATATGGACTCTCGTTTTTTCCCCTTAAGGATTTCCACACCTCCTCTCTCTAGAAAAATGGGATCATGGTGAAATTTTTGCAAATAAAATCAAAAGTTTGCAGAGATTGCACATTTGAAATCTACTCTTTGAGACCTTTCCAATGATATATAGCATGATAGGTAACATGCCACATCATCACCAATTTGGGAACTTCTTGATCATCACCAATTTGGGAACTTCTTGAATATGCAAAATTGCCCACCATCATGCTATATATCATTGGAAAGGTCTGGAAAAGTAGATTCCAAATGTGCAATATCCGCCAACTTTTGATTTTATTTACAAAAATTTCACCCATGAGCCCATTTTTCTAGAGAGAGGAGGCGTGAAAATCCTTAAGAGGCAAAAATGAGAGTCCATATTCCACCTCATGCCAACGTCAGGTCGATGATCATGGTAGTCTTCCTATGCCCTCCTGGGGTGTGTCTTGGACACTCCTTTTAGCCACCCCTTTGGGAGGAGAAAGAGGCTTCAATTTGAAATAGAGGCGGGCTTAAAAATGCAACTGAGCATTCATTAAGGGAATGGCGTGCCCATTAAACGCTTCTGAATATTCTCTCTCCTCCACCAGTCTGCACTTGTCCTGCAATCACTCTCTCTCACTCTGCACCTCTCTCTCTCTCTTTGCCATAGCATAGCCTCTGCTTCCCCCTACACAAAAGGGCCTCTCTTCCCGCCTGAGCGCAAGCTGTATTCAACTGTACTATCTCCCTCTCTCCCTCTCTCCCTCTCGCCATCAAGACTACAATTGTGCTTTAATGGTCTTCTTTGCAATAACCTTAGCCTCCTAGCTCCCTCATAACTACTTTAATGGTCTTGTTTGCATTAACCTCAGCCTCCTAGCTCCCTCATAACTGGCTCCACATGGAGTCTCATAGTGTACAGAATGGCAATACAGGCTCTGTATATCTTCCCCCATTGTCTATCACACAACACATCCCAGGAGAACTTCTGCCAGGTCTTCAAAACTACTGGGTTGCAAAGAAGAGGGAACAAAGAAGCATTGAGAAGAGGATGGCACGTACGCGCGAGGATGGTGACATTGATGAGCGAGAGGCAAAGAAAATCTACAGAGCAGTTTCTCAGTGCTAGCGCAAACAAACAAACGGGCTTTCCGAGGGCCTTCAAACAAAGATTTTACAACAGCTCCTCTGTCATCCAATGTTCTCAGTGTTGCAGCACACGTCAGAGACAGAGAGACTCATTTTCTCTAACATTTGTCATACATTATCTGAGGTGAAGACACCCCATTCAAATAACGAGTTGTTTTAAAGCGAGCTACTATCGTGGCATGCCTCAATGGCGCATCTGGTGTTGACAATCAAATGAGTGGTAGAGAAGTTGCCAAGGCTTTAGGAGTTCATCGAAGGAATGTCATTGCGGCCAATTTTCAGCTGCAACGTGAAGCGGAGGAAGGATCACTTCCCTTGGATTCTTGTCACCGTAAATTGCATAGGGCAAGCACCATCACTAGTGAAATCAAGGAAATTGTGTTTCAGTTTTGGTCGGTGGAAACTCGCATCTCCCTAAACAAGAATTCGAAAGAGGATAGGCAAGAGTGCGCATGTACTGCATCCAGTGCATCTACTCGATTTGCCTCACGTATATCACTGTGTTGAGAGTGTGTTGTAAGAGCTGCACAGTTGCTCGCATATGATTGATAGTGTATCCGGATTTTCTCTTCTATACGATACTGATTTCTAAATGTCAGTGGTTTAGAGTGCTTGACAATACTTAAATTTTGTATGATAGGGCATTAGAGTGCTTTACCATGCTTCCAAATGTTTGCAAGTGCCTCACAGTGCATTACAGTGCTTAACCATGCACTATAGTGCTTTACAAAGCTTTACAATTGATTTCAGATGCTTCTGAGTGCTTCATGGTGATTCCAAGAAATTCCAAGTCATGAGCACATCTTAGTGCTTCTGAGCATTTTCAGACCACTTCTGAGTGCCCGACAGTGCACTATATTGCTTAACCATGCCTTATAGTGCTTGACATACTTCTTCAAGTGATCACAAGTGCTTCTAAGTGGTTCATAGTGGTTCCAAGTAATTTTATGTCATTCCAAGTGCATCTAAATGTTTCTGTGTACTTCTAAGTGCCTTTTGTTGCTTCTGAGTGCTTAATAGTGCTTCAAAAAGCTGCTAGGTGCCTGAGAGTTCTTCCAAATGCTTCCAAGTGCTTAGGCTCGTAATGGCTTAACAGAGCTTAAGAAGTGATAACAGGAGCTTCTAACTGGTTCCAAGTGCTTGTAAGTGCTTCCAAGTGCATCTAAATGTTTCTGTGTGCTTCTAAGTGCCTTTTGTTACTTCTGAGTGCTTAATAGTGCTTCAAAAAGCTGTGCTAGAGAGTTCTTCCAAATACTTCCAAGTGCTTATACTCGTAATGGCTTAACAGAGCTTTAGAAGTGATAACAGGAGCTTCTAACTGCTTCCAAGTGCTTGTCAGTGCTTGTAAGTGCTTGCTAGGGCTTCTAAATGCTTGCTAATAAGTGCTTGCTAGTGCTTGCTAGTGCTTCCAAGTGCTTCTAGTGCTTGCTAGTGCTTCCATGTGCTTCTAAGTGCTTGCTAGTGGTTCCAAGTGTTTGCTAGTGGTTCTAAGTGCTTCCAAGTGCTTCTAAGTGCTTGCTAGTGATTCCATGTGCCTCTAAGTGCTTCCATGTGCTTCCAAGTGCTTCCAAGTGGTTCCAAGTGTTTGCTAGTGGTTCTAAGTGCTTCCAAGTGCTTCTAAGTGCTTGCTAATGATTCCATGTGCCTCTAAGTGCTTCCATGTGCTTCTAAGTGCTTCCAAGTGCTTCCAAGTGCTTTACTTGCTTCTAAGTGTTTGCTAGTGTTTCCAATTGCTTCTAAGTGTTTCCTAGTGCTTCCAAGAAATTCCATGTCATTCCAAGTTCATCTAAATGGATCCTCAGGTTTCTAAGTGCTTGCAGGTACCTGAGAGTGCTTTATAGTGCTTTACAACCATTTACTAGTGCTGCCAGGTGCAAAAAGTGCTACTAAGTGCGTCTAAGAGCTTTCCCAATGAGTGTCATAGCTTTACACTGATTGAAAGTGTGTCATAATGCTTATCAATGCTATAGGTTGCTTCAAAATGATTTATAATGCTTGATAGTGTGTCTAAATTTATCTTCTTTGTCATAGAGGGACTTCTATATGCGGTTCCAAGTGGCTCATCCTAACATAAGGATCTCCCTAAGATGTTTTGAGGGTCTAAAGCCATACTTCGTACGCAAGTTAAAGGACCGCAACACTTGTTGTGAATACCATGTGCAGCTTGTCTACTTCAAGGAAGCTCTTAATCAGATGCGCCAGGGAAGATATGGGCTACATGGCTGACCATGCAGTTGTTGCAGGTGCCTTGTTTGCAGTTCTCATGATGGAAGAGCGCAGTGCGCGGCCTCCAATACCACATTTCCAAGCTTAACAGACCTGTGGGAGTTTGTATTGTGCCCAAAACCCATTGACTGTGCTTATCACCGTAGACAATGTCTTTTGGGTACATGCAAACATTGTGGCATTAAACAGATCTCCTTGTGTCCACATGAAAAAAGCGATGACATTTCTATGATGACTGTCAAGCTTTTTGATGACGTTCCTACACAGGAAGTGGATGAGAACGGTCAAGCAAAAACTCAGAAAGATCTTGTTGTTCGCCAAGTCAGCCCGAGGACTTTCACTTCCTTGCTTCAAAGCAAATTGGGAAACTTCATCAAACACAATTATAAGTACAGATGGCAAGCTGAACAATTCAAAGAGTGTTTGGATAAATTTCCAGATGATGTAGTGGTATCAGTAGTGGATTTTGCAGAGAATTACTCCTTCAAGGTGCAGAATGAAATTCAGTCAATGCATTTCATTCACATCCTGATTCACATCACATTACATCTCATCCAATTACTCACATCAACATCACATCCTTTTACATACACATCCACATCCATTCTTTCACATACCCATCCACATCCACATCCATTCTTTCACATACCCATCCACATCCATTCCTCCACATACACATCCACATCCATTCTTTCACATACACATCCACATCCATTCTTCCACAACACATCCACATCCATTCTTTCACATACACATCCACATCCATTTCCATTACATCACATCTTATTTTCATCTTATCACATCCATTCACATCTTATCACATCTCATACACATCTTATCACATCCATTCACATCCTATCACATTTCATACACATCTTATCACATCCCATTTACATGTTATCACATTCTATTTTCATCTTATTACAACCATTCACATCCTATTTGCATCTTATCACATCTATTCACATCTTATCGCATCCTATTTGCATCACATCCTATTTACATCCATTCACATCCTATTGCATCCTATTTACATCTTATCACATCCATTTCACATGCTATTCCCATTTAGTAGCTTTTTCTAGTTTGATTCCGATAATGGGACTTTTTCTAAATTTCTACCAATTGCTTGGCCTAATTAAAGGTTCCTTTTCTCGAGCAACTATTTCTATATTCCTTCTCCATTGAATTATAAATTGAATTATACTAAAAATCAATTCTACCCATAATCATAAATTGAATTATACTAAAAATTCTTCTTCTTTCTATTTAATTTCTTGGATCTCAAATACCATGGGAATTCCTCTTTTTTGCATTTAATTATGTGCATTCCAATGTCATGGGAATTTCTCTTTTATCATCAATATTTCTCATAATAAAATACCCATTAATTCGATATGCTAGGAATTTCTCTTTTCCCATCTAAATGATGGAATTCCAATTGTCATAGGAATTCATCTTTTACCATTTAAATATTTCTCATAGATAAAATAAATTTATGTGAAATTCATCTTTGAATTTAAATAAAATACCCGTTAATTTCAATATGCTAGAAATTTCTCTTTTCCCATCTAAATGATGGAATTCCAATTGTCATAGGAATTCCTCTTTTACCATTTAAATATTTCTCATAGATAAAATAAATTTATCTAAAATTTATCTTTAAATTTAAATAAAATACCCATTATTTCAATATGCTAGGAATTTCTATTTTTCCATCTAAATGATGGAATTTCAATTTTCATAGGAATTTCTCTTTTACCATTTAAGTATTTCTCATAGATAAAATAAATTTATCTAAAATTTATCTTTGAGTTTAAATAAAATACCCATTAATTTCAATATGCTAGGAATTACACTTTCTCATTTAAATATTTGAATTTCAATATGGTGGGAATTCCTCTTTCATCATTTAAATTTATCTATGCAAAAAGATAAATTTAACTAAAATCCTTCTTTAATTTTTAAATAAGATATAAATTAATTTAGCATCCCAATTTTCCTCTTACTTCATTGGAATACATGGATTTCCATTGTCATGGGGATTACTCTTTTAACATAAAAATGAATTACTAGAAATTCCTCTTTTTTCTAATTAACTATTTATGCATAAACATAAAAATCAAAATTTCCATGATTATAATGAGAATCATTCAATTAATCTAGGATGATTAATCCTAGAATATGGTAGGAAGTCCTCTTTTCATTTTATGAATGAAAATGATTTATGTGTTAATTTTTTAAAAATTTTACCATAGCTTCGCTCTGCTGCTATTACTGATAATTCTCAATAATTTTGAAAACATAAAGTTTAGTAATATCATATGATGGAATAACCATTCTTGGATCAATATCCAATTATGGACTTGATTCCTAATTTTTCTATGAATTAAATACCATAAAAGCATTAAAAAGTCACTTATTTGGCCTACATTTGACAAGCATAGAAATTACTTTTAGATTAGAGAATTGCTTCATGATGAGAAGCTTCATTTGAATATAGAATAGGTCATAGGAATGACCATTCTTTGGGGGAGAGAGAGACATGCTTTGAAAAAAAACATTTAATTTAATCATAAATGGAAATTTATGTGTTTTATCACTACATTAAAGAACTTCAATTGTAATAAAACACCATTCAATTGAATGCTTCTCAAGCTTGAGAGGGGTTGAGAAGATAGAACATTTGGAGATTTAAAAAAAAACCATAAACCACACTTTACCTCCTAGATTGCTTGATTCTTTAATCAATGTAGAGGCCCCCAACCAATCAATTGGTTTAGTATGTTGATGAAGACTCCAAGGAAGATTGAAGAGAGAGAGAAACTCGAATCTCTCCAATTTGTAGAGGATAATAGAAAATATCATTATTTCAGTATAATACTGGCATGGTATAGTTCTCATATTTTTTTACAAAGCGATAAGGATCTATTTATAGGTGAGGGATGCCTCTAACCAAGTCCAACTAGTTTCTAGAATTTTCTAGGTTCAGTTTGGCTGAATTTGGACAAGATTTGGACCTAGTTTGGCTCCCTTTTTGATTTGGTTTAATCCACAAGAGAGGAGAGATAAAAATATCACAATATTTTTGAGTTTAAAACTCCAAAACACATGTGAAATAGGTGCCTCCTTATAGAGCCCCCTTCTCCTTACCAAGGTGTCAAAATTGAATCATTATACCCAAAATATCTCATTTTTATAGTAATATTCATAGTTTTTTTACTAATAAACCTTGTACTCAGTCAACTCTTCATCTTAAGTGGGCATTTACTCATTTTTGGGTATTTTTATTTTATAAATTGGATTTATCTCCTCCCCACACTTGGATTGATCCTATTGGCCCATACAAACCTTATTTTATAAATTGGATTTATCTCCTCCCCACACTTGGATTGATCCTATTGGCCCATACAAACCTTAATTGGACCATAATCCAAAAATTTCTAAAAATCTGGACCCTTAGGCTAAGGTCCTTTATACTTATTTTCAATTAATTCCAAATGCACATTGAAAAATTCTTTTTGAATTTCTGTTTCAGGGGAACCCATTTTAGACACTAGGAGGATTTTTATATCCAAAAATATCTCAATTTTGGATTATCTCTCTCCAGGTCAAAACAGGGTAAATCAGAATCTTTCTTTTATTTCAAAGAGGGAAATAATTACAAGATCAGAAGGGGAGGTTCTTACACCTGTACACCTTAAAAGCTGGAGGAAGGAATCTTACACGGATTGTGAAGAGAAAGTTCAGAAAGTCTATCGTAGTCAAAATTTCATATAAATGATTAATCCCTCATCAAAATTCGTGATTAATTTAGAAATCAATTAAGTGAATATTCAATAAATAAAATTTAGTAAAATAATAACTGAAATACACCCCCTTTTTGAGAAAGATAGTTCAGGACAAACCTTATCAGACTCGAATCCATAATCAAACTATGACCAAGACTAAACTCTTCGTCAATTTCGACGAGGAAAGAAGATGTGACCTCTTCCGAAAAATACACTCCAATCTCCCGCCAAACCTAAAACTAAGTTTGAGACCCTTTTAATTGATCTGTGGTTCAAGTTACAGAATTCGAGGAATTCTGTTATGGAATTCAAAATTAGGATCAGAAGTTTTGGGGATACTGATTTAAGATATACTCATTGTATTCAAAAGAAAATCAAACTGAAAACTTGCATAGAAACCTTGTTTTCTTAAAAGACTGTCTTATGCCAGAATGCTAGAGGGAGCATTTGGTATATGTGCTTTTCTAAGGGAAGTTCGGTTGCAACAGCTGTTGCTGGCGGTGGGGGAGTGTTCAAAGGGCTGACAAAGCGGTCCCTGAGTGAAGTGCCAGGACACCTAAGGAGGATCCTAGAGGGTTCTGACAACCAGGCAATGCACGGGATCGCAGTGCCTAGGACACCCATGCGTATGTCGTGGAAGATATTGTATGATGGACCAATGATTATTGTAATCTGTTACTGGATCTCGTTGTTGAGCTGGTCTCAAAACGGAGAGTCCAGAGAGTGATACTGTTTTTTTTTTGAAACAAGGATTGGATGAAAATTTTGAGTTATGACATCTGTAACCAATAATTGTTTGTTAATGGATTGTTTTATAAGTTAAGTTTTAAAGAGGAGTGTGTGCGTATCTGTATTCGAAAGCAAAAGTTAAGAAAGGCATTCAATTATGGGTGGGTGAGTAATTGTCTAGTTCTACCAATTCCGGTGGTGGTTGGGTGGTGGCTAACCCATGGGCCAGATGGGGTTAGGTTGGAATCAGTAGAGTTTTAATAATGAAATTGATAAATAGAAATGTGATTAGAACTCAAGTAGTTAAATAAAAAGCTAAAGACTTCTCAAATGAATAGATCAACGGATATGCCTGATTCAGTTAGGAAACACAAAAAAAAGTGGCCTTATTATAATTCACATCAAAGTGGATCAAAAATAAGATTCACAATTCTCAATAGACCTCAAGTTCCACAAGAGAAGCAATGCAATTGGAAGTGATGAAGGACTTGGTTGGCTTCAAGGAAAAATTAAAAATAGACAATGATAGCCTAGACCAAGCTATAAGAGTTCATATGCACATTGAAGAGGAGCTAGCTAACACAATCAAATCTATGTCAAATTTGGACTAAACAATCCAAGGCCTCACGTAGTGTCAAGGTCTTGCACCAACTGAACATCTTCCTTCTATGATAAACATTATTGTCAAGATATACAATGTGTCTCTAATATTTTTCTTATGTGTAATATATTTCCTAAGTTCTTGGGGGGGTACTACTAAGAGACCCTATGTATCACGTGCATTCAAGGGGTATTAAAAAAACCCCTAGTACTTGTGAGTTTTTCATGAATAAAATGACCCCTTTTTCTTTATGGACTTGCTATTTTTTTCTAAATTGATTAAAAAAACCCCCTTATATAAATGTATTTTTGTAAATTTTTCTTAAAAGTTTAAATTAAAAAACCCCTTCATTTGAACTCACGTGGTATACTTACATATTTTTAGGTGAATCCCCCGAGCCTAAGTTGATAGAGGATTTCATAGAAAAACATGTGTAATGTATGACAAGTGCACATTATGTGGGCTTTGATTTTCTAGGGAGGAATTGGTGTCACTCCATGCCTCCACACATACCATATGCTTTGTGTGGCATTGCACTTTTCGAAGAACCTTCAATGTTGTGCACCGTTTTGTGAAGTACTAGAAGCATGGGTGGCTAGCCGCCTTGGGGTTCAGTTAAGGTGAGAACTTGCAATTTTCTTTTTCAAAGAAGTTACTTATACTATGTACCATATTGCTAAATAGTACCATAGTGTTGAATTTAGTACTATGCTATTACTATATACCATTGTATGCTATTACTATATATCATGGCATATAGTACTATGCTATTACTATATACCATTGTATAATACTATTAGTACTACTGAGTAGCACTGTATAGTACTCAAATAGCTATATAGTACTAAAATATATAGAACTATATATTTTAGCACTTAGATAGATATATAGTACTATGGGCGGTGCTATCTAGCAAAACCTAGAACTATTTATTACTATGGAGTTGCACTTTGGTGTTCTGGATTAAGAATTCAGTAGTCCTAGCACTTTGGTGTTGTGGCTTAATAATTTAGTAGTCCTATAGTGATAAAATAGATAGTACTCAAACAATCAAATGCCCAAGAGGGAGCTACAAAGACATACACACATGTTAACAAGAAGAAGTTAAGTGATGTCTCTTTGAGGGAACTATGAGCCCCTTGACCTATGCTCTGCCCTCTACACCTTGCACCTCTCTCCCCTCCTACCCGCGCCATTTCTCTCTTCACCCCCCCTTTTGCCTATTTGTTGCTTCTTTCCACCCCCTACCCACCCTCTCTTTCCCTCTCATTCATGCACTACCCTCCCTTTCATCCCTCTTGCCTGTGCACCTATGTGCTAGGCAAGCTCTCCCATCCCGCTACCTCCTACCCTCTATCTGCCTCATCCGTCCCCCCTATTGTTTTTCCTCCCATCTACCCTCTCTCCTCCCCTATTTATTGCCTTTCTTACCACCCCTACCCCTCCTCTCCCTTGCCTACTAGTTTCTTTTCCTCCCCACCTTATCCTTCCCACTTCCTATACCCCCTCTCGCCTCCCCCTTTCAGTGTTCTTTCAAGGCAAGTTTTTAGTTCTTGGGAAGCACTTCCTTTTGGTAGCAAGTTTCAACCTCTTCTGGTATTGAACCCCTAGTAAGACTCCATGGTAGCTACTTTATGGTAGCTACTTTGTCATCCCCAACCAAGGCCACCCCATCCCTTGCCTCTCCTTTTCAGAAGCAAATATCTAGCTCCTTGCTTTGACAGCCACACCCTTAGAGGCCCTCCACCTTGGTATGAAAGATTGTGGGTAGGGATCTGTTATATACAAGCTAGCCTCCTTGGAGCACCTAGAAAGATTACTAATATTCAACCTTTGGGGTGCTGCCACTAAAGCAGGTTGATTTCGACTTGCTAGTAGAAGCATTGACATTAAATAGAGTCATGTGGTTGTGCCCTATAGCAATGTGTACAACCCATGCCTTCTTTACGAGGAGGTTGCTACATATCTTTGACTCAATATCCAACCTCTGGCTAGTATTTCACACTTTCCCATGATAGTCTACTTCCTAGGCCTAAGGAAGGAATACCTTCCTCTCCTCCCAACATGATAGGTGGTGCTTTCAAGAGATTCATGGAATCCCCCTCCACTGCCACTTTGGTTCTTGCTCAGGTGGCTAGGATTTGTGTTTGCATAGCCTCCCTGGAGAGAGTGCCACATACCATATCTCTTCCTTGACTCCATAGAGAGTGGAGTACTCTCACCTCCCAAGCCAATGCTTCATATGTAGGTTGATGGGACATCTTGCTAGAGCTTGTCCTTATCGTAGTGCCTCTAGTGGTCCCCCGGTCCCAACTCAAATCCTCTTTAAGTGGGTGGGAGGGAGGATTCCCCTAGGTAGAAGAGTAGCAAGATATGGCCACGGTTGATATTGATGTGTCACAGAGTGGAGAAAAATTGGCCCAAGATGGAGCCACCAAGCCAATGTCCCTCCAAGAGCACCATCTCTGAGAGGGGCATACCCACCTGCCTATGGGAAGACTCTACTAGGTAGAAGTCACACTTTCTAATCTCCCTCTTTTGTCCCCTCAAAGACATAGGGGGAGTTTATATTGTGAGTAGATGTTGCCAATAGAAGTTGGCATGCAAAAACCATTGACACTAGTAAAGCTCAGTGGGGGTGACCATCAAGATTGGAGAGGAATGTGTGGGCTTTTTAAATGTTTATGCACCGAAACCTATTGCAGGGAAGAGGCATCTTCTAGAGTATAGTTCACAAGTCCCTTCACTAGGTTGAATTTTGGTATATGGGTGGGGACTTTAACATGATAGAGTTAGTTGAGGACAGACTCAAAGTTGGCATGGCTAAAGCTTTTGGCTTAGATTACTCTGCTTGGGAGGAACTAATCCTAGCTCTTAGGGGGTAGGACCCTTAGCACTTACTAGAGTTTGGAAAAAAATTTCCACATCTTCACTATGGACAGGGACTCTTCCTGTACTATTACATGGGGCATTGTTAAGGTTTCCTTGACTTATGGAGGTCTTATGGAGAAAGGTGGGGGGGGCTATCCCTTTAGGTCTTGCACCTTCACATCTTGAGAGTACCAGTAACAACTCCATCTACTAGTCACTAGAATCTAGGTTTGAGATAGATATGGGATATTGGTAGTAGCATTTCTACATGGCACATCTAGAGAGCTTGATGTAGCAAAGCATTGAATGCACCCACACCTCACGTGTAGATTCCATAAGTAGCAACTAGCTTGACATCATTCATACCCTCCTCCATGGAAAGTGGGGGAAGCTTCAAGATGGTTCTTAATGGTGTCAGGAAGCCTTTAGGGTGGTTTCGACCATATGCAGTATGTAGTAGCGTCATGAAGCCTTCCTGAGGCTTTAGTGACTTGGTCCTTTTGTCACACTACATAGTGGTTGGTGAGCCCACTTTGAACTACATAACACCTATATGGTTATTCGCTCCCCCACCCCTAGTATGAGATAGCCTTCTTCTCATCATAGAGCAACCAGCCGGAGGAGAAGTGCATCCTTCCTTTTTTTTTTCTTTGATCCTCACTCCATACATGGAGGCAAGTTCGTATCTAGCCTTTTGAGGCTACTTTTCTCTTACCTAATAGAAAGATCTTGTTTTTAATAGAAGGATCTTGTTTCTCTTACCTGATAGAAGGATCTTGTTTTAAAAAAATAAAAATATAGTACTTAGGATAGTACTTAGGTAGTATAATATTCCTAGGTAGTACTTAAGTAGTGCCACAATATCTAGATAGTACTATGATAATATTGTGGTGCTATATGGCAGTAATACTATCATAATCTGCATCATAGTCAAATAGTACCACAAGTATCTAGATAGTACTATGGTGCTATATGATAGTGGTACTATTTGAGTACTACATAAGATTGTGGTACAATCTTAGTACTATTTAATAACATTATGGTGCTATATTGCAGTAGTACTATCTAAGTACTATTTAATACTTTTGTTTAATGCTTTGGTGATGTGGCCTCCTGAGAGTAGTTTTGATTACTACTGTTTAGTACCATCTTTGTCTTATTTTAGTACTATTAAGTAGTGCTCTAGTGCTATGGCCTAACTAATTGGTAGTTGCACTATTAGTACTATTGATAGAAGTTTTAGTGTTGTAGCCTAATTTGGCAATAGTACTAAGACAGTACTATCTAGTACTGTCTTAGTCTTATTTTAGTGTTATTAATTGTAGCACTTTGTTTTACTATAGCCTAACTAACTAGCAGTACTATTTAGTACTATACGAGTACTATTTAGTACTATGTGAGTACTATTTAGTACTATTGATTGGCAGTTTGGTGTTTTGGCCTAACAACTTGGTAGTAGTACTATGTGAGTACTAAGTAGTATATTGCCTAACAATTTATACCATGCATCCCTTGTGTTGTGTTTTCTTCCACAAGAGGTAGATACATTTTATGTTTGGTATTTACACTATTTGGTGGTAAATTTTATAGGTGCACCAACTTTATAGGTGGTAAATTTTATAGGTGCACCAGCTTCTCCTAGACTCTTTAAGGATAAGCCTAAAAGTATCCTAGGTAAATGCGCATCACATGACAATTCAAATGTGATGACTCCATGTGACAGTTCAAATTTGATAACTCCATGTGGCTCTGTGGTCGATTGCAAGAAAAAATTGCATGAGGGAGCACTTTGCATCATGTGGAAAGTCCAACAATAACAAGGATGATGAAATGGAACTCAATGAGAAGAGAAGTATGCCTATGACAAGGAGGATAATAGGTATGATGAGGATAAGGTGTTGGAGAGGTTAGATAGGCATTAAGAGAAGGAAACAAAGACATCTCCTATTCATAGGTCTCCTAGACTTGCGGGGGCAGCATATTGTTGTTGAAGTTGATAATTTCCTAAACCCCATTCTTTCTTATTTAGAAGAATTGTAATGAAGTGGCATATGGCTTGACCTATTTTTGTTTTCTTAAACAGATAAAAATCTATCCAAGAAAAATAAGTTGCTATCTATAAAGAAGAACAATGTAGATATGAAGTGAATGTTGAATCCCCGACAAGTTCCAAGCAAGGTATGCCATTATCCCTACATGAGTGCATTACATGGAAGATCAATGGTGTACCTTAGAAGGAAATGCATGACATATGTCTGGCTAAAGGTAAATTTTCCTTTGTAGTGGACCCTTGTGAAGGTGTAGTTCATCTAGAAAGAGAAGTTAGAAATTCTAAGTTTTACTCAATGTTGTTTATAAGTGGGGCCGTCCATTATTAGTAGAGAAGGTACCTAAAGGTACAACCTATAGGTGGAAGTGTGGAGAGAGAAATTCTAAGTTTTACTCAATGTTGTTTATAAGTGGGGCCGTCCATTATTAGTAGAGAAGGTACCTAAAGGTACAACCTATAGGTGGAAGTGTGGAGAGAGAGAGGACACTGAAATGAACAAGGGTGCTTTAGAAATGAACAAGGATGCTGAAGTTAGTTGATGGAAATATTACAGGTGAAGAAATGGTTAAGAGTGCTAAAGTTATGATTGAATGCACAGTTACAGGTGGAAGCACTGAATGGCCTTGTGAGGCTGGAAAAAATAATCCAAAAAAACATGTATACAGGTATAGAAATTTGGTGTTTGTGTGTCAAGAAATGATGGTTGGCTTGTACTTTGGGGTAGGTATTATAGTATCTTTGTTCATTAGAGTAGAGGGTTTTGTGATTTTAAATGCATCATTACATTTTATAAATTTATAGCATTGTGCTTGATGCATTGTATGTGTGGTTCATCAGTTCAAGAGCTTGTCATTTCAAAAGTTTTTTTTTGTTTTTCTGATGTGAGATGGCCAAAGTTTGGTAGAATTAAGGTGTTTGGCCAAAGGTGGTAATGGGATTTTTTTAATATCTTTTATGTGAGGTCCCTATCCCCACCGCGCAGCGAATTCAGGGGTGCTAGCAGCGGAAGTAGCACTTCTTGCACGAGGTTTGGTCCCACACTCGGGGCCTCGCCCATGGATATCCGGACAAGAGACTAATCCATCAGCTCTTCCAAAACCGAACCCGGAAAAGCTTCCCTTGCCCGAAAAGCACGGGAGATTCCTCTAGGATAACTTTTCTCTAACGTAGTCAAAAGCCTTAACTAACTGAACTGATCTGATTGAACCCGTAAGTCCCATAGTCAAATTAGGGAAAAGATTGTACTTGGATCATAGAGACCAACGCTTTTTTCCTCATTGAGAGGCACAGCCGTTGATTCTTTTCCATAGAACAATTTGTGTCCGGGATTTACTTCATCTATCGAACCAGAACAGAATTGAGTCTCAATTTAGGGATCCATCAGTCCAGCCATCCAGTGTCCCATGGGTTAGCCAACTGCCCAACCACTGTAGTGATGGGATCCAATTAAGAATTTGGTTAGGTTGTCCCGGGTACCAGGGAAAAGAGTTCCCATGCCCCCTAGTCGGATATTCATGCAAACTTAAAACTAGTCACACCACTTACACACCCAATATGAAATTGTCTTTTTCACAGATTCCAACAGTCTTTAAAATAATCATTTAATGAAACCTTAGTGTCACTGATCATAATCCTCTAATTATCGAGTTGAATCCTTATTTCCAAACATTCCTTCATCGGTGTACCTATGGCATCATTGGCAACCAGAACGCTCACCCCCTATCCACTCAGGTGCCTATTCGATAGTTCCTAGCTCATAGTAACCGGCAAGTATTCACTTTAACAAAAATGGAGTCTCCGTTAAAGATCAACAAGATCAACCAATAGATCCATATAAAAGAGCCATGGACTCATCCGTTGAGGACCAGCAAGGTCAATCAACGAGATCCATGCCCGAATTCAGAAAACAACTCTTACTCCTTGTTTCAATAGCTTCCCCGACGTACGTGTGGGTATCTTCGGTGACCCAGATCCCGAGCACCATATGGTCAACACCCTCTAGGATCCTTCGCAGGTCACCTAGCGCTTCACTCATAGGCCGCTTCCTTGGTCCCTCATCCACTGCTATACCGGAAGCTCACCATTTAAATCAAACCGAGGCTAGTCAAGACCTCGGCCGACCTTGCTACGTGAGACATCCTCCGTTGACTCTCCGTCAGCAGTTGCAACTTTAACAGATAGGTCTCCACAACCTCATTCACAAGACGGTCAAAATGCTTCCCCACCATTCTTGACATAAAACAGTCATTTAAAAACAGATTTCACATACAAATACAGTTCCAACAATATTTCCATCTTTTCTCATCACTTCACATCCTTTCACATTAGTCCCCATCTTTTCTCATCTTCCCACAAATTTTTTTCTTCATCGATCCCTATCACATCACATCATTCCCACATCAAATCACATCCAATCGCATCATCCACACATCATCCATACATCCAGCCACATCATCCACATTAATCCACATCATCCATACATCCATCCACATCCAATCGCATCATCCACACATCAATCCACATCATCCATACATCCAGCCACATCATCCACATCATCCATACATCCATCCACATCATCCATACATCCATCCCATTATCCATACATCCATCCACATCATCCACACGTCAATCCACATCATCCATACATCCATCCACATCAATCCACATTATCCACAAATCAATCCACATCATCTATACATCCATTCATGTCAATCCACATTATCCACACATCAACCCACATCATCCATATATCCATTCACGCTAATCCACATCATCCATACATCCATCCACATCATCCATACATCCATCCACATTAATCCACATTATCCACATATCCATCCACATCTTCCATACATCCATCCACATCAATCCACACGTCAATCCACATCAGCCATACATCCATCCACATCAATCCACATTATCCACACATCAATCCACATCATCCATACATCCATTCACGTCAATCCATACACGATCCATCACTGATATGATAAGGGTGTTGTAATTCTACTTCTAGGAATAAAGTGACTCAGAAGTCTAAAAATTCAGCAAGAATTTCTAAAATTTCAGGGCAAATGATTAAAGAGTTGGACATAATGAACAACTCCTAGCCTTAACAAGATCATGGCTAGTGAGATATTCTACCTGAGTCTTTGACGTTGATTGGTATTGATGTGAATACATCGCCCTCCAAAGAACCACATGTGCTGATGTCGCTCTACTGGATTAGGGAAGTATAGATTCTCAAAGTGACGAGCGAGCCTCACTCTGCTCTCTCGGGTTGTAGCAAAGTTGATGAGATGTTCGAAGGCAAAGGCGATCATATCCTGACTCTGGGAAAGTCCAGGAATGCTAGATAGATTTGGGGTATCCATCTAAAAATCTAGTTCAATTTATGAATTCATTTCAAACATAATCTTAGCAAGTGAAAACATTTTTTTGCAGATTTACTTTAAAATTTTAGGCAATTTCTGTTACTGTTTCATAAGTTTACAACAATGCTTTGATACTAGCTGTGAGATCCCACTGCCCCTCCGTGACTGTTATTGATACTACCACATTGTTAGCTAACCTTATCTAGGTTTCCCCATGTCTCGATCATCCACTTCTTCATTTGTGGATATATATCAGGTGTAGCTAGAAGTAATAAGTTCCAATTCAGTTTATTGCCTATGGGAATTATCAGGCTAGAATGAACATGAGATTTTCCCTTCAAACCTTTTGATGCAAACTTTTTCTAAGTAGACCAACAAAATTTCTTAGGGGTCAACATCCTATAGCACCTTTTTTTCATGCATTCAATGAGCTAGTGCATGAGAGAGAGAGAGAGAGAGAGAGAGAGAGAGAGAGAGAGAGAGAGAGAGAGAGTGATAACTAACCTATATTCGAGCATCTGGGTAGTAGAGTTGGAGTTAGCTCGGCAACTCGCTCTAGGTAGAGAGCACAAAGTGTTGAGAAGAATTGTTGAGGTTGCCTACCAATTGTTGTTACCTTCTACCACAAGGATCCACAATGTGTTTCATGTGTCACATTTGAAGAAGTATGTGGGACCTCAATTGGAAGTGATTGATGAAGAGGGAATGATTCAATATTTGTTAGAGAAGGTGATAGGAATGAGGGAAAGACACCTTCATAATAGGTCTAGGTTATGTACCTAGGCCTATATAACCATGTGTTTAAGGTCCATATGGGATATGGTTGGGTGGAGAATGAAAGTTCTAGTCTTACAAGTCCTCAAGCTTATGATGCAGGGAGCATTACATTGGTATGAGAGCTAAGTTCTATCGCTTTCATGTGTCCATTGAGCTACTTATTTCTAGTTCTAGCCTCTTCTCTATTCATTTCCATAATCCTCATATTTCTCAAATATTCTCCATATAAATACATATTGCTTAATAGATTGGGCATACCTCTTGCCTAATTTATTGAGCATACCTCTTGCGCCTAATAAATTGGGCATAGTTTGGAGATTCTACATGAAGAAAGTGGAGTACATGAAAACCTTGAAGAATTATTGAAGCAAATATCAACAAGAAGGAATCAATGGAATTGTTCTTTATATTATTAGAGACAATTCATATTTACCCAACCAAGAAAATTTATTGTGTTGCATTGTTTTTTTTTGCTTTGTAAGAAACTTTCCATTTTGCTTATTGTTAAAGTAAATAACTTCTCAAGGTGGAAAGGATGAAAATGGGGAGAAGGGGGAAAACCCAATGTCCTGTTTCCACATGGAAAGAGGATATTATAAAAACAAATGAAATAGATATGCAAGATTTAGATCTTAATGAGTATGAGGAAATAGAAATGAAGGACATGAAAGAAAAAAACTCTAAAATAGAGAATAAACTTGAGAAAATGATGGGTCTTCTTAGCTCCTTAATGAGAGGGGAAGGATTGGGAGTAAAAAAAATATCTAAAAATAACATTGATGAGGAAATAGAAAAAACTCTAAAAAAGGATTGAATGAAACCATAGTTGAAGAGGGTCCCAAAACTAGATACCAAGGTATGCATAGTATTCAAATATTTAAAGGCACCCACTTTTAGTGGATTGTAAGTGGATTGTAAGATCCCAAACCCCACTGCGCAACAAATTTGGGGGTGCTAGCAACGAAAGTAGCACTTCTTACGTGGGGCAAGGTCCCACACTCAGGGCCTCGCCCATGAATATCCAGAAAAGAGACTAATCCATCAGTTCTTCCAAAACCGAACTCGAAAACACTTCCCTTGCCCAGAAAGCACGAGCGATTCCTCTAGGGTAACTTTTCTCTAACGTAGTCAAAAGCCTTAACTTGCTGAACTCATCTGACCGAACCCGTAAGTCCCATAGTCAGATCAAGGAAAAAGACTGTACTTGGATCATAGAGACCAATGCTTTTTTCCTCATTGAGAAGGCACAGCTGTTGATTCTTTTTTCCTCATTGAGAGGCACAGCCGTTGATTCTTTTCCATAGAATAATTTTTATCCAGGATTTACCTCATCTATCGTACTATATAGAAATTGAGGTCTCCATTTATGGATCCATCAGTCCAACCTAACCCCATCTAGTCCCATGGGTTAGCCAACCGCCCAACCACTATAGTGATAAGGTCCATTTATGGATCCATCAGTCCAACCTAACCCCATCTAGTCCCATGGGTTAGCCAACCGCCCAACCACTATAGTGATAAGGTCCAAATAGGAATTTGGTTAGGTTTTGTCCCGGGTACTAGGGAAAAGAGCTCCCAGGCCCCCTAGCTGGATATTCATGCAAACATAAAACTAGTCACACCACTTACACACCCAATATGAACTTGTCTTTTTCAGAGATTCAATAATCTTTAAAACAATCATTTAATGAAACCATAGTGTTATTGATCATAACACTTGAATCCTAATTTCCAATTCCTTCCTTCATTGGTGTACCTATGGCATCATTCGCAACCAGAACGCTCACCACCTGTTCACTCAGGGGCCTTTTCAATAGTTCCTAGCTCATAGTACCTAACAATATAATCACATAAAAATATCCAGATGGAATCTCCGTTGAAAATCAGCAAGATCAACCAACAGATCCATATAAAAGAGCCATGGACTCATCTGTTGAGGACCAGCAAGGTCAATCAACCAGGTCCATGCCCGAATTCAGAAAACAACTCTTACTCCTTGTTCCAATATCTTCCCCGACGTACTCGTGGGTATCTTCGACGACCCAAAGCCCGAGCACCGTATGGTCAGCACCCTCTAGGATCCTTCACAGGTCACCTAGCGCTTCACTCATAGGCCACTTTCTTGGTCCCTCATCCACTATACCGGAAGCTCACCATTTAATCAAACCGAGGCTGGTCAAGACCTCGGCCAACCTTGCTACGCGAGACATCCTCCGATGACTCTCCGTTAGTAGTTGCATTTTTAACAGAGATAGGTCTCCACGAGCTCATTCGCTTCCCCAGCATTCTTGACATAAAACAGTCATTTAAAAACAGATTTCACAAACAAATACAGTTCTCCAACAATATTTCTATCTTTTCTCATTACTCTGCATCCTTTCACATTAGACCCCATCTTTTTTTTATCTTACCACAATTTTATTTTCATCATCGATTCCTATCACATCACATCATTCCTACATCAAATCACATCCAATCACATCATCCACACATCCATCCACATCATCCATACATCCATCCACATCAATCCACACGTCAATCCACATCATCCATACATCCATCCACATCAATCCACATCATTCAACATCCATGCACATCAATCCACATTATCCACACATCAATCTACCTCATCCATACATCCATCCACATCATCCACATCATTCACTCATCATACACACGTCAATCCACATCATCCACATCAATCCACATTATTCACGCATCCATCTATATCTTCCATACATCCATCCATATCTTCCATACATCCATCCACATCAATCCACACGTCAATCCACATCATTCAAACATCCATGCACATCAATCCACCTCATTTCATAAGCATTCCCATTCTCATCTAATCACATCTTTTTCTATCTCATCACTTATTTCCTCATTTTTTCTCATCAGATCTCATCCACTTGCATCTACCCATATATCTCATCACTTCACATACATTAACATCTATCCAGTTTACATCGCATGTTATCACATTCATTTCACATCACATCTCATTCATTCACATCCTGATTCACATGCTAACACATTCATTCATGTCCCTTATCGTTCATTCACATTTCGATTCACATCACATCACATCCATTCACATCTCTAATCATTCATTCACATCCTGATTCACATCACATCACATCCATTCACATCCCTTATCATTCATTCACATCCTATATCATTCATTCACATCCTGATTCACATCACATCACATCCATTCACATCCCTTATCATTCATTCACATCCTATATCATTCATTCACATCCCGATTCATATGCTATCACATTCATTCACATCCTATATCATTCATTTACATCCCTTATCATTCATATCTGTCTAATTTACTTCACATCTCATCGCTTCAATTCTCGTTCATATCCCATCACATTTACATCCACATATATTCTCCCACAGACATCCACATCCATACTTATCACATACACATCCACATCTATTCTTTCACATACATCCACATCCATACTTATCACATACACATCCACATCTATCCTTTCACATACATCCACATCCATATTTATCACATACACATCCACATCTATCCTTTCACATACGCTCATCCACATCCATTCTTTTAACATACATCCACTTCTATTCTTCACATACATCCACATCCATACTTATCACATCCACATCCACATCTATCCTTTCACATACATCCACATCCATATTTATCACATACACATCCACATCCATATTTATCACATACACATCCACATCTATCCTTTCACATACACTCATCCACATCCATTCTTTAACATACATCCACTTCTATTCTTCACATACATCTACATCCATACTTATCACATACACATCCACATCTATCCTTTCACATACATCCACATCCATACTTATCATATACACATCCACATCTATCCTTTCACATACATCCACATCCATTCTTTAACATACATCCACTTCTATTCTTCACATACATCCACATCCATCCATCCATTCATTCCCATCTATCTGATTCGCATCCCATCTCATCAACATCTATTTACCTCTCATTCTCATCACATCTAGATATCCATCCATTCATTCTCATCTATCTGATTCGCATCCCATCTCATCACATCTATTTACCTCTCATTCTCATCACATCTATCCATCCATTCATTCTCATCTATCTGATTCACATCTCATCTCATCACATCCATTCTTAGAATGCAAGAGAATCCTTATTTTTTTATATAAAGATTCTTTACACATCTATTTATGCATAATTTTAATTTTAAGGAGAATAACACTTTTGAAATAAAAATAAATTTTTTATGCATCTTTCTATGCATAAATTCAATTTTAATGAGAATAACTCTTTTGAAATAAAAATAAACTTCTTTATGCATCATTCTATGCATAAAATCAAAATTGATGAGAATAACTCTTTTGAAATAAAAATGAATTCTTTATGCATAAAATCAAAATTGATGAGAATGACTCTTTTGAAAATAAAAATAAATTTCTTTATGCACCTTTCTATGCATAAAATCAAAATTGATGAGAATAACTCTTTTGGAATAAAAAAAAATTCTTTATGCACCTATTTATGCATAAAATCAAAATTGATGAGAATAACTCTTTTGGAATAAAAATAAATTCTTTATGCACCTATTTATGCATAAAATCAAAATTTAATTCCTTTGGTCCTTAGTCCACTCTTCATCTTATGTGAGTATTTACTCATTTTTGGGGGGATTTTCTTTATTTCTTACCCGGACTATTCTTAAAGTAACATCTTCTTGAAAATCAAGAAGACCGAAATTGAAAAGAGTGGGATAATTGTTCTATGGAACAAAAGAATTTAAATCACACTCAGTAAGTATATAGCTTGCTATAGAGAAATTATCTTAAAACTTAAGGGCATAGACAATTTTAAAAAAGTAAGATGCTTCATTAGAGGCCTAAAAATGGAGTACAAGAAGTAAGTTTGCTCCAAAGAGCCAAAAAACTTAGATGAGGCTATAAATTTGAAAAAAGTTTTGATGATACAATGGATAATGGTAGTTGTAAAGAAAATGATTTTAAAAATTCATATAAGCCTCATGAAGAAAATTTTCTCTCTCAAAAAAGAAAGGGTTTTTTCTTTAAAATTGAAGAACTTCTTAATATTTTGAGAGAGCAGTTAAAGAAAAACTTTGTTTCTCTCATCAGGACATGATAAAAGGAATTGTCATAAGTCCCAAGGACAAGAACTCACTGGGAATGGTAATGATAAGTCTAAAGGAATGTACACTTGAATTATTTTCATTAGAGAAAACACTTTTGAGAAGCTATTTGCATAATACACTAACATTTGAGCATAAAGGGAAACTTATTACATTCCAAGGAGAGCATAATGTATCGTGTTCTCCTTTGATATGTAATATTGAGCTCCAAAAGATTCATCAAGATAATGGAGAAGAACAAATGTTTTTCTGTTATGCAATGTCTCAATTTAAAAACCATTGTGAAAATTTTGATTCAAGTATTTGTGAAGCAGTTAATTATTCTTTAAACAATTTATTAGAAGAATTTGAAGATGTTTTTCTAGAAACATTGCCAAAAGGTTTACCTCCGTATAGAGGGATAGATCATCCCATAGAAGTTTTAAATGATTAAAATCCAATTATTAAGTCATCTTATAGAATAAGTTTGACAAAAACAAAAGAAGTTGGCTGAATATTTAGAACAAGGATTTATTAGGTAAGTCTCTCTAGATTTCACCAATAATATTGGTGAATAAAAAAGATGCATATATTTGCTCTTGTGCATATATTATTGTGGATTAAATTCAATCACAATAAAAAATTAATTTCATATTTCTAGGATAGATGAGTTATTTGATCAATTCAAAGGTGCTAAATATTTTAATAAGATAGATTTAGAGTCTGGATATCATCAAGTAAAAGTTAGAATTGAACATGTGCCAAAAAGAGCATTTTAGACATCTTTTGGGTATTTTGAGTTTTTAGTTATACCTTTTGGTCTAGATAATGCTCTTGCTACTTCTATATTTAGGAAAATATGTGGTGGTTTTTATTGATGATATATTAGTCTTTAGTTAAAATGAACAAGAACATATTAAGCACCTTAGAAAAGTATTTCAATTATAGAGGAAAGAAAAATATTTGCCCAAAAACAATCTAAATTATTTGAAAGTAAAAGTTGAACAAAGCTCAAAGAATTATTCAACTTATGAAAAATAAATATTTGAAATTGTGAATACTTTTAAAAAGTGAAGTCATTATTTGTATAGTGCCAATTTGGAAGTATTGTCTGACCATGAAAGTCTTAAATGGTTAAGTACTCAAAACGAGTTAAAAGGTAGGAAGGCTAGATGGCCTGAAATCCTAAAAGATTTTGATTCTCAAATCGGATATATAAAAGGAAAATTTATGGCCATGGGGAAGATTCTCTAAGTTGAGCACCCATGATAAATGAGTTGAGTTTTACTTAACTAGAAAGTGAGTTGTTGGCTCACTTAAAAGAAAAATGTGCTAATGACCCTAGCTGTCAAATAGAAAAATGTGCTAATGACCCTAGCTATCAAATAGTTTGGAATTACTTGATTATAAGAGATAATTCTCAAATAGGAAAATGTAACTACTACTGTTAGTGATAAAAAGGTATCACTTAAAAAGATAGTGGTTCAAAGGAATTCTTTAAAGAAAGGTCAAAAGTGGAAAAGATCGTTAATGCCTGGTAAAGATAGTTAATGTCTAGTAAAATCGTCATGTCTATCTATAAATAAGAGTCTAAATCCTTGGAAAAGAGAAAAGACTATAAATTCTCATGGTGGTGATATAATAAAGTGATGTTTTGCTTTGACCACATTGTAAAGGTATGAGTATGTGATTATAAAAGAAAATAATGACATGTACTCATTTGTGAAAAGAAACGTTAACCATATTAAAGAGAGGCATTATTACGAGTGGTTATGGATTCCATAATGGTAGACATTGTACAAGGAACCTTAAAATTGTTTCTATTTATGCATAAAAAGTTATCAATCAAATAAGTTTCTTGAAAAATGTCTACAAATAAAAAGAAATGTCTATGTGGACCTTGTTTCACTTATTGAAGTGTAACGAAAAAGAAGCTATTACCTAGATCCAAATTCAAGGACTTACAAAATTTTAAAAGGTAGGGTCTAATATTAATGACCGGTTACTCAAGGTACTTGGGAGCAACTAAGCAGAGTGGAATGCTTAGTGATGCGTGCTATGACAACCTACGGGTAATCGAAAGGATTGAACTGAGCAAGGTTGAGGTTGTCTCATCCAAAAGAATTTCTTGATTAAGTCAACGGTTGAGAAGTAAAAGGAATTGGCCAAGGGAGTAAATGGTTACTTTACTCTTCATTGCTTCTGGTATGCAAGGTCAGTCAACTAGTACGTAAGGTACTAAAAGGTAATAGAACAATCTTATTTTGGAATTGTGTCTCACGGAAAGGAGGTTATCTGTAAGATTGGTTCTAGTTAGTGTATACAAGTATGCACTAGGAAAAGGGTTGATAGTAACTAGGTAAAGCTTCTGGATGATCATGACACTCCAGAAGTAAAAAAGATCAATAAAAAGTCATCAATTGCATATAAGCCTCTGATCAAGGACATATGAAAATTTCATGGACATAACCATATAAGTTTGCCCTCATGTTTTGCATCAACCAAAAAAATATATTCATCTTGGAAAAAGGTGTTAAAGCCAACCTCATTATTCTAAGGGTAACATAAAGTTCAACACCATGTCATATCTATATGGTGTAGTGACACCTACTTAGAGATAGTAGGTGTTTTTAAAAGAAAAATATACTCTCTCATAGAAAGGGCGTTTAAGAAAACATGAACGGGAAAGTAATATTCCTCTACTAAAGGAAGTGTTTCTATAATTTAAATACTTATAAAAGAGAACTTATTCTAAGTTGAATGGCTACACTAAAGAAAAGGTTTCCTGAGTTTGTTTTTGAGGATGAAAATTTTTCTTTCAAGGGGGAGGAAATGTTACATGAGACTTACCAGAAACACTATAAGGTAAGACTAGAAAAGATTATTTCTTTCAAGGGGGAGGAAATGTTACATGAGACTTACTAGAAACACTATAAGGTAAGACTAGAAAAGATTATTTATATGTAAAAGGTTTGGATATAAATAAAGTTCAGGGGATTTCAAATTAGAAATACATAAATGAATGGTTAATAGGCATTATGGTCAATGTAAAAAGGATGTAGATGGTGCATAAGGGAAGCCAAAGGGCCATAGAAGTGGGTGCCTCCTTGTAGGGGGAGTTGAAAAGGAATTGGATAGTGAAAGGGCGATAGTGAAAGGGCCATGCCTAGCCATTAAAAGGTCAAGGGGCTGAAGTTGAAAGGCCATGCATCACCTAGGCCTATATAACCATGTGTTTAGGGTCCATTTGGGACATGGTTGTGTGGAGAATAAAATTTATAGTCTTACGAGTCTTGAAGCTTATGATGCAAGGAGAATTACAATA
Organism: Cibotium barometz; assembly: GCF_041138505.1. Classification (NCBI taxonomy): domain Eukaryota; kingdom Viridiplantae; phylum Streptophyta; class Polypodiopsida; order Cyatheales; family Cibotiaceae; genus Cibotium; species Cibotium barometz. The sequence continues at coordinate 41,801,558 of NC_141076.1, forward strand.
GTGATGTGCCACATAACCATCATAAGTCAACCTCTACACAGGGTTTTTGACTCTTCCAGGTCTTCATAACTTTGCATTCATGGCTTCCAAAGACATCTTTACACCAGGTGTCCTCATTGTTGGAATCCCAAGCTCCTCATCAAGACTCATCTCCGAGCCACTAGACTCTCCATTAATAATAAGAGAATTCCCTACAGAAATATCCTCAGGCATACCAAGGGGCTCAAACACTTTCTCTTTACATTTATGTGATGTACCAACTACATTTCTAGGACTGGTATTATGATGCAGCTTGCCACTCCATGGTCTATCAACATAATCACTGTATGAGGACTCTCCTAGTCCACTCAATGAATCTGATTGTTGACTTGCATTCTCTGCAACCACGTTTCCATTTACATTAGCCCCAACAACAACATCTTTTTGAGTAGCATACCAGCTACTCATCTCATCAAATACAACATACCTGCTTACCCTCAACTCATGTGTAGTAGGATTATAACATCTTATCCCTTTTTCTCAAGGGAATACCCAATAAATACACATTTTTCACCTTTGGATCTAGCTTAGTATGTAATTCATCTGGCACATGCACATATGCAATACATCCAAAAGTTTTCAAGTGAGATAAATCAAGTGTCTTGCTAGTAAACTTCTCCTCTGGTGGTGTTACATCATGTATGGCTGCAGTAGGCATCCTGTTCATGATATAAACTGTTGTAGACATAACCTCAATCCAATATTTATGTAATATATTCTTCTCTGGCATCAATGCTCATGCTATCTCTGTAATGTGCATGTTTTTTCGCTTCAACGACTCCATTTTTCTGCAGAGTGTATCTACATGTAAACTGTCTCTCAATGCTATTCTTCCCTATAAGAAATCAGAGAACTCATTGAAGAAGTATTCTTCCCCTCCATTTGACCTTAGGCACTTCACATGCTTCCCTATCTGCTTTTCAGACATCACTCTAAAATTATGAAAATGAGTGAAAATCTCACTCTTGTACCTCATGAAATACACCCACATTTTCCTTGTGTGGTCATCAATGAATGTTACATAGTACCTATAGCCACCCATAGACATAGTCTTTGCAAGATCCCATACATCTGAATGCATAACATCTAGTGCATTCTTGCACACATTTATGTCATGTAGAAATGAAGCTCACCACTTCCTATCCTTCCCTTGCTTGTCGCTCAACTCCTTAGCATAAACCAGGCTCTAATACCATGAAAAGATGTAGGGGAGAGGAGAGCTTGATCTCTTGCAAACACACACACACTCACACAAGCCCTAGAAGAGCACACACTCACACAAACCCTAGAAGAGAACACACAAGGTGAGAGGCTAAAAAATGTTGTTCTTCTTCTTCTTTTAAAAAAAGAGGGTTCTCACAAAAGATAAGGAAAATACAACATAAGTACTAAGGTCCATAATGTGAACATGCTAAGTGGAGTGGGTAAATGTGGACTAGTTGATGTAGTCTAACTATAGAATCTCTAGCGAAGATATGTCGGTGCCGGGTACCAAATCCGCCAGTGATGTAAATGTCAAACGGTCATGCAAGGGCCTCATGAGTGTCAGTTGATGTTAATCTTGGCATCTCAACAATATCCACATCTACCATTAGAAGAATAAGACTTCATGATTACCTTGATCATTGTTATTGTTTTCTGGCTAATGGTTGTTATGTCTTCCTCTTTCTCTTTTATTATTTGATCTTCCTCTCCCTCTATGTGTGAAGAGGGATTTTTTATTGTTGTTTTGTAAAGTGTTGTTCCTTCCATGGATGTTTTTCATAGCTGCTTTCCTGTGATCCTCGTCTCTAAGGATTTACTCCATTTTGTTTAGTGATGATTTTTCCCTCGGAATGATGAACAAGTCCTTCATAGCCTTCCTTCAGTCCATGGATGATGATTGTAGCAAGTGCTTTGTCGGACATCTAATCTGCAACATCTATTACTAATGTAGATCTTTCACCTGCTTAATGAATTCTGTAGCAGTTGGTGGATGGAAGCATGTTAGGGTGCTACGCTTTTTGCGGTTGTTAGAAAAAATGGGCATGCAAATTTTTTTACAAATCAAATCATAATTTGTCTCACATTATACATCAAGATTATTTGTTTCAATAGATTTCCAATGATATATATCATGATAGGAAATTTTGCATTGAAGACCATATTAGGGAGTTTGGAAAAATCCCATTACTTTTAGAATTTTCTTTTCAATATACTTTTTGGTGTAGCTTCAGCATACAAAATCCAAAGTTATTGGAGAATGTGGATTTAGAACCTTCTCTTCAAGAGCTTTCCAACGATATGTCACATGAGCTAGTTTTGACAAAACCTTAAAAGGATTCACCGTGCCGCCATTTTTTTAATCTTGCAAAACTCCCTAATATGGTCTTATTGTGGGTTAGCTTTGGATCTACTTAGCACATACAAAAATTGTGCTAATTAGCACTATCCTGGGACATGCTTTTCTGAGCACGTTAACATGCTTTGACCAAGTTTCATTTGGCTTCCTTGTCTCATTTGTGAGTTTAGATCTTAAGGAAATTTGCCTTGAAATGGTTTTATACTCATACACTTTCTTCAGGTTGTCCCAAGCTTCTTTCAGAGTCAGCACCTCCTTCAAATGGCTAAGAATATCATCCTTGACACTAAGCTTGATCATGCGGACATCAAAAATAGCCTTCTTTTTCCATTTTTCTAGAGCTCCAGCAGTCAGATCAATTGGTATCTCCATAGAAACCATCTCCCAACAGTCTTAGAAGAATAATAGTGACTCCATCTTAAGTTTCTAGGCTACATAGTTTATAATATTGGGTTTTTTAGCTCCCTTGAAGTGTAGACTAATCAGGTTGGGTGCTATTGAATCAATAAAACATAAAGTTGATTCTTGGTAGCTAACTTTGATTGTTGACTTTGGCAATTGACTGTAGTAAACCTAGCCAATGAAGGGTAAACCCTGGCAAACTAGTAAAACCCATCCCAAAATTAGTAAAATTTGGACAAATTCTAATTTTGCTAGCTTTGAAAACGACAGTGATTGTTAGCAAGTTGTTGATGTCAAGAGCAAGTCAACGACTTGTTAGCCAAGTCGTCTAAATGGCTAACTTTGACTAATAATGTAGACGGTTGATTCCATCTAGCTGATTCAAGCAACCGATTCAAGCAATCAATTTAGGTAATTAATTCAAGCAGATAGCTCCGGTATCTATTTCAGACAACTAGCTACAATAGCTGTGTGTCAGGCAGTTGACTTTGATGACTATATCAAACAGTATATTCCGTCTATTGATTCAGAAGCGGACTCCAATAGCTGGCTCTGACCTTCACCCATGTCTTGGATTGCATTTTTCTGGTTATCTTGTTGATACACAAACAGGACCTTTTATCAAATCCAATTAGGACCAAAATGTAAAAACTCAATGAATTTAATGTTTGATAATAAATAGAGAATATCTTCAGTATGATGTGTACAATAGTTAGTGTTCATTAATACAATGTGTAACGTACTTAGCGTCATATATTCCATCTTAAATGCATGAGGATATCTTTATTCCTAAATAAATTCACCTTTTTCAGTACATGGGGGTATTATAATTTTCTTTTGGATCTTGTTTTTCACTTTTGTACATTTTTGAGATCAAACAAATATGAAAATGAAGAATTTCTTAGAGGGTCCCAAAATGTGCTTCTTAGAGATGTGGAAGCCCTTATAGAAATTACAGATAAGTACCAAATAAATTTTTGGATACAACTAAGGAGAACCTCACCAATCTTAAGACACTTTATTTTGGGAAGCTATTTGAGGAAATGGTGGGGTCCCTTAAAAGAAGGGGTGGTAGCTTCAAACCCTATTGTCATCAAAACTACCTAATCATGTCGTATTAAGGTACATATCAATCTATAAAAAGCCACTGACTACTTTATTGTATTCTTTTATTCATAATCTAAATGGAAACAATTGTAAGCGCTATGCCAAGAATTATATTACAGTTGTGCCAACCATCGTAAATGAGTGGCGGGATTCAAGACATGAGAACATAATGTATACACAACAACAACTTCCAAAACTTTAGGATGAAGGGCTGTACAAGAGATGTGAACTATTCCTTAACTTTCCAAATGGAAAATTTCCTTGGAGATCAGAAGGAGGTGTACACTCCCGCTTATAAACTAAAGAAATCCAAGATGGTATGTACTATATATCTACTCGTGCTAGTAATTAGATTTTTGAGTGAGTTTATAATATTATATCTTATTATCAATGTGTCGAAAATGAATGATTACTCCAAAATATCTCATTTTCTTAGTAATACTTCATAGTTTTTAACTAATAAATCTAGTACTTAGTCAACTCTTCATCTTATGTGGGCATTTACTCATTTTTGGGTATTTTCTTTTATTCTTTGGATTTATCTTATCCCAACACTTGGATTTATCTTATTGGTCCATAGGAACCTTAATCCAAAATTCTCCAAACAATCTTGACCCTTATGCTAAGGTCTTCTAAATCATTTTTAATTAATTCCAATTGCACCTTGGAAAATCTATTTTGATTTTTTGTTTCTGGGAAACCATTTTTTGATATTTGTAGAATTTATTCATCCAAAAATATCCCAATATTGATTTAATTTGATTAAGCATTAGATAGTCGAAAGTTCTCGGTTTCTTACGTACAAAGTCAACGTATACTCCATGTCCCAAATTTGGACTGATTCCATAAAATGTTAATATATTTTACATATAAACTCATATGAGATTCCCACTTTAGACCTTAGACCTTCACATAATATAGATCTTAACTTGATTTTTTGAGAATCTTTTAAGCTATTTGTCTATTTCCTTTTAATATTTTAAGGTCTTTAAAGTGTTATAATATATGCCACTTTTTGCACGCACAATAACTACCACTTAAAATGCTCAATCTTGTAGATCGAAAGAGTGGTAGATAGTGAGACATTAGTAGAATGTGGTGTGGTTAGTCAAAATTGCAAATCCAATGGTTGGATTTTTTATGATCTGTTTTCCAAAATTCTTCCATGCTATTAGAAGGCTTGCAAATATTAATAAGCTAATTATATTAAAATTACATTTTTAATGTAAATTAACTAAAAACTATAGGGACTGTTGTACTTACAATGGGGCATCCCTCGGGACTATTTGACACCCCTTTTTTCAAAGGGGATCAATGGCGGACATTGTTGCTCAAAAATCAAGGATCGGGTGGGCCGTCGGATTTTTTGTGATCCATGTGTAATCCCTGTGAAATCCAAGTGTGAACCCTGTGTGATCCCATCTTGTGAACATGTGTAATCCCTGTGAAATCCAAGTGTGAACCCTGTGTGATCCCATCTTGGCATTTGGCTCCCTTTACATAGGGATCACAAGATGGGATCACACAGGGTTCACACTTGGATTTCACAAGGATTACACATGGATCACAAAAATCCGATGGCCCACCCCAATCCTCAATTTTTGAGCGACAATGTCCGCCATTGATCCCCTTTGAAAAAAGGGGTGTCAAATAGTCCCGAGGATGGTGCATCTATGGAAAAAATCTTGGATTACTCAAAGTATGGAAAGATCATTTTGAATTATTTTATCATATTTTTTTATTAATTGGAGTAATTTATATTAATTTAATTTATAATGGGTTAATTTGAGTGCATATGTATTTTATATTAGTTGCTTGATCTCATTTGAAGTACCTTGCCCCCCCAAATTTGCTCTCCAAGCATTGTCCCAGTCCAACATAAACTGCACAAAACTGGACACCCTGATCTTGCAACAACCCAACTGCAAAAAACCAACGTGCAGGAGTCAACTCTATTGCAGTCCCTCTCTCAAGTGGTCTCTCTCACCGCTCTTGCTGTATGTTCCACAATAACACATAATTGTTCTTTTTGAACCCGCATCTCCGCCTTGCTTCTTCCAGAAACTATCACCGTCGCCCATGCACCTACTATATTCATTTGCGCATCTCATTTTTTCACTTGGTTGCCACGCGCCATCTTCCCCACTTGGCTGCCACGCGCCATCTTCCCCACTTGTCTACCACGCACCATTTTTTCACTTGGCTACCACGTGCCATCTTCCCCACCTATAATCTAACACACACCATCTTATGTACTGGACCCCTATATGCTTGCAAAGTTAGGTCATCACCAAAGCAACGGATGATTTTTGGGTATGATGGCATTAGGAGGAGTGGGATTTTTCAAGGCCTCTCGAGCAGTAGGAGACTTGAAAAATTTACACTTTGCACTACTTGACACATGAAACATCGTCTGATGGTGACCAAAATTTGCAACCATGTGGAGGGCTTCCCCCCCACATGCTTACAAAGTTTGGTCACCAACGGAGGATGTTTGGTCACCAACGGAGGATGTTTGTGTATGATGGCATGGGTAAGGGTGTGATTTTTCAAGGCCTCTCGAGCACTAGTAGAATTTAAAAATGCACATTGGTGGGAGCTACTTAACATATAAAACATTGTCGCATGGAACAAACTTTGCAACAAGCATATGGGGGGAGCTGCCTCCCTCCATATGCTTACAAAATTTTATCACCAACAAATGATTTTTGGGGAAGAGTGCAAATTTTTGAGTCTTATTAACCCTAGGAGACTTGAAAAATATGCATCGGGTGGTACTTAACATATCAAACATCGTTGGATGGTGACCAAATTTTGCAAGAATAAGGACAGAAGATATCTCCATATGCTTGTAAAGTTTTAACAAAAAATGTTTAGGTATGATGGCATGGGGAAGATGTTGAAAATACAAGTGAATAGGGTGTGCGGGAACAAGCCCTTGGTTAGAGGCTGTAAAAGAGAATGTGTAAATGTGAAAGAACCTGTGAAAAGGTGAGAAGAATCTACTGGGAGAGAATAAAGGGTAGCATGAGAAGATTTAGGAAGTGTGGAGATATTCTAGGAAAAGTGAAGAGGTGGAGAGAAGCAGGGAAAAGAGGTGGAGTAAATCATGGAGAAATCAGTGGGATTTGATGCTTGATGTAAACTCTATAAATTGAGGCATTGCCCTAATGAGAATTTTCTGGTTTTTGAGTATCCATGCCTACATTAATCTATTTGCTAATTACCCACTAATTATGTCTTAATTATTTGCTAATTACCCACTAATTACGTCTTAATTATTTGCTAAAATCACTTTGTTAATGATGTTGATTCTAGTGTTTGATCCACCATAGCTCATCACAATGCTCAAATTTCAACATGGTATCAGAGCCATGCCTAGAATCCATCAGATTTATGAGCCCACTATCTAATTAATTAGGATTAGTAGATAATTAGAAAATAATCAAAATTTTAGTTAGTTTTCAACTCACCTCTGTACCCCCAGCCAATGGAGGAACTCATTCACCTTGCACACTCACAATTAGCCCAAACCCTTCTAGCCATAGGTAGCCAACCCAATGCTCTTCAAGCTCATCCAAACAAAAGCGCAAACCACCAAGGAACGAGGGAGAAATCGTGAATTTTGCTGGCACCTTTTTTCTGAGAAGTTCTTGACATTATTGCTTCATCCAATCAAAGTTCTCTAATTCCTCTTAGCCCAAGGTGTTTTCAAGCATGCTCTACAAGCTGGTGAAGATAGAATTCAGTTTCATCAAGTCTATAGTGAGATCCAAGCTCTTCATCAAATTTGCAGGTGACTTTGGTAAAACAGAGATTAAGCTTTCAATATTTGGTCAAATCTTGTGTTTATTGGCTATTGATGCCTTTGAAAGAATTTGAGCTCATTTGAAGTCTAAGGCACCAGATCTGGACTCCCCGCATACTCTGTTTTTTGCACACAAAATAGTGGATTAATTTGCTAATCAGTGCTAATCAGTGCTAATCACTGTATTTTGGTGCAATTGAGGGTTCAAATTAACCATTAGGTATCTGATACAGATCCCTATAACTTCAGATTGCAATTCGGAGTTGGTTTGATACTCCAACCGTTCCGTACAAATTGGTTACCCTTGATTTAATGTAATTTCTAGGAAAATTGTGCTGATAAATTTGTGATAATCATTTTGCATTTAACCCTTAGTTAATGCCTATAAATCTCACTCAAATTCAAGATTATTCACAGCCAGAGTTGCATTTGGGAATGTGCATAAGAATGAATGCTATATGCATTATGTATTGGGCACATTGCATCAGTGTAAAAATGGGATCAGACACTGCCCTTGTCTAGAATAAGCAAGAGATAAGACCTCCCGCATAAATTTGGGTTTGCATTGCATAATAACACAAGATAAACATAAAAAGCCCAAAGGAATTGTCAGCAAAACATTGAAACATGTTGCTCACATGGAGCAAGAAGACTTGACGGACGAGCTCATGGCCCCAGCCATGAAAGAAGAAGAATATCTCTTTCCAAGAAGAGGATCCACACCAAGAAGATCTAAAGGAAGATATGGACACAAGAAGAGAAGCTGCCACAAGAAGACTGAAAGAAGAGATGGACGCGTGGAGAGAAGCTGCCACGACAAGAAGACTGAAGACAAGAGAAGATGTGAGGCTCCAAAGAGTGAGGAGCCATGTGAAAATCTCTGAGAGAGAGAAAGAGAGACCCCACAACCCAATGTAACCTGCCCTAACAAAGTAAAACCACCTCTGAGCCACCGATGATGTAGGCCACGTGGTAGATGTATGTGTGAGCACTTTAGTCAAGGTCGCGGGCAACTATAGTAAGCCTTGGACACATAGAGAGAGAGTGTGTCAAGGACTATGAGTTTAGGGACTCGAGGTACTGGTCGCAGGCTATCAAGTAAGAGAGAAACTTGATATAGGGTCCAGGTGTGCTAAGATAACTTGAGGGGAGGTGTAGACACTAGTCGCGGACTATCAAAAGTAAGGGGAGGCAAACTTGGTATAGGGTCTAGGTGTGCTAGGATTATTCACTTGAGGGGAGGTGTTGAAAATACAAGTGAATAGGGTGTGTGCGGGAGCAAGCCCTTGGTTAGAGGCTGTAAAAGACAATGTGTACATGTGAAAGAACCTGTGAAAAGGTGAGAAGAATCTACTGGGAGAGAATAAAGGGTAGCATGAGAAGATTTAGGAAGTGTGGAGATATTCTGGGAAGTGTGGAGATATTCTAGGAGATATTCTGGGAAAAGTGAAGAGGTGGAGAGAAGCAGGGAAAAGAGGTGGAGTGAATCATGGAGAAATCAGTGGGATTTGATGCTTGATGTAAACTCTATAAATTGAGGCATTGCCCTAATGAGAATTTGCTGTATCCATGCCTACATTAATCTATTTGCTAATTATCCACTAATTATGTCTTAATTATTTGCTATAATCACTTTGTTAATGATGTTGATTCTAGTGTTTGATCCACCATAGCTCATCACAATGCTCAAATTTCAACAGAAGAGACATAATTTTCAATCAAGTCTTATCCAACACTAGGAGACTTGCAATCTATGCACTAGTGGATGCTACTTCACATATCAAACATTATCCAATGGTGGTGGCCAAACTTTAAAGCATCTAGGGGGGGAATTCCCCCCCATGCTACTTGTAAAGTTCGGTCACCCCACAATGTAAAATGTTAGGGTATGATAGCATGGGGAACAGTGGGATTTTTCAAGGCCTCTCAAGTACTAGGAGACTTAAATAATACGCATTGGATGCTACTTGAAATATTAAACATTGTCTGTTATTAATGGTGATCAAACTTTACAAAGCATGTGGGGGGGGACCTCCCCACACATGCATGCAATGTTTTATCACCAATGGATGATAATTGGGTATGATGGCATGGAAAAGAGAAGGACTTTTAAAGTCCTTTTGAGCACTAGGAGACTTGGAAAATGTGCACTCGGCATTTTTTGATATATTAGACATTGTCTGATGTAAGATTCCTCCCTCCAACATTTGAGGTGTGCAAGTGTAAGAACCTCCCCTTCTGATCTTATAATTATTCCCCTCTCTGAAATAAAAGAAAGATCCTGTTTTACCCTGTTTTGGCTTGGAGAGAGAAAATGTCTAGAGGGAGGTAATTCAAAATTGAGATATTTTTGGATATAAAAATCCTCCTAGTGTCTACAATGGTTTCCCCTGAAACAGAAATTCAAAAAGAACTTTCCAATGTTCAATTGGAATTAATTGAAAATAGGTATAAAGGACCTTAGCCTAAGGGTCCAGATTTTCAAAAAAAAATTGGATTATGGTCCAAGTAAGGTTCCTACGGGCCAATAGGATCAATCCAAGTGTAGGGAGGAGATAAATTGAAGAATAAAAGAAAAACCCCCAAAAATGAGTAAATGCTCACATAAGATGAAGAGTGGACTAAGGACCAAAGAAAAGAATTAAAAAACTAAATTTTGACACCTCAGTGTGGGGATCTCCTGTAAGATTCCTCCTCAGGCTGAATATTGATTAAACCTCTACTTCAATCCCTTGTAATCATTCTATGTTTCCGAATACAAGAAAATATTATTTTTCCTTGTTTGGCCTAGTGAGATAAAAATTTCTAGAGAGTGGTAAATCAATATTGAGATATTTTTGGATAAATAATTCTTCAGATATCAAAAAAATGTTTCCCTGAAATAGAAAATCAAAATAGATTTTCCAAGGTGCAATTGGAATTAATTAAAAATGATTTAGAAGACATTATCCTAAGGGTCAAGATTTTTTGAAAATTTTGGATTAAGGTTCCTATGGACCAATAAGATTAATCCAAGTGTTGGGACAAGATAAATTCAAAGAATAAAAGAAAGTACCCAAAAATGAGTAAATGCCCACATAATATGAAGAGTTGACTAAGTACTAGGTTTATTAGTAAAAAATTATAAAGTATTAATTAAAAAATGAGATATTTTACAGTAATCATTCATTTTTAACACATGGGTAAGGAAAAGGGGGGCCTTCAAGGAGGCACCTATTTCACATGTGTGGATGAGTTTTAAACTAAAAAATAATAGGATATTTTTATCTCTCCTCTCTCCTAAATCAAACCAAATAAAAAAGAGAGCCAAACTGGTCCAAATCTTGTCCAAATTCAGCCAAATTGAAGTTGGAAAATTCTAGAACTCAGTTGGACTCAGTTAGTGGCCTCCCTCACCTATAAATAGACCTAAACTATGCTAGTATTACTCTAAATTAAGCTTATTTTCTATTATCCTCTAAAAACCCTCTATAAATTGAAGAGATTGGAGCTTCTCTCTCTCTTCGATCTTCCTTAGAGACTTCAACAACATACCAAACCAATTGATTGGTTGGGGGCCTCTACTGTGTGATCAAAGAATCAAGTAATTTAGTAGGTAAAGTTTGGATTATTGTCTTCTTTTTCTTAAATCTTCAAATGTTTCTCTTCTCAACCCCTCTCAAGCTTGAGAAGCATTAATTTGAATGGCTTTTGAATACTATTGAAGTTCTTTAATGTATTGTAATGAAGAAATACATAAATTTCCATTTATTCTTAATTTATAATGGGTTTTAAGCATTTCTCTCTCTCCCCCAAAGAATGGTCATTCCTATGACCTATTCTCAATTCAAATGAAGCTTCTCATGAAGCATTTCTCTAATCTAAAAGTAATTTCTATGCTTGTCTAGTTGGAGGCCAAAATAATGGCTTTTTAATACTTTTATGCTATGAAATTCATGGTAAAATTAAGAATCAATCCAGAATTCGATAATGATCCAATTAGTGGTTATTCTAATCACATGAGTAATACTAAACTTTATGCTTTCAAATTATTTGAGAATTATCAGTAATACTAGCGGCGCTATGGCAAAATTTCTGTAAAATTAACACATAAATCATTTTCATTCATAATATGAAAAGAGGACTTCCTGTCATATTCTAGGATTAATCATCCTAGATTAATTGAATGATTCTCGTTATAATCATGGAAAATTGCTTTTTATGTTTATGCAAAAATAGTTAATTAAACAAAAAAGAGAAATTTCTAGTAATCCATTTTTATGGTAAAAGAGGAATTCCCATGATCATTGGATTGCACTCATTGAAATGAGAAAAAGAAAGATTTCAAGTTTATTCAAAAAAATAGGTATTGATATTTAAGTTAAAAGAAGAATTTTTATGATATTTAAGAAAAGATGGATTTGAATTAAATTTTAGTGTCAAAAGATGAATTTCCTTCATAATTCTACCTAATGAATTAAGGTTGAGAAATTATGTGATAGAAGGAATATCTTTGGATATTTTAATTGGTAGAATCACTAAATTGATATTTACCCAAAATCTAGATGTTTAGTTGAAGGGAATCCTTGTAGAACTAAACTGAATGAATTTGGTTAAACTACGTGAGGGACGAACAGTAAACCTAATTGTCCTTCTCTCGATCTGAATCAGATAAAACTTCGTGGACCAATTCCAGTTACTAAATCCAAAGAATAGACTACCGAAACTAATCTAGTTTTTCCTTGACCAAACTCACCAAGAATCTAGTTGGACAAATGGACAAAATGATGGGTAGATTACCCTCATGAGAGATCAAGGATCCTCATTATGAAACTAGGAATTATGGAAAAAGGGTTGTCGTCAGAACCGATCTCAAACTGGAATTTTACTTGCGTTGGAACCTCTGTTTTTTCATTCAAAGGACTGTTTTACGCTAGAATGCTGGAGGAAGCATTTGGCTTATGTTTTTCTAAGAGGAGGTTTGTTGGAATAGCTAGCGGCGGGGAGTCATCAAGGGGGGACTTTGCTCGCGGGCAAAGCCTGCCGAGGTCTTTGACCAGCCTTACTATGGTTAAAATGGTGCGCTTCCGGTAGTACGATGGGTGAGGACCGACGAAGCGGTCCCCTGAGTGAAGTGCTAGGACACCTAAGGAGGATCTTTTATAAAGGAGTCCCACCAATTTAGTGGTCGGGTGGTTGGCTAACCCATGGGCCGGATGGGGTTCAGCTGGATTGGAGGATTCCTTGAGAAACAACTAGATACGATTAGTTACGTTATTTAGTTTTAAATCTTGAGAAGACCTTGTTCTGTGGGAAGGGATCATCGGCCGTGCCTCGTAAATGAGGAAAAAAGTGGTGATTCCATGGACCAAGTGCAAGTCTCTTCTTGATCTGACCATGTGACTTCAGGTTTGGTTAGATCAGTTTATCTAGTTAAGACTTGACTTGTAAGAGTAATTTCCCCGTCGTTAGAAGATTTTTCCCAATTGGCGGAATCGCCCGTGCTGCCTTCTGGGCGAGGGGTCTTCCGGGCGGCCTGGTCTCGGAGGGGCCACCCAGGCTAAAAATGGTGATTCCATGGACCAAGTGCAAGTCTCTTCTTGATCTGACCATGTGACTTCAGGTTTGGTCAGATCAGTTTATCTAGTTTGACTTGTAAGAGTAATTTCCCGTCGTTAGAAGATTTTTCCCAATTGGCGGAATCGCCCGTGCTGCCTTCCGGGCGAGGGGAGTCTTCCAGGTCCGGTCCCGGAGGGGCCGCCCAGGCTAGCCTCTCATCTTGGACATCCACGGGGGCGAGGCCCTGAGTGTGTGGACCCTGCCCCGCGCGGCAGGAACCCCGAAGTGGGCGGGGGACCTCAAAGCTGGTATCAGAGCTTTGCTGAAAGCTAATAAGGATAAATGAATTATTATCAAAAATTGATAACAAAAACTCAGAAAAGGCATTTTTCATAATGTATTTTCATTCCGTAAGCTTCTTTAATGAAGAATTTTTAATCAAAGAAATTGTTTTTATAGATGGAAGTTTCGTACTTATCTGGTATTCCCAACCTCACCCAGTCATCACAAGACATGACTGCGTTCACCTTTGAACATCTCATCTCTTCCACTGCAACTCGAACAAGCCGAGTCACACTCGCACGCCATTTCGAGGATCCATTTCGAGGATTTATATTTTCGTGACCCAACATAGAGACAATAGCATAAGTGGTTTGCAGGACAGTATGTCCACGCCTCTTGCGACCGGCGTGCAACACTGAGGCAAAACCTCTCATTGGCCATGATTCTGATAAAGTTGAAAGTGGTACATGGTGTCATTCTATATCAATCAACGCCTCAGAATTTCAGACTCTCATGGTGCCAAATCTACAGACTCCTTAGTCGCTTTATTCCTAGGAGAAGATAATAGCTCCCTTTGGTAGTAAGTGAACGCTTGTATCAGGGCATGGCTATGGCCCACCAGTACCTTATGCATCTTCCAAGGAGATTTTGATTTCTAAAGCCGAGCTGTTCTATATACATATTGAAACTTTTATATAAATAAAGAAATGTTTTTTGGAGAAAAAATCCCTGCTCTATAAGTGATTGTTTATGGACGAACTGATAAAGAAAAATCTGTTATCAGGCATATGTCATAGATCTCCAATAAGATCATTTGTCTTGTTTAAGAAATTGTTTTTCGAACCTCTTAAGTCTTAGGATCTCATGGACGATATCAAAAATAAAAATTTAATAATATATCATTTTTGGAGGAATCATGAAACGAGGAAACCGTGGCCATCAGACAGACCCTCTCTCTAAAGATGATGAGCTTGACCCTGACGTTTGCAAGGCTCTTTATAGAACTCAGCCAAGACCCTTTAAAGGAGAAGGGGATAACCTGGGTGAGGTTGTGGAGAAATGGGTGGAAGCCATGGAAGAATATTTTGACGTCACCGGCTACAATGAGCGAAGCAAAATGGCTCTTGCCAGGCTGAAGATAGTGGAAAGAGCCAGGGTGGCATGGAGGAACCATTGTGACACCAACCGTCTGGATAAAAATACTCAGTCTTGGAACGACCTTAAAACCTATTTAAGGAAGAGATTTTGTCCCCCTAGATTTTTGGAAACCAAAATGAACAAATTCTTAGAGCTGAAGCAGGGGAGCAAAACCATCGAGGAATATCACTAGGCCTTTGCTCTTCTACTTAAATACTTTCCACCTCTAGATGAAGAGCAATTCATGGCTAGATTCATTCGGGGAATGAATGAACCCTTGGACACACTGGTCAAAAATGCCAAGCCAGTGTCCATGGCTGAAGCTGTCAGAATGGCAAAGGACTTTGCCAAAGTTTTCATAGTAAAAGTCCCGCCAAAGCCAGCTCCCTCATCCTTGAAGAGATTTCAGACTTCAGGAAGTTCTTCCAACTTTCTACCTCCAAAGAGACACCAAGGTCCTAACCAGAATGTGGAGACGGGAAGCTTCAGAAATGAAGGAAGACCTTTCCCCCGCCGAAGTACATTCTCAGGAACTCTGGCTCTCTCCAGAATGCAAAGGGAAGAGCTTTGAAGCGAGAACAGATGCTTCGGATGTCAAGGATTTGGGCACCAACTTAAGGATTTCCCATCTCCTTCGGTGGGCCAAGGAAGCCAGGGTCCCAGAGTTCAGAGACCGACTCCTTCATTTTAGTCCAATCAGGGTCCCCCGCGCTAGAATCAGGGTAACCCAAGAAGAGTGCCAGCTCAGCCCTATAGCCTCCATGCAAAGCCTCCATGCAAAGCAGTTTCCAAACTCCCTCCCAGAATTGGAATAACCAAAGAGAGAGAGTTCCACCTCAGACTGCACCAGCTAGAGCAGTCATCATAGCTGAGGAAGTGGAGGAAGAGAAAGGACAGATCTATGCAACAATTGAGCATCAGGGGAATAACCGTCAATTCTCAGTCCTCTAGACTCCAGCAGAGTACCACGGTAAGAAATTCAAGCTTTTGATTGATTCAGGCAGTACTTGTTCTTTTATTTCCTCAAGATGTCTATGTAAATTAGTCCTAAATCAAAAATCAGGGAAACCTAATGCAAGTGGAATTAGCCAGTGGGGAAGATTCTTTTCACTCACCTTGAGACTGACCTTATTTAGTTTAGCCTAGATGGGAACGTAACAGAGTGCCAGTTCAGAGTCCTACCCCTGGGAATACATGATGGAATCCTTGGAATGGATTGGCTCCAAAAGAATCAGGCTAACATTCATTGTCACAAAGGAACCATCTCTTTCCTTGATCTTTACGGGAGTAAAGTTCAAGGAATTGGAATTTCCGGATCCCCAGTGCTACATTTAGTCAAGGCTTCCAAATTATTAAAAGGGCTCAGAAAGAAGCAAGCTGTGTATGCGGTTAAAATGAATCCAGTAGACATAAAATGCAAGGCTAAAGAACCAGAGTGGTTAAGTGAGTATGCAGATGTGTTTCTTGAAGAGCTGACTGAGATGCCTCCATCTCGTGAAGTAGATCATGAGATCGAATTAACCCCTGGAGCTCAGCCAATATCCCAGTGTGCATACAAAATGCCAGTCCCTAATGCCATAGAACTTAAGGAACAGTTAAAAAAACTATTAGAGTGGGGATTCGTCAGACCCAGTGCCTCACCTTGGGGTGTGCCTGTTCTCTTTCAAAAGAAGAAAGATGGAACGTTAAGACTCTGTATTGACTACAGAGGATTGAATCAATTAACAATTAAGAATAAGTATCATATTCCTAGGATTGATGAACTTCTGGATCGGTTAAGTGGGACCCAAATGTTCACAAAGATAGATCTCAAATCCGGTTACTACTAGATCAGAATCAAGGAGCAAGACATCCCCCCAAAGACAACATTCAATACTCGCTATGGGCATTATGAGTTCACAGTCATGTCGTTTGGATTGACTAATGCCCCGGTGACATTCAATCGTCTTATGCAAGATATTCTCAGAGAATACTTGGATGATTTTGTTCTTATCTTCTTTATTAACGATATCTTAGTATACTCAAAGAATGCTGCAGACCATGAAGATCATGTACGCAAAGTCCTGGAAATCCTAAGGAAACACCAACTATTTGCAAAGAAGAGCAAGTGTTCCTTCTCTGTTGACCAGGTTGAATACTTGGGATTGATAGTGTCAAAGAATGGGATTTATCCTGACCCTGCAAAGATCCAAGCAGTAGTTGAATGGCCAGAACCCAAGTCAGTAAAAGAAGTCAGAGGATTCCTAGGGTTAACCGGATGGTATAGGATCTTTATACCTAGGTATGCTCAAATAGCATCCCCTTTGACTAACCTTCTCAAGAAAAGTACACTTTTTCAGTGGATTGCAATGTGTCAGAGTGCCTTTGACAAGCTAAAGACAACCTTAGTAACCAACCCTGTTCTTAAATTGTGAGATTTTACCAAACCCTTTGAGGTAGTTACTGATGCCAGTGGATTTGCCTTAGGTGGTGCTCTAATGCAGGAAGGTCATGTAGTGGCCTATGAATCCAGAAAACTCAGAACACATGAGAGGAATTATGCCGTCCCCATGACTTGGAGTTACTCTCAATAGTGTATGCTCTGAAGTTGTGGAGACATTATCTTTTGGGGACAAAGGTTCACCTTGATGACAGATCATCAAAGTTTGAAGTGGATCTTCACCCAAAGGGATCTCAACATGTGTCAAAGGAGATGGATGCAGACCCTACAGGAATTTAATTTTGAGATAAAGTATCGGTCGAGGAAAGAAAATGTGGTTGCAGATGCACTCAGCAGAAAAGCCTCCTTGCTTGCAATTATAGTGGTGTCAAATCCATTGATCAATGAAGCAAAGGAGAAAATCATGCAGGACAAATTCTTTGCCCCTATTGCTACCCTTCTGATGCAGGAAAGCAAGACTCCTTAGGAAATGAGTCGAGTTCTTGGATACAAACTGGATGAAGGATGCATGTATTATAATAATCGGCTATGTATCCCCAATGATGAGGGAATAAGGGAAGAATTCTGAGAGAAGCCCATGATAGCTAGCTAGACATCCACCAGGGTTTATAAAAACCTATATGTCTGTGAAGAAAAGCTTCTTCTGGCCAGGACTCAAAAAGGATGTACTTGATCATGTGCGGAAATGCTTGATGTGCCAAAGAGTCAAGGCAGAGAGAGTCAAGATGCCAGGGAAACTATAGCCTCTAGACATTCCACAGATGAAGTGGGAATGCATCAGTATGGAATTTGTCACTGGATTACCTTCAGTGCAATCAGGTAACAACTCCATTTTTGTGGTAGTTGATAGGCTAACCAAAGTGGGAATGCATCAGTATGGACTTTGTCACTGGATTACCTTCAGTGCAATCAGGTTACAACTCCATTTTTGTAGTAGTTGATAGGCTAACCAAAGTTGCCCATCTAGTTCCAGTGAAAGAAACATACTCTGCAGTGGATGTTGCCAGAGTTTTCCTTAAGGAGATCTTCAGATTGCATGGTTTACCCAAGAGGATAGTAAGTGATAGAGATCCCAAATTCACATCAAAATTCTAGACTACGTTCTTTGAAGCAGTAGGAACTTTCTTGGATCTCGGCACAGCCTATCACCCCAAAACTGACGACCAAACGGAAAGGGTGAATCACGTAATAGAAGATATCCTTCGGTCATGCTATGGCAGGGAACCCAAGAAGTGGTTAAGTCATCTTCATTTGGTTGAATTTGCATACAATGCTTCTTATCATCGAAGCATTGGGATGAGTCCTTTCAAAGCTTTGTACAAGATTGCCTTACACCGTTGACTTGGTCTAGCCCATTGATCAGAGAGTCGAAATGTCCAGACAAATGCTTGATGACATGGACCAGCAGATGCAATCAATCCATAAAGATATAAATGCTTGATGACATGGACCAGCAGATGCAATCAATCCATAAAGATATAAAGGCAGCCCAAGACAAACAAAAGCATTATGTAGATAAAAAGAGGTCAGAGAGAGAGTTTGAAGAATCAGATATGGTCTTCATTCGAGTACGACCAAAAGAAAGTCCTTATCCTTAAGGAAGTACAAGAAGCTCTCTCCAGTGTGGTCCGTATGCTGTCGTAAAGAAAATGG
The DNA here is from genome assembly GCF_041138505.1 of Cibotium barometz. NCBI lineage: Eukaryota > Viridiplantae > Streptophyta > Polypodiopsida > Cyatheales > Cibotiaceae > Cibotium > Cibotium barometz. Next base: position 41,820,305 of record NC_141076.1, read on the forward strand.
GCGATCTAGCCTACAAACTTCTTCTGCCTCCCCATCTCAAGGTACATGACGTATTCCATGTTAGTTTGCCTAAGAAGTATGTACCTCGCCGGAGTCACATGCTTGATGATGAACAATTGATCTCTCCGACTCAAGGCCAAATGGTACTCCAACCTGAGAAAATCCTTGACATTTGGGAGAAGGTTCTCAGAAGCAGAGTCCTTAGAGAATTCTTAGATTGGAAGTTCTTCCCTCTAGAAGACGCCACCTGGGAGAAAGAAGAAGAGTTTACCCCCACTTTGCGAGATGAGGATATCTCGCATTTTTCAAGTGGGAGAGGATGTAATATTCCTCCTCAAGCTGAATATTGATTAAACCTCTACTTCAATCCCTTGTAATCATTCTATGTTTCTGAATACAAGAAAATATTATTTTTTCTTATTTAGCCTAGTGAGATAAAAATTTCTAGAGAGTGGTAAATCATTATTGGGATATTCTTGAATAAATAAATTCTTCAGATATCAAAAAAATGTTTCCCTGAAACAGAAAATCAAAATACATTTTCCAAGGTGCAATTGGAATTAATTAAAAATGATTTAGAAGACCTTATCTCCTAAGGATCAAGATTTTTTGAAAATTTTGGATTAAGGTTCCTATGGACCAATAAGATTAATCCAAGTGTTGGGACAAGATAAATCCAAAGAATAAAAGAAAATACCCAAAAATGAGTAAATGCCCACATAAGATGAAGAGTTGACTAAGTACTAGGTTTATTAGTAAAAAATTATGAAGTATTAATAAAAAAATGAGATATTTTGGAGTAATCATTCATTTTTGACACATGGGTAAGGAAAAGGGGGGCCTTCAAGGAGGTGCCTATTTCACATGTGTGGATGAGTTTTAAACTAAAAAATAATAGGATATTTTTATCTCTCCTCTCTCCTAAATCAAACCAAATAAAAAAGGGAGCAAAACTGGTCCAAATCTTGTCCAAATTCAACCAAACTGAAGTTGGAAAATTCTAGAACTTAGTTGGACTCAGTTAGTGGCCTCCCTCACCTATAAATAGACCCTCATTCCTTTGTATTCTCATCTGTGAACTAAACTATGCTGGTATTACTCTAAATTAAACTTATTTTCTATTATACTCTAAAAACCCTCTACAAATTGAAGAGATTAGAGCTTCTCTCTCTCTCTTGGATCTTCCTTGGAGACTCCAACAACGTACCAAACCAATTGATTAGTTGGGGGCCTCTACTGTGTGATCAAAGAATCAAGTAATTTAGGAGGTAAAGTGTGGATTATTGTCTTCTTTTTCTTAAATCTCCAAATGTTTCTCTTCTCAACCCCTCTCAAGCTTGAGAAGCATTAATTTGAATCGCTTTTGAATACTATTGAAGCTCTTTAATGTATTGTAATGAAGAAATACATAGATTTCCATTTATGCTTAATTTATAATGGTTTTTAAGCATTTCTCTCTCTCCCCCAAAGAATGGTCATTCCTATGACCTATTCTCAATTCGAATGAAGCTTCTCATGAAGCATTTCTCTAATCAAAAAGTAATTTCTATGCTTGTCTAATTGGAGGCCAAAATAATGGCTTTTTAATACTTTTATGCTATTAAATTTATGGTAAAATTAAGAATCAATCCATAATTGGATAATGATCCAATTAGTGGTTATTCTAATCACATTAATAATACTAAACTTTATTCTTTCAAATTATTTGAGAATTATTAGTAATAGCAACGGAGCTATGGCAAAATTTCTGTAAAATTAACACATAAATCATTTTCATTCATAATATGAAAAGAGGACTTCCTACCATATTCTAGGATTAATCATCCTAGATTAATTGAATGATTCTCATTATAATCATAGAAAATTAATTTTTTTATTTATGCATAAATAGTTAATTAAAAGAGGAATTTCTAGTAATCCATTTTTATGGTAAAAGAGGAATTTCCATGATAATTGGATTGCACTCATTGAAATGAGAAAAAGAAGGATTTCAAGTTTATTCAAAAAAATAGGTATTGATGTTTTAGTTTTAAAAAAAGAATTTTTATGATATTTAAGAAAAGATGGATTTGAATTAAATTTTAGTGTCAAAAGATGAATTTCCACCATAGTTCTACCTAATGAATTAAGGTTGAGAAATTATGTGATAGAAGGAATATCTTTGGATATTTTAATTGGTAAAATCACTAAATTGATATTTACCCAAAATCTAGATGTTTAGTTGAAGGGAATCCTTGTAGAACTAAACTGAATGAATTTGGTTAGACTACGTGAGGGACGGATAGTAAACCTAATTGTCCTTCTCTCGATCTAAATCAGATAAAAACTAATTGTCCTTCTCTCGATCTAAATCAGATAAAAACTAATTGTCCTTCTCTCGATCTGAATCAGATAAAAACTTCGTGACCAATTCCAGTTTACTAAATCCAAAGAATAGACTACCGAAACTAATCTAGCTTTTCCTTGACCAAACTCACCAAGAATCTAGTTGGACAAATGGAGAAAATGATGGGTAGATTACCCTCATGAGAGATCAAGAATCCTCATTATGAAACTGGGAATTATGGAAAAGGGGTTGTTGGAACCGATCTCAAACTGGAATTTTACTTGCATTGGAACCTCTGTTTTTTCATTCAAAGGACTATTTTCCGCCAGAATGCTGGAGGAAGCAAGTGGCTTGTGTTTTTCTAAGAGGAGGTTTGTTGGAACAGCTGGCGGCGGGGAGTCGTCAACAGAGGATATTGCTCACGGCAAAGCCTGCCCGACCGAGGTCTTGAGACTAGCCTCGATACGGTTAAAATGGTGCACTTCCGATACGATGGGCGAGGACCGACGAAGTAGTCCCTGGGTGAAGTGCTAGGACACCTAAAGAGGATCCTAGAGGGTTCTGACCAAGCGATACACGGGCTCGTGGTTGCTAGGACACCCATGCGTACGTCAAGGAAGATTTCGGATGAACAAAAAGGAAAGATTTTTGAGAACCAAATTTTGATGCTGGATCTCGTTGGTTGGCCAGCTGGTCTTCAACGGAGAGTTCAGAGAATACATTTTTGTAATACAATGGACTTGGAATTTTGAAAAATGATGATCACAAATATTATGATTTCTATTGAAAGATTATTTTTAAAGCCAGTCAAATCTGTTATAAATGGCAAGTTCATATTGGGTGTGTACGTGGTATGCCTACCATGATTTTTGCATGAATCGCTGGCTAGGGGGCCTAGGAACTCGGTACCCGGGCAAAAACCCAACCAAATCTTTATAAAGGAATCCCACCAATTCAGTGGTTGGGTGGTTGGCTAACCCATGGGCCAGATAGGCAGGATTAGCTACGTTATTTAGTTTTAAATAATGATTGAGAAGACCTTGTACTATGGGAAGGGATTATCGGGGCTGTGCCTCGTAAATGACGAAACAAGCGATGATTCCATGGACCAAGTGCAAGTCTCTTATTGATTTGAGCATGTGACTTCAGGTTTGGTCAGATCAGTTTTTCTAGTTAAGACTTGACTCGTTAGAGTAATTTCCCCGTTAGAAGATTTTTCCCAATTGGCGGAATCGCCCGTGCCTTTTCCAGACGAGGGGAGTCTTCTCGGCCCGGTCTCAAAGGGGCCGCGCGGGCTAGCCTCTTATCTCCAAGACATCCGCGGGTGAGGCCCCGAGTGTGTGGACCCCGCCCTGCACAGGAGGCCGACCACGCCGCTTTCGCCGCGCCGGCAGGAGCCCCGGAGGGCGGGGGACCTCACATCTCCCCTAATGAAGAAGGTGCCTTTTTTTCATCATTACGCCCAATTTTTAATCAATAAAATGAGATATTTTCATCTCTCCTCTCTCCTTTTTCAAAACTAGATCCAAAAAGTAAGCTGAACTAACCCAAAAATGGTATAAAAAAAAAATTGACCAAACTGATCTTGAAAATTCTAGAATCAGTTTGCTTGGTTAGAGGCTCACTTTTTCCTATAAATAGAAGCCTCCCCCTTTGAAAAAGCTTAATGGTGTTTATGCACTGTTACTCTGCTCCTGTGTCCTGAGCCATCTACATTGAATTTTTTAATAATTCAATTGTTTTTGGCCTAATCCTCTCCAAAGTGAATTGGTGGCCACTCTTGCTTCAATCAAGAGTAGAACCCTCAATCCCTCAAGCCAAATGAGAGCTTACAAGCTCCATGTAAGCTAATTTTCTTATTTGTCTACGAATTTTAATGAAAAATCTATGGTTTTCTTGATTTTTAGGTTTTGCAAATGATTGAATTAAATTCAAATGCTATGCCTTTGCTGAAAGGCCACCCCCTTCTCTTCTTTACATTCCAACCTTTCTTAATCCTAGAAAGATTAATTAAGTGATTACTTAAACTCTTCTTATTGTTTACTCTCTTGAATTTATAAAATTGTGTAGATTAGAGTTCTATAATAATTCTAAATTGGGTTAATTAGGTTAAATAAAGAAAGACAAAAATGAGAAATGGTTAGCCATACAAAGAAGGTTATGGTAAAATTTTTCAGAATTTTGTGAAAAAGAAAGTTTGTTTTATGTTATTCCAAAAGAGTAATTCCCATCATTTTTGCATCTAAAAGAAATATTCTAATTACTCCATGTACATATTCACCTATGAATATGCATGGATATCACTCATATTCTTATTAAATTTGATTTCTATGCATAGAAAGATGCATAAAGAAAATTTTTTTACTATAAAAGCGTTTTTCTTATTAAATTTGATTTCTATGCATAGAAAGATGCATAATGGAATTTTTTTTATTATAAAAGTGTTATTCTTATTAAATTTGATTTTATGCATAGAAAGATGCATAAAGGAATTGTTTTTATTATAAAAGCGTTATTCTTATTAAAATTGGTTTCTATGAAAGATGCATAATGGAATTTTTTTATTACAAAAGTGTTATTCTTGTTAAATTTGATTTCTATGCATAGAAAGATGCATAATGGATTTTTTTTAATTACAAAAGTGTTATTCTTATTAAATTTGATTTTATACATAGAAAGATGCATAATGGAATTTTTTTATTACAAAAGTGTTATTCTTATTAAATTTGATTTTATGCATAGAAAGATGCATAAAGGAATTTTTTTATTAAAAAAATTTTATTCTTATTAAATTTGATTTCTATGCATAGAAAGATGCATAATGGAATTTTTTTATTATAAAAGTGTTATTCTTATTAAATTTGATTTTATGCATAGAAAGATGCAAAAAGGAATTTTTTTATTACAAAAGTGTTATTCTTATTAAATTTGATTTTTATGCATAGCCTTATCCCACTTTACATGTCATCATCCATGTGGCACTCCCTTTTCCACTCTTTTGGTCAACACTCACACACCATTCAATATTACATCTGGCATTCTTATCTTGCCACAATATCTTGCACCTTTAGGGTGCTTTCCCACACACACACAACACCGCGATTACATCTGGCATTCTTATCTTGCCACAATATCTTGCACCTTTAGGGTGCTTTCCCACACACACACAACACCGCGATTACATCTCTCAACACCCCCTCTTAATCGAGGTGTTCCACAACTCACCCATCACCCATATCAATGTAGCATTGCACAAAGGCAATTACTACCTCTCAACACTCCCCCCCTGAATGATACATTGGAGTGTCCATCAACCAATCATGTGTGTGCGTGTCTACCATCTTAGACATCAAGTCCATTTTGAGCCGACTTGCTCACAAGTGGAACCACTGAGTCCGATTTGAACATAGAAGTTCGGGTGGGAACCAACCCATGCGCATGCACTTCACATCATGTGCATCGCTTATGCACACAACACAATAACCATTTTGAGCTTCTCGGTGAGCTTGGGTAGAGCAACCCTCATACTAATGGGTGATTACAAAAATTTCTCGTTTTGAGCATGCAAGATCGGGCACGGTTACCCATTATCAATTACGGGTGAGTTAATTTTAAAAAAAATTTTATGCGCTATGCAAGGGTAGGACACCCATCTCAAAAAAATGATCAACATCCATGGCTTTTGCCACCAAAGCCGATATTTGCCCACTATTTCAGGGCACTAGAGAGAGAAAACATTACAAACATTTTAGCCAAAGTTGGACAGAGAACCCATATGAACAATACTGGTAAAAGAAATTACCAAAAAAATATCCAAACATACTTTCATAGCATGTGAACAAAGTGTTAAGTGTTTGCAAGAGTGTGTGTGAATGGGGGCTTAATACGGCAATTTTTAGGCCTTACATTTGAACCTTATCCTTGTTTTTTTTTTAATGTGAGCCATTCACTTTCTTTCTCTGCTCGGACGACCATCATTCCTCTGATAACGGTCCTCTTGAGCTTCCTGTTCGCGGGCTGTGGTGGGTAGCCCTTATCCACCCACTATCTCTTCTCTATTCTAACACTATGTGTAGCATCCTAGCAGCACTACAACCATCATCACACTCCCAAACCTTTGGTTGTCATGCCTCAGCTTCTGTTTCTTGCACTTTAATCTGATGCTTCTTTGAAGCTTTCTCTTGCCCGACCGGCAACCAAGGCAGCCGCTTACTTCTTTGCTTGTGGACCTTGCTTTGACTACAACCTATGCTTCTTTGCACCAACTCAAGCCTTGTGGATGATGGTGTTGTTGGTGTCTTTAAACTCTCTGTCGGTGTTCTCTCTATTCTCTCCACCTTATGGATGATGGTGTTGATGCAGGTGAGCACCTCCAGCTAACGGCCAAAGGCCTCTTGCTCAGTTGCACATGGAAGTTGTCCTCTGCTACTTACAATGCTTGCCAAAGCTTCCATAGTAGCAAGCTTCTGCGTCTTCAATTTCTTTGCTAGTTGCTACCAAAAATTGGCTGCCTCTCTATTGTGCTGCTACTTCTTGTAGCTACTTGCTTCTATAATAAACCTTCTTCCATGGATTCCATAGCCATTAGTATGGCCATTCACAAGCTCACCATTGAGCTCCTCACAAGCATACATCCATTATTTCATGCCCCAAAGGGTGCTTCTCCAAAAACGGTTTCCCCCATTGAGAAACCACAAGGTGCCAACTATGTGAAAGCTTTGAATGCTTCCACCAATGTTGCCCATTATTTGTGAGCAACTCCATGCCCATATGACATGCTCCATATGAGCTGCAAAATCAGCCCAACACCACTTTGCTCATCTCCTTGAGCAACATTCACAAGTGCATCCTCTTCTTGATGCACACACATGGACTCCATCTTGAGTCTCAAACCTTGCTTGCTTCAACCAAGCAAAAACATGCACCTTTACACAAGATTCATTGGGATACACAAATCCCAACATGGCAACTCTTTTTCAAAATTTCATAAGGTAAAACTCATACAACCAACCTTCTTGAGACACCTTTGTCTCCTTGGCAGCTTCCTTGTTGACACTGAAGACTCCATAGTCTTCACACTTGCTGAAGTCTCCATTTTCAGCTTCCATGATGATGAGCATGATTTCCATGTTGCAAACTCCCATTTGCAACTCTCTTGGGCAGCTTCTATGCAACCTCCTTATTGCAAATCTCCTCTCAAACTTGAGAATGGCAGCTCCAAATCTCTCTCAAATGTAAATAGAGAACAATAATAGAGTGTGCATAATTTTTTTTTAAAATCAACCATAATAACATGCTTAATCAAACAAACACACAAACAAGTTAATATACATAATAATCACCATGACCAAGAGCCCACCCAAGCTCTCATACCATGTTAACAATCCTAAAATGGGATTGATCATGGTGATAGACATAGATTAAGCAACATAATTAAGGTGGATTATACCACACTAAAAACTCCATGAGAGAGAGAGAGAGATTGCACACTCAACAATAGCTCTATTCTCTTGCATATCACAATGAACCATACAATGATATAGGCCCTCTGGCCTTATCCCACTTTACATGTCATCATCCATGTGGCACTCCCTTTTCCACTCTTTTGGTCAACACTCACACACCACTCAATATTACATGTGGCATTCTTATCTTGCCACAATATCTTGCACCTTTTAGGTGCTTTCCCACATGCACACAACACCGCGATTACATCTCTCAACAAGAAAAACACCCTCAAAACTCCTGCCAAATCTGAAACTAAGTTTGAGACCCTTCGAATTGATCTATGGATCAAGGTTATAGAATTCGAGGAATTCTGGTATGAAATTCAGAATTCCAATCAAGAAGTTTTGGGGATACTGATTCAAGAAATACTCCTTGTATTTAAAAGAAAACCAAACTGAAAACTTGCATAGAAATGAGATGTAATGTGAATAGATGTGATGAGATGTCATGTGAATGAGATAGATGTGAATGAATAGATGTGATGAGAATTGAGATGTGAATGAATGAGATGTGATGACATGTGAGTCAGATAGATGTGAAAATGGATGTGAATGTATATGTGAAGAATGGATATATGGATGTGTATGTGAAAATGGATGTGAATGTGTATGTGAAGAATGGATATGGATGTGTATGTGAACATGGATGTGAATGTGTATGTGAAGAATGGATATGGATGTGTATGTGAAAATGGATGTGGATGTGTACGTGATGAAAATGGATGTGAATGTGTATGTGAAAATGGATGTGAGAATGTGTATGTGAAGAATGGATATGGATATGTATGTGAAAATGGATGTGAATGTGTATGTGAAGAATGGATATGGATATGTATGTGAAAATGGATGTGAATGTGTATGTGAAGAATGGATATGGATGTGTATGTGAAAATGGATGTGGATGTGTATGTGATGAAAATGGATGTGAATGTGTATGTGAGAATGGATGTGAATGTGTATGTGAAGAATGGATATGGATGTGTATGTGAAGAATGGATGTGGATGTGTATGTGATGAAAATGGATGTGAATATGTATGTGAAAATGGATGTGAATGTGTGTGAAGAATGGATATGGATATGTATGTGAAAATGGATGTGAATGTGTATGTGAAGAATGGATATGGATGTGTATGTGAAAATGGATGTGAATGTGTATGTGAAGAATGGATGTGGATGTGTATGTGAAGAATGGATGTGGATGTGTATGTGAAGAATGGATGTGGATGTGTATGTGAAGAATGGATGTGAATGTATGTGAAGAATGGATGTGGATGTATGTGAAAGAATGGATGTGGATGTGTATGTGAAAGAATGTGATGTGATGTAAAGAGATGTGATGTGACATAAATATATGTGGATGTGAAGTGATAGATATGAATGTATGGATAGATGTGGGTAGTCCTACACATGTGAACGATTGGATGGATGTGGATGAATGAGATGAGATGTGTATAAATGAGATATGATGTGGATAGAAATGATGTGATATAATGTGGATAGAATGTATGTGATGGGATGGTTATGAAATTGAATGTGATGGATATAAATGAATGAATGTGATGGATATGAATGAATGTGATGGATATGAATGAATGAATGTGATGTGATGGATGTAAATGGATGTGATGTAAATGAATGTGATGGACGTGAATAGATGTGATGTGATGTGAATCGGGATGTGAGTGAATGAGATGTGATGTAAATTGGGATAGATGTGAATGGATATGATATGTGATGTGAATGAATATGATGTGATGAGATGTGGATATGGGTAGATGTGAGTGGATGAGATCTGATGCATATAAATGAGGAAAGATGTGATGAGATGGAAAATGATGTGATGAGAATGGGAATACATATAAAATAAATGAGGATTGATGTGGAACAACGTGGAAAGACGAGAGTTCGTTATAGAAACTGTATTTATGAACTGTTTTTAAATGACTGTTTTATGTCAAGAATGTTGGGGAAGCATTTTGACCGTCTTGTGAATGAGGTCGTGGAGACCTAACTGATAAAGTTATAACAGCTGTGACAGAGAGTCAACGGAGGACGTATCGTGTAGCAAGGTCGGCCGAGGTCTTGACCAGTCTCGGTTCTATTTAAATGGTGAGCTTCCAGTAGTACAGTGTGGATAAGGGACTAAGGAAGCGGCCTATGAGTGAAGCGCTAGGTGACCTGCGAAGGATCCTAGAGGGTGCTGACCATACGACGGTGCTCGGGCTCTGGGTTGCCAAAGATATTCACACGTGCGTCATGGAAGATATTGAAACAAGGAGTAAGAGTTATTTTTTGAATTCGAGCATGGATCTGGTTGATTGACCTTGCTGGTCCTCAACGGATGAGTCCATGGCTCTTTTATATGGATCTGTTGGTTGATCTTGCTGATCTTCAATGGAGATTCCATTTTGATTTTTATAAGTGAATATATTGCTGGGTACTATGAGCTAGGAACTATCAAAAAGGCCCCTGAGTGGATAGGTGGTGAGCGTTCTGGTTGCCAATGATGCCATAGGTACATGGATGAAGGAAAAATTAGAAATTAGGATTCAACCGGATATTTTGGAGGATTATGATCAGTGATACTATAGTTTCATTAAAAGATTGTCTTAAAGATAGCTGAATCTGTGAAAGTGGTGTGACTAGTTTTAAGTTTGCATGAATCTGTGAAAAAGGTAATTTCATATTGGGTGTGTAAGTGGTGTGACTAGTTTTAAGTTTGCATGAATATCTGGCAAGAGGGCCTGGGAACTCTTTTCCTTGGTACCCGGGACAAAACCTAACCAAATTCTTAAATGGATTCCATCACTACAGTGGTTGGGAAGTTGGCTAATCCACAGGACTAGGCTAGACTGATGGATCCCTAAAATGAGACTCAATTCTATTATGGTACGATAGATGAAGTAAATTCCGCAAAAAAAAAACTGTTCTATGGAAAAGAATCAACGGCTGTGCCTCTCAATGAGGAAAAAAGCGTTGGTCTCTATGATCCAAGTGCAAGTCTTTTCCTTGATCTGACTATGGGACTTATGGGTTTGGTCAGATCAGTTCAGTTAATTAAGGCTCTTGACTACGTTAGAGTAAAAATATCCTGGAGGAATCGCCCGTGCTTTTCGGGCAAGGGAAGTTTTTTCGGGTTTGGTTTTGGAAGAGCCGAGGGATTAGTCTCTTGTCTGAATATACGTGGGCGAGGCCCGGAGTGAGGGACCCTGCCCCGCGTAAGAAGTAATACTTCCGCTACTAGCACCCCTGAATTCGTTGCGTGGAGGGGGACAGGGATCTTTCAGCTGGTATCAGATCAAATTGGCTAAAGTGGATCAACCGAGAAACCAGAAACGTCAAAAATTTATGAAGTAGTAGTAAAAGGTTGTAATTGTGTGATGCAATTCATACAAATTGATATTCAGAATGAAGATTCATAAATAGGTGATTGGGTCTTCAAATGGAAGTACCGCAATTGTATGGAATCCCTGACTTGCTTGCGGCTTAGATATGATGGTTCCAAGGACCGTGACTACCCGTATATACCGAGGGTATAACTGCAGCTCTTTACTGGCAGTATATATGAGTAAATCTAAGAGAAATTATAAGCAAAAATGCTATCCAGATGATGAATTCGAATGTGGTTGATATGATTTTAAAATTTTGGTTGAGAACTGATGAGTTGATTTGGATTCTGATTGAAAAATGATGATTCTTGAATTTTGGTTGAAAAGCGTTAAGCTGAGCAAAACCACCAGGCCAAAACAGAGTAAAACAGGATCTTTCTTTATTTTCAGAGAGGGGAATAATTATAAGATCAAAAGGGGAGGTTCTTATACCTGCACACCTCAAAAACTGGAGGGAGGAATCTTACAGATGCGCAATATCATCACTTGTTTCTACATAACCTAGTTTTTCCATTTTCTACATATCTTTAAACCATTCAGCATGACTGGTCATGTGATTAGAGGCGCCATAATCTATATACCATATATCTTGAGATCCTGACACATCCCCTAATATGGAACTAAGCATGTGCTCCATCACAAACAGTTGCTCACTTTTGTCATCACCTCCATGTTTGCTAGATGATGCATAGTTGCCTTGCTGCAACTTCCCACTTTTAATGTCATTCTTCCTTTTGTAGAAATCCTTTTCCATGTGTCCTTGTTTGCCACAATAATAGCACTCTATGCTATTTGCATTTTGATTTTTTTTCCAACCACCTTGGCCTCTTTGGCTCCCCTTGCCTCTAGACTGGCTTCTTCCACCTGTGTATGATTGTTGCTCTGTGAATCATTGGACTGTTGTTGTCGAGAATTCTAATTTCCTTGTTGCCCACCACCTTGGCCTCGACCATAGCCTCTACCTCTACCTCTACCTGAATTAGAGTAGAAGGCCTATTCTTATGTGTTCTTTCTTTGTGAATAATAATCCTCACCTAAAGCATTTTCTTCTATGATCAGCATGGATATCAAGTCCCGAAAGTTGGGAATATTCTCCCTAACTACAATGGAGGTCTTGAATGGCTTGTACTCTTTGCTAAGCCCATTTAGATAGACACTCACCAAATCATCATCCTCCACTGATACATGGATAGACCCAAGGGATTCAACAATGCCCTTGGTCTTTAAGGCATATTCATTGATGGACATGCTTTTCTTTTCCACAGTATGCAACTCTTGATTTAACTGTAACTTCCTTTCCTTTGTGTTAGTCTGGAACATCTAAACCAGATTCTGCCATGCAACTGCTGGAGTGTTTGCATCATGTATGTGTCCTATCATAGTGTCTGTGACACTAAGAGAAAGCCAGTACATGACTTTTCTTGCACCCTAATTCCAATCCTTGAATGCCTTTATATCTACAAGAGTGGCATTCTCCTCAGATAACTCTAGAGGCTCCTTATTGTCTCCTTCTACATAATCACAAAATCCTTTATCCATTAGGAAATTGGTCATTCTGAACTTCCAGGCATCGAAGTTATTCTTATCCAGATTCTCACTAACAATCTGATTAATTTCGTCAGACATGTTTTCCTGTAGCAATCAAATAACTTGCAAACAGACAACTTATGTATGCAACCTGTAATACAGCAATATCTCTTGTAAACTGCTATAGCAACAGTGGTACTTCAGCACAGCACTACTTCAGCACAGCCTGTGTCACCAAATGTGACCAGAGTACATGTACATACACCCAGTATTAACAATACATGTGCAAACCCTATCTGCTATTCCAAAATGCACTGCTGCATTGCAATAACCAAGAATACCCTGCAGTGACAAAACATGGCCTGTAAGTAACGTGCCCAAAATGTGAATTTGGCCAAAAAAAACATCATTCAATAGAATAGTATACCTGCCCTGTAGATCTGCTCCCGTGTGAAGACAGCTCCTCAATTGGAGATGTGTAGCTCCCAGAGCTACTGAGGGGGTGTTGTACCTAAACCAAGAAGGGAAAAGAGATGATGGTGCTCTTACGCGTGTAGTGCGTAACTCCCTTCATGTCTCTTAATGAAGAAGAGAAGAAAAGAAAGTTTGAAGGTGGCTTGCACTATGTAATACAAAAGACAGCCTCGAGGTGTACCCAAATCAGACACTTCAAAAGCTCATTCATTCGGCTACCATATGGAAGAACGGTTGCATGTTAAACCCAAAAACTAGCCATTTTCAAATCCATATAAAGGCAAGAAGAGGGTTAGTTATGACCAGAAAAAGGAGGGACAACCTCATAAAAGTGACCATAAAGGCTCCTCAGACACAAAGGAAGGCTCGTTTAAGATGCTAGTAGGGAGTAAATTCTTTGATCATGGGCTGTCTAAACAGCAGAGGTTTGATATGTACAAGATGGGAAATGTTTTAGATGCGGCAGTAAGGACCACTTGTATCCTAAGTGTCCAAAGACTCCCAAGAATGCAAGGGACAAGGCAAAGAAGCCTAATATGAATGTGATGAGATCCTCGGGCTTTGGTGGTTGGACTACTACACACTCAAAGGTCATGTTTGGTCATTTTGTTGGAAAGATACCCGGCTTCCCATACAACAAGGACCTTATTCAAGATTGGAAGAAAGTATTATAGCATGTGACATGGAATGGCCATGACATGGTGTAAGGGAAATTGTTGAGGGCTAATAGCATACATTGGACTATGGCTCTTGCCCACCCATTGGCTTTCACACAACAAAGAAAAGCTTTCTTCTTGGCAAAAAAGGGCATAATTAAGATCCATAATGTGGTGGACCATGTTGGAAACATTAAGTCCTTCCCTATGGCTTGACATAGTTTTGGATTGGGTACGCATTATAGACCTTTGTGACATGGGATATACGAGTTGTTGTCCCCCTTTTCACCAATACCACCACTTCGTATGCATGACTGCCTGGCTGACTGGAAATTTTTGGGGGTGCCTTTGGATACTATATCGGCTAAGAATTTATATGTGAGGCTGCAGCCACCGCCATGGATTATGCATGTATGTAATGATCTGTGGCACTTACAAAAACCATTACTATGGTGGAGGAAATGTTTAAGATGGATTTGGAGGAGTGGTTTGCCATTAAAAGAACTCATGTTCCTCTGGAGATGCATGCTTAGAGTTCTCCCAGTGGGTGTGCGTATACACTCACGACATATATGTGCCTTGTCATGCCACCATTGTGGTGCACAGAATGAGTCGCTGTTGCGCCTTCTTTGGTCCTATCCACATTCCAGACTGCTCTTAGATAGGGTTTCAGCTTGCTTGCACATTAGATTTCATGCACACTTTTTTAGGAAACAGTTCTAGATATTTGGAGTGCTGACAGTTGCGCTCCAACCTTATGTTGCATTCTTCTCCTAGGTACAGTTTTGGGCTATATGGACAATCTGGACCAATAAGAACCGATTCATGTTCGGACAGCATATGTCAGACACCTTCTCCTTCTTCAGGCTCTCCTTGCGAACTGACACTGCATTACTATTATGCGAGCTAGGATGTTGATTTGCAGACTTTCTTACTTTTCTTTGATTATTTTTTAGGAACTCTAGTATGGGTCCTTTTCGGACTCACCATTGTACAGTGTATATTTCTTTGCATTAGGGAAAATTTGAACATATTTTGGTTCTTTTACTAATGAAAGTAATTAGCAATGGACCAATAGGAATAGAGGATTATGCACATTTGGTCTCCTTTGAATATAGGGAGGGAGACTAGGTTGTAGGGAGGGGGACTAGGCTTTCAGTACTAATAATTACACTTGTCCCTTTAAAAAAGTAGGGGGTTTAGGGTAGGTATGGTCCCACCATTTTTGTGGCTTAAAAAATCCTTAAAATTTTGAAATTTTTGAGATCCCCCCAAAACTCACTTTTCCCCCCAAAAACCCATCTCAAATTTCATTAAAGTGAAAAATTTCATTTTCAAGTCCGCTTTCCCTTTCTCTTCCATCTCTATCTCATTTGCCCAACCGTAATGAAACCATCAAAGCTCGAAACCCTAAACTTTTTCCTCCATCTTAATCTCCCTCCCTTCTCGAAGCTCCATCTCTTTCATCTTCAAGGCTCCCGTAAAACCCTCGTCTGCACATCATCTTTGATCTCTTTCCTTTTTACTCTAACCCTAACCTTTCTACTCTAGCTTCCAAGAAGATAAGGCCGCACCAAGAAAACCAAAAGACGAGATTGAGGAGATATCCCTGCACAACAAGAAGGACGATGATGATGCTTGGGTGTGGGAGAGGTAAGAGCGCTTGGGTTTATCTACAGCCTGCTCTGCAATCGCGGCGGACCTCACCGAGTTCGACGCGAAATGTACTGGAGCACCATTGGAAAGGTCGTTTACAAGGCTTCAAGAAGGCAAGCAATGGAAAACTAGTGGCCATGGTACAACATGTTTACACAGCACGAGATATCCATCTTCGCCAACAAACTCGATTTCCATGCAATTGTAAGTATCGCGAGTAGAAAGGGGCATGTGAGATTTTATGACAGAAATGTTTCAATCTAAGTGAACTTGTTTCTTATTTGTAGATATTTTTCCTTCAAACATGGTAGAGGAGCAGCCATTAGAAAGCCTTACACTGAAACATTTCAAGCATTGCATGTAGACATTGATGAGGCAATGTTTTCTTGTAAAACAAGTGCAGAACTTCTTAAGGAAAATGTCTTCTTTTACCGGCACTCCTATCTGGTGTCAAAGCAGGACGGTGGGTTTGGTAAGCTACAGATAATCACATCTCCACCCCTATCTTCTGTAGAATGACCAATTCCAGATGCTTGGACTGTAATGGTCATGAAATCAAAGATGCTTTATGATATACAAGGATCTTTGAAGTTTGCAAACCCTCTCGATCTATGAGTCCTAGTTGGGTATGCCCAATACATCTTTTTGCCAAGATATTCGATCAATTTAGTTTCTCACAAACACCTACCATGTTTGTGTGCAAGAAGGTATTAAAAGTGATGACATGGTAGCCTTGCTTGGAGCATTGAAGGACTGTAGAAGGGATACATAATAAGGATGACACATTCAAGTGCAATATAGTAGAATCTAGTGTCTCATTTCGGTATCTCAAAGCTCGTGCCACACTACACATACGTAATGGGGATTTTGAATTTTGTAAATTTTGAAGCTACTTCAAGTATGCTAATTTTGTAAAGTCCTTGCCGTCAAAAAAGTGTTCTGAGCAATGAATTTTTGTCTTGTAACAGCTATGAATTTAGAATTCTTGTTAGATTTTTATATTAAAGTTATAATATAGCTCAATAAATTCACTCTAAAGCTGTCTTGTATGAGCACATTAATGGTCGGCTCAGTGTAGGGTTCCTATTCCAAAATAGTTTAGTGGCACACAGATTTACAGCACATGGTTTTTTTATGTCAATGGTTTTGGAGCCCATCCAGAACAATATATAAAGACCAGTCCTAAGGGAATTGAGAACATAATATCTTACAACTTATAAGCTCTATACAAAAGCCGCCCATGGATGCAAATTCTTCTAATAAGAGGACTGTTCCTAGCAAGGTTGCTAGGCCAGCTGTTTCAGCTGTTTCTTCTGATGAGACTCCTATTCCTCTGTTGGGGATACAGATGATCAACCTATCCAGATATTTGAAAGCTTCAAGAAAGACCTTAAAGATGTAGACAAATTGATAGATGAAGCCAAAGAGGTGCATCAAAGAATTCTTCAGATAAACAACCCAAAGAAGGATACTAAGGAAAAATCTGTTGTGTAGAATAAGATAGGTCTTGTATCGAGGAACTTAGGCCCAATAAAAGTCATTGTAAGACTTGTACTACTGAACTGTTGTATCTTAGCAATGACTAATGTGATGAAAAATTTCTACATGGACATGTGTCTACAAAGTACTCATAACTATTTTGAAGCAAACATCTTTAAAATTCAGTTTTAACCAAAGATAAGTTATGATAATTAAAATTCTCAATAATGTATTTTATTATGGCAAACCATAGTACTCATAAAATGCAAAAATGAGTAGGGAGGATCAATAAAAATACATAATGTTTATACAAAACTGAGACGAGCTCAATAAAAATACAGAATCTTTACAATGCTTTGGCTCTAGACATATACAAAATGCCTCTGTAGCCTCTTATGTTTCAATCAATGCAACCGCTCTCTTATATGTCCTACAGTCAACGATATAAAGTAAGAATGACTTACAATCAACAATTAAGCAAGAAGGAAACGATATAAAGTATAATGACTTATAATTTAGACTGTTCGTGTATTCCGAGAAGGCTATTCATAAAAATTATCCGGCATTTCACCACATTAATTAAACAAGCAGACCAGTGCCCTCTAAAATTGAGAAAGTAAACAAAAAATATAAGAAACCTAACATAGACAACTAATAATTGAAATTCCATCAACAGCTTGAAATCCAAAGAAAATACATACTTCTCTACATATGGCAGTACAACAAAGCAGGTACCCAGACTAACTCCCTCGAAATAAGGAGTAAGGTCCTCTTCAGACCTCAACGGGTCAATTAGGATAGTTGAGACCGAAGGATCACAAATATATACTTGCTTTGCCTGGTCTAGCAAAAGCTCTTTCAACAGTGCCCTGCAGATTGAATTAAAAACATTAGGAAAGAGAAAAAGAAATGAAAATAATGAAGCATTCAAAAAAAAGGCGAAGAGTACACACCTTAAACAAGTAAGCACAATACTATCATTGATCTCCCTATTCTTTTCAACAAGCATATAAACATCCATTGGAGCGATAAGGAGGTACTCCTCTTGCTCGGCGGTGTATGAGACATTGCGCCTTAAGTCTGTCATTATTCTCTGTCTCCAACTCCAGAAGGTTTTCTTCCAATTCATCCCTAACCACATTCTCTTCTAAAATTGTCTCCTTTCCCTTCAAATCTGCCCCCTTTACCAGCCTCTTCAAGTCTACCTTCCTCACTCGTGAAGAATTTGACGTGTTTGTTATTTCTGTGAGTGCCATAGTAGACACAATGGAAGATGGTAGATAGCTTGGATCCCAAAGAGAAGCTTGAAAGCAAGACCTACTGCAATGAGAGAAGGGCTTGAGAGGAAGAGAGAGAGAGATATAGAGAGAGAATCTTTTAGTTATTGAGTCGGACAGAGAGGAGATGTGATAGTAATCAATGAGAAAAATGATTTTTAGGTGGGTTTGCTATAAAATATAAATTTTAAATTGCTAGCCTATCCGAAAATTTAAATTTAAATTAAACTTTTTATGTTTTATGCATTTAAAAGTGAAAAAAGAAAAAAAGGTAAGTTTTTCTTGTCTTTTAATAACTGTTGATTTGGGAACTTCAAAAATGCAATGAAAGTGTATTAAACGAGATTGTCTTTTAATGACTGTTGATATGGAATTTAGAGAGAACTTCAAAAACACAATGAAAGTGCATTAAATGTGATTGAAAGTTATTTTGAGATAATTATTTTGAATTGTAAGAAAAAATATTTTTGGGACCCCTATATGGACAAGATTGATGATGTTTCGATAGTTTTAGTGACTAGAAAGAGAATCCTAGAGAGGAAAAACTAGAGAGATCCCCTACTTTTAGGGCCAAAAGTAGGCTTCATTATGACTTTGTCTCCTTAAACCTCAAAAAAATTAATCTTAGTTCCTTAAAATTAGGGATTCTTACAGGGCCCTTTTTATGCTCAAATGCCCCCTAATGGTGGGTTTTCACCTCACACTAAGGTTTCCCACTAGTAATATATCATTTCCAAAAAAAATTGTGTGCTAGCGTGTTCAGTTCCACTTGTCTCTTATGCCTTAGACAAATAAGGATATTGATAGTTTCATGTCCAAAGCTTTGGAATGTTTATGGGGGAACAAAAACAAATAAAAAGGTTGTTAGCTTGCTTAAAAAAGAACTAGTATGCATTCCCAAAATGCACGGAGGCCTGAATAGACTCGACATTCGCTACCGTGTCATTGCAAGAAATGCAACTCTACTTCTTGAATTCCTTCACCAAAAGAAACCTTGGACTTTGATGTTGGTACATTTTATTGCAACAATGAAAACAAAGGCTTTTGGGGATTGAATAATTTCCCACCAAGACATCATATTTGGAAGATTTGAAGGCCGACCCTTATTCCACCACACTTATACATGACCGGCAAATGCTCCTTTGTCATCTTTCTTGGTCAAATAGACCTCCAGATAGAGGCAACTCTTTACAAAAAGAAAGTATTCATTGGAGAAAGGCTTTTCAACACTCATTGGTGGCTGCATTATAACCCAGAAAAAGCATACTTCCTCTCCAACTTTCGCATATGCTTAGTTGATGATGTTGTTGATGATGATCAAGGCAATATATTTTCCTTTCAACTGGCTATCAAAAGATGTTGATGATCAAGGCAATATATTTTCCTTTCCACAAGCTATCAGAAGATACAATTTGGGTATGCATCTCACAGACATGTATGGCATGAAGTAATTTCTATATTACAAGACTTTCAGCCACCAATGCATCCACTTAAGGAGGGGGAAAGATTAAGAGACTAGAAATTTCATGGGAAACTTCTAGGTTACTCTCCTTTCTCTTTCCATCACCTCATGGTAGTTAGAGCTTATAAAATTCTGCTTCCTCCACCTTGGATACAGACACATGAAAATTAGTTGTAGCATGTAAACAAACTTAATGGCAGCTAGAGCTTTATAAAAATTTTCTCCCTCCACCTTGGATACAGACACATGCAAATCAGTTGTGGCATGTAAACAAACCTCTTTGCTGGTGGAAGGCCTCTTGTTTGGAAGAGTAAATTGCCTCTCAAACAACAATTTTTCTTGTGGAGATACATTGTGGGTGCACTTCCAGGTGGCACCTTCGTAGGTAAGAGAAACATTGCACATGCCTCTTGCAAAGGTGTTCTCATCACCAAACAGACAGTTATTCATTTGTTATGGGGATGCCCCTCTTTTCGTGCTCTCTTGGATAGACTGTCGCACAAGACACTAAAGAGTCTAATTCCCCGACAACAACTTTGGGAAATTCTTCTAAATGTTTGGCCACCTTTATCCTTTGCCAGATTACACAGTTTTCCTTTATCTGGAATAGTAGTTGTCCCACCTTCAGATTGTTAGAAATGTACCAAACACTCCTTAATTAACTAGCAGTTTCATTTTAAAAAATGTGCATGTGTCTATAAGACTCTTTCACAAAGACACATATATGTGTGTGTCTCTCACATACATTCTCTCTAAATCTCTCACATGGAAAGACACAACCCTCTCACACACATACACGTGCACATGCACTCTCTCTCTCTCTCTCTCTCTCTCTCTCTCTCTCTCTCTCTCTCTCTCTCTCTCTCTCTCTCTCTCTCTCTCTTTATATATATATATATATCAAATATATATATATACACACACACTCTATATGGATGCAATATACTCTATGCATGCGCACCAAAAAGGGCATAATACTACTCTATGCATAGAGTATAGAGTAGAAAGATAAAGCATAAATCATTGTGCAAACATGTGTGCATATTATAAGCATAAACATAGAACAAAAAAGTGATAAGCCTTGGGTTTAGGGTTGGAGCGATCTTATAAGAGCTCATGCTGCAGAGGTTATGCATTTGTATAGAGAGAGATCTCTTTATGCATACTAGCTTATGAGAGCTCATGCATAGATCTCATTATGCATAATAGATCTTATAAGGCTCTCATCTCATGCATAAAAGAAGAGCTCTCTCTTTTATGCATATCTCAGGCATAACTCTCCACATGCACATGCGTGATTGTGTATACATGTACATTTGTGTGTGAATATGTTTATACATAATAGTATTAATATAATATTATTATATATTTATTATATGTGTATTGATT